>NC_061525.1:2027500-2355625 GCF_022379125.1 Scophthalmus maximus
CAACACAGCTGGGAGACACCAGGAATACAACTCTGAAAGAGCTGAGCTGTGTCGTGCCAAGACAATCCCGTAAGGATGCAGATGCTAACATTTGTTGCTGTGACAAATTTTAACTTTGCCGTCCAACTTTTATCCATATAACAAATCTGATCTAACTACATCAAGACCCGTGCGTTTGGATGGTAAGGAATAACCCAGCAACCAACAAGGAACACACCTGTCTTGAAGTGGAAGCTGCTGCAACATCAGTACCACTGTCTACGGTCAAGGGAGTTCTACATTGCTTTGGACTGAGAGGATGTGGTCTAAGAGAGAAGCCCCTGCACCAAATAGACACTTTGAAACTCAATTAAAGGTTTATGGTCAGATGAACCAGACATCAAGTTGTGAGGCCACGATGACATGAGGTAACGTTTGGAAGAGTAAGCGAGGCATTCAACATTGAAAACATTTTCCCAACTGTTACGCGCAGTATTGGTGGCATCGTGCTGTTGTGCTGACACTGTTACGTCAGTGAAATGGTGGAAATTTGAACACATCTGTGTGTCAGGGCAATGACCAAGTCCTTTCTAGTAATACAAGTACTTATTGATGGAAATGTGCAAGTCATATTTACCATCACCAGTGCTGGGGTTGTTAATCTCATCCTTGTGAATGCCAGATGCCTATTAAAGTTAGCGTTACCAGTGTGAAAATTGTGTTTGCATACAGATATGTCTGCACATTTTATAAGTTTGCTAAATGATGAAGCCAAATTTGAAAATTAAAAAGCCTTGAACAGCAAGAAGGTTCTAGGTTGGAATCCTGGTTCAAACCAACCAGGGCCTTTCTGTGTCGAGTTTGCATATTCTCCCCGTGTATGCGTGGGTTCTCTCCGGGTTCTCCGGCTTCCTCCCACAGTCCAAAGACATGCAGCTTGGGGTTAGGTTAACTGGAGACTCTAAATTGACCGCAGTGTTACTGCGCCACACACTCACTGTGGCGCAGTAACACATTAACACAACTCATAGGAAATGCAGCAATTATTAAAATACTGTCATTTTTTAAAGTATTGATAATAGTAAAATGTGGCAATTAATAATTAGGTATTGTGATTTGTTCCTGGAATTGGTATACCCTGTTCAATTCCCCGGAAGCTACATACCCATTTGCAAAGTTCCCCAAAATTCCCCAAACTCAGTGTGTGCGTATGTTTTGAGTGTGTGTCTACATGATCTAAGTGTAAAGCCTCAGGAAAAAAAACAAGGCCTCAAGCAAGGCTTTTCTCTCATCTGCTGTGTTTTATTTTTGGTGAATCACACTGTCTCTGCTGCAGGAATCTGCATCAAACTACAGACACTCCTCGTTCTCCACCTCTTCCTCAATCCTCTCATCTCCCTCTAAGCTAAATGATCCTTTCATTTCCTGATGACCAACCGAGCCCTTAGGTGTCTGTGCATGGGTGTGTGTTTATGTGCGTGTGTGAGTCTGTTTTGAGAGTGCGTGCGCAGCTCTGAGGCCACAGTTGCATGTAAAGTTCACAGTTGTGCTGATCCTGTAGCAAAACACAGCTCTGAGGGAGATGTCTGTACTGAGCTTCATAAGTTTGTTTTGCATCACTGCATGTTAAAAAAAAGAATTGCACACATTCCAGCTTGTGTCCACACCTGCAGATTCAGATTCACAAACACACACACACACGCACGCGCGCACGCGCGCGCACACGCACACGCACACGCACACACACACACACACACACACACACACACACACACACACACACACACACACACACACAAATCCATAGAGAGCTGACTCCGGAAGATAGAGAGGAAGTTGTCTAATGGTTGCCAAACGTTTGAGTGGGCCCTGGCTAAACATGTGTTTAAAGCAGACAACATCAGCAATCACCACTTGACCCCTTCTCTCTCTCTCTCTCTCGCGCACACACACACACACACACACACACACACACACACTCACACACACACACACACACACACACACACACACACACACACACACACACACACACACACACACACACACACACACACACACACACACACACACACACACACACACACACACAGGAGAGGCCTTCTTCACCTACACATACGGCACTCACAGTTTGACAGTCACATGCTCAAACCAGTTATTCATTTATCATCTAGTAGATGTGTACATACAAATCCACAATGTGTGATTTGTGATAGGGAGTTTGCATGAACACACACACACACACACAACACACATACACACATGCCCCAACGAGATAATATAATCAAGTCAGAGTGCAGTGGCTGCCGAATGCAAATGCCCACTTCCAGATGTCCTGACTGAGAGAGACGCCACGCTTTTCCACTGGGAATTGCTGAAGGTCCTAAGGCTGCTGCATGTGTGTGTACCGCACACATACACACACGTGCACACACACACACACACACACACACGTAGACATAACCATGCAAACAGACACCCTGACACGACATGAGTAAAACTGGGCCCAGCTGGAGAATGATTCAAAGACTGAGGGAGGAAGAGGGGAGGACGGAGAGGGGAAGACGGAGAGGACAAATTGCTTTTGCCTGCATCTGAAGACGTGATGTGCGAACGAGCTGTTAAAAGAAAACAAAAGCAGAGTCATGCCTGCCAGTTCCCACGATTCCCGCCCACCCCTCTGCACCCCCTCATCCTCCCGTGCATCCATCCATCATGTGCTCTCTCCCCCTTCTTACAGTAAGTGACCCAACACCTTGAGCCTCCTGGGATGAATTAGCAGTGTGGACGAGCCGATGAGGAGGAGGAGCACAGGTGCTGGTTTATTCTCTTTTCACACTGTGTGCTAAAATCTAAATGATGTACTCAATGAGCCTGGCTGTCTGTCAGCTGCAATGCAAACTGCTTTTGTGAAGCAGGGACACAAGGTTCAGCCAATCCATGTATCCTTATTTGATGATTAATTTCCAATGTTTCATTTTATTCAAAAACATATATGATACATATTTTACAATTTTATGAATATGTTGATTTTAATTTTCTGTCTTTTGGAGAGCAACAAATATTTATAGAAATGTCTCTGGTTAGATTTCTTAATGTTGATTGTTTTATACTAGTCTTGAAGGCAATGCACATTATTTATCATTCAGCATCAGTACAGACCATGCATGTCTACATAATCTACACAGCTGGGTTGTGCTGTAGTATGTCAATTATTATTTGCTGATTTGTTTGCTCACTTGAAATAATAATCACTGCGGTAACAGTGTTTAATAGACATGACTTTTTAATACAACTGCAGCAGCAAATAGTCTCTGAAGAAAATATATTTGTGACTGGATTAAGTTTTCTTATATAAAGGTGATGAGGATATGATGTTAATATATTGATACAAACTGTTTCAGTTAAATATTCACTAACAACACTAGGTTTTGCAAAAAATATCCAATTTTGCAGCGTAGTAATTGTTCCATGGTTCTGTTCAGACTCACAGACTCACAGCACTTGGTTAAGGTTAGTGAAAAGATCTTGGCCTGGTTTAATACAGATGGACGTTCACAGTGACTTCAAACATGATGTGTTCATTCACATTTCACAAAAAACATGATATTTACTTTATCTTAACTCCTGTGTTTTTGTTGCATAAACCACAGACAGGGTTCCGGATGCAAGTATGTTGCATATAAGACACATTTACTGCTACAGTTTAGTTTCATAGAAGCTTAGTTTCTATGAGACATGTTTTACATTTCATTTTAAATGTTACATTGGGAATCCAAGTTTTGATTCTAACTTAAAGCTGCAGGTGTGGCCGGTGGCTGTTTAAACAAGTATTGGGAGTTGACCATCGTTTCTAAATTCTAAATGCTCCCAATGTGACCATCAGACCATTCCATATACCAGCGCATCATGGATGTCACATTGTGGTCTCATCTGGCCCGACATTAAGTTGTTGTTAACTGGTTTGTTTTGATGCTCGAGAACACAGAGACACACACACACAAACGATATGTTAGGATTCTGCTCAGAATGAGCCTGACAGTTGAATGGAAAATAGCTAAGAGTGAACTGGCAGTGCAGTTGAATTTTAATCGTTTTTGGGTTGAACCAGGAACCCTTTTCAGCCCCTTTCTGCTCTCTATTAGTCGTGCTTGTTGTTCTGCCAGTGCTAATCCCTGTAAGCTGTCATACTGTGAGGTGTACCCAATATTGGTGTCCTGCAATTGATTATCACATTTTGGACTGTTCAGAGACAGTGAGTGCCTTTATTCAGACTTTGCTGATAGAAATGTAACACTGCTGAAGACGATCAATTTCTGACATATGAGTGGCATTTGACTTGACATGGCATCACTCCAGCAGGAATCTGGAACTAAAGGCTAAGGCAGTGGGAGAAAGACAGGACTGGACGGTGCGAAGATGGTTAGTAAGGGAAGAAATGGAGTCAACGGAGGTGAATGGATGAAACGTTCAACTAATGTCAGTTCTCAGGTGATCTTCATCATATTTTACTGTATTTACTAAATAATGTATGTAGGTCACATTATATGAGTCATTGATATTCAAACAATAGTTAACACCTGAGAAGTATGTTGCAGATGTGTTACATTCAAAGAGAGTTGAAGTTGTGGAAATGTTTAGTGGAACATAGTCAGACTGAGCCAATGAAATACATCTAAAATAAGAGAGTGCAATATAGTTTTCATATCTAAGGTTAAAAAGACATGATGTGTGTGTGTGTGTGTGTGTGTGTGTGTGTGTGTGTGTGTGTGTGTGTTTGTGTGAGTGCGTATGTGTGTGTGTGTTTTTGTGGACCCTTTCACCAATTACCCACCTTCCCAAGCGGAGCCAGTGCTATTTAAAAGCGTAGGCTTAACGTTTTACTGAGTGCTCTTCAAATATTTCCACCACTGCCAAATAGGAAGTTCACATTGTGACAAAGAAGCTTAGCTATGCCAGCAGCCATCCCTTCAAAAGGCTAATGATGGAAAGAATCCCCCTCTCACCGTCACCCCTACATCACCACTAACCCCCCTTACTCCAAGGTTAAGAGTAGACGAATAATCACTCATTTGCGGGGCAACAAGTAAGGGAGCTGAGTGTGCTGCATAAACATTTTCCCGGATGTAATTTTCTCTGCCGGTCTTTTGGCTTTTCCCAGTAGGATGGAGCCCAACGCCCAGGAGGAAATCGTTTAGGCTCCATAAGTGCCAAATTGTATCCTGGTTTTCCAGAGTTTTCCTGCCTGTTCTGGCTCAGGGCTTTTTCTGTGGTGAGATTGTGTCGTGCTGTGCGTGTGCGGGTATGGACGTAAGCGTGCTTAGAACAGTGGTTTAACCATCTTAATGGCAATTGACTGAGGATGACAATACCTGTGTCAGGGTAGCAGGCGGTGGGAAGGAACAGGAAATAGGACACAAACGGAGCAAATGAGTAGGACACATGAGAAAACAAAGAAAATGAGCGTGGAGCTAATGTGAGAGGTTCCCACTTCCCCAGGCGCCTGTCTATTCAGTGAGCCGCGTCTGCACACAACAAAAAGCCTGAGAATTTGTGTTCTTGCTGGCTTGTGTGTCATCAGTGCGTTCTCACATGGCCTTGTGCGTTTGTGTGCAAGCATTCGTGTGTCTACCATGTGTTCCTGATTTGCAGAAAAGGACATGAGCTACTCACTGCTTTATTAGGTCATATTTGTTTGCCAGACGTCATACAAAGCAGCTGCTGTTCTACCCCCCAAAAATGCTTAATTTGGCGTGTATTGATAAAATGATGAAAAAGAAAAGATTTACATTGTGAAGTTAAGGACTAAATCCGATGGCAAACATTGAGGCTGAGGTTTGTTTGTTGGTTGGTTAGATTGTTTGTCAGCAAGATTTCGCAAAAAACTATTGGATGGATTTCAATGAAACTTGGCGGAAGGATGGAAAATGGCCCAAGAAAAAAACCCCATTAATTTCAGCATGGATCTTGAGGGGCAGATCTTGGTGATTTTTTTTTTCTTTTTTGCGTTTTTACAAGTTTCACAGGGAATAATGCATGTATTTTAATGAAAATCAATAAATGACTATTAGTTAATATTTAAGTGACTGTTATTTATGAGTATTTTAAATTTGCTGCAGCTTAATTTAATTGAAGGGGACTTGTTGGGCCTTGGCAGAGGTATAACCTCTCCTGAGTGCCATAGGCATTCAATTTCTTACTTTTCATATGCTGAGAGGCCATGCATCGCTGCAGCAGCACAAACACCTCTCAAAACAAATGGATGATATATGTACCAGTTGATTTTCTTCAGCTTTGGTCCAGGTTCTGTTCTAAACTGACTCCAGTTACACACACACTATTTATCTGGCTAAGTTGCTGGGAGCAATTTTTTTATTTGCGTATCTTCATGGGCCATGGTTTAAAAGGTGCCATGTGAGGGTATAAAACACTAATATGTCCCCGATAAATAAACTGTGCGCTGCTCAATTAGGGTAAACAAATGCGGTGGAGTTAGGAATATTGGCAGCCTCTATCTCGTGCCAATGGTATTGTTAATGCCAGCGTTTCAGTAAATTAAGTCCACATTTCTCATAAAGCAGGCTTTATGAGAAATGTGGAAAGGCTGTTGATTGTTTGGTCAAAGGTTTCCTCTTTAAAGGTTTAAATATGTTGTAAATCAGCTTTTGATAACGGTTGCTGTTGAGCATGTTTGACCTGAAAAAATAAATAAATGGTGAGCCTCCAATGGTGAGCCTCAATTATTTAATTCATATTCATAGGAGCAACAATTGAAGTTAAATTTTGTAGGTGATACTCTCAGAACACATTTTAATTTCCCGAGAACTAAATTAAAATGCCTTCAATTTTAGATCCATAGAGATGATTTACAGGAGTACCAAGATTGATGCAAAAACCTGACCGCTATAGAACTCCAAACATGGTTACTTTCTACTGTGCATCCATGCTGTTATTGTGCCACTGACCACAGTTTCAAAGTCGCACCCTCAGTAACCCAGAAAGCAAGGACAAGACCAAAACATGCGTCTCCTCTACTGGAGAATTTCAACATCTGTTTCAAATGTCTACTCTTATAGAGAGCCTGTCTTTACTGTGAAAATGTGATGGCCCTTATTAAATTACATCACACCTTGCCTGGCACATGATTCACTGGGATGTAAATGAGTAGACTTTATGGGATGCAGGATGTTAACCTGCTCTGTGGTGTAGAATTCCAATGCTGAGCAGTTCAGTGGCCAACAAAACAAATATGTCATTGGGAATTAGTTGGATTGAATCTTCTTTTTTTGTTGCAGACCCTGATGGTTATCAAAGTGATTTGATAACTTCAATTCTAAAATGCTGAGATTCAGTGAATTTAGTGAAATGTTGCGAACATCCCAGCAATATACAAGTACTGTCAGAAATTGTCTAGCACTAACAAAGTGAAACATGAAAGACAAACAGAGCAGTAAGCAGAGCAGAACAAAAGCTCACCTACACGCCCCCATGCTCACACCCACTGGTTGAGGAATTTCTCTGAGCCCTTGCGAGGAGGAGACAGGGACAGACAGAACACAATTAGCAGCTGCTTGTCACAACTTTGGACCTCAAAGTGTGCATCTACTGTTTGTGTGAATGTGAGAGTGTGTGGGCAGGGAGTGTGTGACACTTGCCCTTCCGCACAGCTCATTTATTGGATTAGTACAAGACTGACCAGTGGGGATGTGGCCGGCTGGCGCCAGGGCCCGCTCTGAGGCTCCACAGCCTAGATAGCAATCATGCTAAGCTAACCTCCCACTCTGCACACCTCAGGGGGAAAGCGCCACAGCCGTAAGGGGGAAAGGGTGCTTGTTACTGGGGCTGAGGTGCCATGCTATGCGGCCTCTCCTGGAGGGGAGCGGGCTTAGGATGGACCAATTATAAAGGAAAGCCCCAATTACAAGAAGAGGCAGACAGAGAGGGGGGGGCGGCACTGGAGGGAAGGATGGAAATGGTACAGTGCAAGCCAGGCGTGGAAATGCCCGACTAGCTGCCAGCATCCCCATCACACTCTCTGTCACACACCCACACACACATACACAGCGTACCATTTGAGGTGCCGCCTGTCTCCCTTTCTTGTCTGTGGTGAAGGGTAATTCTATTAAGTGTGTTTGTTAACCCAGTGGCTGACAGCATACCCCATACAATGGCACACAATCTAATGTACAAACACGCAGAGCCAGGCAAAGCGTCTAAACGCACAGCTTTTAGATGAAAGGCTGCAGGAGCTATAATGGAGTCTCAGCAACACAAGGCAGAACTGCTGTTGATGGCCAGTACCAGAAAAACACACACACACACACACACACACACACACACACACACACACACACACACACACACACACACACACACACACACACACACACACACACACACACTCACACACACACATACACAATGAAGGCTTTACATAAAGCCTGTGAGTGTGTCTCCACTCCCCCAGGTATGTATGGTGAGATGATAATTCATAGCACGCAAACACACACACACACACACACACACACACACACCACACACACACACACACACACACACACACACACACACACACACACACACACACACACACACACACACACACACAAACACACACATCCACATGCCCAACAGGATGACCTCATACTGTATGGCTGACCAGCTCTCCCATACACTATCTTCATTAGAAACACATGTACAGTGTGTGCATGTGTGTGTTATGTGCGGTGAGCTCTCTCAGTACGTGTTATGCTTCTGAATACATTTCCGGCCTTGGCCACTCTGCATCTTAACTCAGTCTCAGGCACTATACAAGCGCACGCATGCACGCACGCACGGAGACACACACACACACACGCACGCACGCACGCACACACGCACGCAGTGGAAATCAATACACATTTATTTTAGTCCAATCAAGGTTTAGAAACATCTCAAAAGAGAAAAGTGTACAAATTCTTATGTTAAAGTGATATTTGAGTTTCTCTTTCTTAATACATTTGCAAATTCTGTTTTTACTTTGTCATTGATTGTAGATTGTGGATAATACATTTTTTTATATAATTTTAGCATAATTATGTAGCTAAAAAAATGTAAAAAGTGAGGGTGTCTCAATACTTTATGAATGCACTGTAATAACAGGTATTGCATGCCTTCATATGTGACGATCTAAAAGGATTGTCTCTTACCCTTATTTTTACATTCATCAGTTTTTAATCCAACGTATATTCAGAATAGCGGACAAACTCAGCACTGACACCAAAGATACAACAACTACATTATCAATCAAGTTGACAGGAGGAGATCTTATATGTAGTAACAGGCCTGCACTGGTGCCAGAACTAACACTGGTTCCAACCATCAAGATTCATGTGGAGAAAAAAAGCCCAAAAAAGAAACTGGGAAAGGGAGTGATGGAGAAAGCTGTTCACATCTGGAGTGTTTCCTCTTGTCATCAGATAGATGGATGTTAACTTCCAGCATTTTGGAAACAACAGCTTCCTGTGCTACCGATAACAGCTATGGAGAGACTTACAGGGATTCAGACAGAGAGAGGAAGTCGGGGAAACAAGTGAAACAGACGTAGAGGATGGCCGGTGACGAGAAAAAGCTTTCAAAAACAGAAAAAAAGTACAGCGGGAGAGGGAGAGAGAGGAGGTAAGAGTGGAAATATGGCAGCTGAAGCATATAAAAGTTGCAGCGGTGACAAAATGGCAGACAGCCTATCATAAAAAGCACTGAACTACCTGCTCGGTTCAGCAACACTGCAAAACCTTCAGACCCAAACTGTCACTGTCTCAATGTGCTCGACAAACCGGAGGAACAGCAAGAAAAGGACAAAGGGAAGCGGCTCTGTCTAAGAACGCTGTCACTTTGATTCTCCCATGATCCACAGCCAAAGATGCAACGCTCTGCAGCCACAACATGCCAACGTGTGCTGGTGCTGCCACTGCTGCTACACATCAGAGAGAGCAAGCCAGAGTCTGAATGTGTGTGTGTGAGAGAGAGCGAGCGGGGGTTCCGTGTCTTAACCTTTCAATCTCTTTTCCTATCTAACTTCTTTCTGTGCATGTTATGTCTGTTTTTACTCAAACCCCCCTCCCTTCACGGCCTCTTTCTTGTCTTACGACAGAGAGTGCAAATGAAACGAGATGCATCCGGAAAAAAACTGAATCAAATTGCCCGACTCAAAATGGAAACTTTGATTAGAGTTTATGCCAGGAAGGTAAATTACTGGCAGAGTAAGTGATCAACTGAAAAGAGTTAAGTTTGCTCCTCGAACAAAAGCAAAATTACAGTTACTTAATTATTAGGACAAGGATGAAAAATCTCATGAATGACGGTTTCCTGAACATCAAGAATATCAAAAGCTCTATGTTGATAATGTGTGACATTTATGTAAGACTGCAGTACCATGTCCAATATCGTCAATATCATTGCATCTATAAGTGTCAGTATTATTATTGTCATTATAAGAAGCAGTCGGACAGAGCCTAAAGGGGCAATATCTAAGATTTTGTGTCTGCTCTGGTTGGGGCTTGAACCCGCAGCCTCAGGTACTGGAGATGGACGCACTAACCATGAGGTCAAAACCCCTGAGCCATAGCATCTGTCACTACCACGTCTCTTAATGTGTTAGGGAGACATGTTTACAAACTGCACACACAGTGTTGTGAGGTGCACAAACAGAACCAACAGCTATCAGACTGTGAGGAAATATCCAATGAATTTCATAAAAAAGTGTATTGGATTAAAAATCACTCACTGCCCCTTTAAAGCAACAGTTAAGAAAATGCACTTTCACTCTGCCCCATTTCTCTCCTCTCACCCCAACTGGTCGCGGCAGATGTTCCGCCAACAACTGAGTCTGTTTCTTTAAATGCGAAATAAATAATAAATCAAACCAACAGTACAGATTAAATTGATAAACAAATAAACACGTGTGATTGAACATATTACCTGTCAAATGTCTTACTTTTTGAATAAATGAACCTGTCGTGGATTTGTGTGCTCTGGTTGAGTTATATGTGTCTGAGACTGCTGCCTTCAAACAAATAATGTTTGTTTGTGATGCTCACGATTTTCACTTTTCACTGTATCGCTTGTCCTGAGTAATCCTTGAAAGCCTTCTGAAGAAGAAGAAGGAAAAGAGAAACACAAATTAAGCTCATAGATGTGAGACTCAAGGAAACACACACACGCACGCACGCACGCACGCACACACGCACGCACGCACGCACGCACGCACGCACACACGCACACACACACACACACACACACACACACACACACACACACACACACACACACAGTGAGAGACAGACAGGATGTTAGGGAGGAATTCCCAAGCGGACATTTCTCACGTTCCTGCAGTGATTGGAAACACACTCCAGTAAAATGGAGGCAGGACATAATTTCCAGGTGAAGAGAGAAAGGCTGTAACCTATTCCCCTCTCCCTAAACCCCCTCTCACCCCTTAACCTGGCATAAACAATATCCTCCTTGATATTATCCTTACAATTATCCTTACACACACACACACACACACACACACACGCACGCACGCACACACGCACACACCTGTTGTCACCTGGAGAAGTTTGGTATTTCGCTGGCTAGCATCAATATACAATGGCTGCTTCTGTGGCTAGACAAGAGCAGGTGAACAGATAGCATCTCCGTAAATGTGTGCTCAACACATGCACGCACACGAGCACACACACACACACACACAAACGCACACCTGCTGAGGAAATGAGTCTGCAGTAGGCCTCCACCTGGTCAGCCCGGAGGTGACACCAAGAAAAACAAGTTTTTCTATAAGCCGACTGGAAAAAAAATCAAATAGTTTGAGCCGGAAATAATGAAAAATTCAAATTAGAAAAGTTTACTGCTAAAAAGGGGAATTTTAAATTGGTTCTTAATGTTTCCCCTCAAAGTCCAGACAAACCCTGACTTGTGTTGCTTCAGAAACAGCAGCGTCCAGACTTCAATGTATAATTCATCACATTGCAACATATTCATTATGTGTCCATAATAGCTGTCACATGAGCTTCTGCACATTCAATATGAAATAAAACAATGGACACTACATACAAGTGCCAGGTCCCAGCTACATCTATTTCAATATGTATGTAAATCTACTGAAATAAGAGCTGAGATCAGTTTGACCTCGGCTGAAAGAAGAAGTGTAAAGCACAAAGAGCATCAATTACCGATACCAAGATTTTAGTGCCGTTGTACACTCAGAGGTGAGAGTGTATTTCCAGTTGATTTGACTTAATGTCTCCATAATATATCTGACTATATATTATCAGTGACATTTAGCCAGTGAGTTGAGCTGGTTTGGTGTTGCAGATTTTGATTTTGCCTGATCAGCCAGCTAATGTAACAAGTCCTGCTTTGAAACAGAGACCGATGGTTGATTCTGACATGCATTTACTTTTTAGTTGTGATCTTTATAAGTAGCTGGTCTTGCGTGTGGCGAGGTTAACTAAACTCCTGCTTAACTTTGTGATAGATAGCTTCTTTGTATTTGTGTGCAGTGACAGCTCCTTTGCCACAGAAGCAGATATGGACACTGGAGATATGTAAAGCAATTGCAAATCCTCTGTAGGATACAACATACAACACAGTGCTCATAGCATGACATTGAAATCACTAACGGCCATATTCACAGTGCTTTTCTTCAAGGTTATGTTCAGGTTCCTAGAAGATATAGACAAGAAAACAGAATAACTCATTTTCACCCCCCCCACCCCAAAACATTAAAGAATCTCAAGTTCAGAGAGACAGTTTTTTTGTGTCTGTTTTTGTCTGCCTTTTAAAAGCTCTATGAAAAGACAGTGACATTGAGAGAAATGGAGCGTGTGTGTGATGAGGAGATAGTCTGAACATCTGCGACATGAGTCAGATGCTGAGGGAGTCATGCATGTGCTGTTGAGTGCATTCTCCTCCTCTATCCTCCATTCATTTTTTACCACACTTGCCAGTGAGACTCAGCCGCTCGCAGTAATTATCTCTGTGTATCAAAGTGTGTGTGCGGCTGCTGTGATGGGATGCATTAGGTGTTTCTGGTGCTTAGGTGTAAAAAATCCCATTAGAGTGAGCAGGATGGCTGATCGATACCTTACGGGATCTGGAGCAATGCTGTGTGTGTGTGTGTGTGTGTGTTTGAGAGAGAGAGAGAGAGAGATGAGCGTAAGCGCTTTAACACCTCTCAGACGTGGATTAGAGCGCGACAGAATGGAGACACTGTCAGAGAGGGTTAGTGTCAGAGGGAGAGAGGGAAATGTAGAGGGGGAGAGTTGGAAGGAAATAAAAAGAAAGATGAACGGATGGAAAGAAGTAAAGCAGGGAGAATGAAAAGAAAGAAGGACGTGCCACTACTGATGAAAATGTGTTATGTTTGTCTCTGGTGATTTTGGATGGAGCGAAGAATAGACAAAATAATGATAATAAAAAAAAAACATTTAAGACAGAGGAATCAAAGTGCCCAAATGTAAAACAGCCCATGCTCTGAGCAGTGTGTGTTGAAATGGCATAAAGATGCTAATTTACTGCATTCCATCACTGACATAAAGGTCAGTGACGGGTGTTTTCAGATATGGCTGATTAGAGCTAATGGTGGGCAGAGCTATGCTGGGAAAAACACAAGGTCACCGAACTCCATTAAAGGGGCAATAAGCGATTTGAATCCAATACTGTTTTAGTGAAAATCTGTGAATATTTGCTCAAGGTCCGCTAGCTGTTTGTTCTGTTAGTGTGCCGAAAACAAATTCGGAGGACTGGCTCTGTAAATTGAAACCAGAAAAAAAAATAGTGCGGACCGCACCACACATCACTATGTGTGCAGTTTGTGAACATCGCTATCAAACACCTTAAGTGACATGCTATAGAGGCTGTGGGTTTGCAACCCAGCAAGTGCAGTAAAATCATCAACAACAACAAAGAGAGACAAAAACGTTCTCCAAAATCACTTACTACCCCTTAAACTCAAAGGAATGATATACTGTAGGTGTAGTTCTAATTAGTGTTTGAGGGTAGAACCCAATGTGGACCGTGCACTGGTTTGAATGTGAACAGTCCTTAAAGGGGCAGTAAGCAATTTGAATCTAAAACAGTTCTTGTAAAATTCTGCTAATATTTCCTCACCATCCGCTAGCTGTCGGTTATGTGTGTGCGCCGAAAAGAAAGTACGTTTTTGGTCTGGAAATTGAAAAGAGAAAAAATGGTGCGGCCCACACCACACAACACTGTGTGCAGCTTGTAAACTTCGCTCCCCGACACCTTAAGTGACATGCTAGCAAATGCCAATGCGACTCAGGGGTTTCGGCCTCATGGTTAGCACATCTGTCTCCCATACCCGAGACTGTGGGTCAGAAGCTTGGTCAGTGTAGTAAAATCATCAACAACAACAACTGCCCCTTTAACCCTATTTGACAGGCTGCTTTGCCACGTTACCTGCCAGGTCCCATTAAATTCTCTAGTGAGTTTATCCAAACTTGCCCAGCCCGCAGGTTATGGTTCGATATGGAATGGTGTGTCTTCTTCCACCTGCATGTGCATGTTGCTGTCTTTGTGTGTTCACACTTTAAAACATGTTCAGATGAGTTAGCGCCTGTGCATATCAGAGTGTGTATAAGGTCAGTGTACAGCTGTTCTATTACTTCCCCTTCACATCTTGGGAGTCGTGGCAGGCCTAACAGACAGAGCGATGGCTGGCAGGATGCCTGCCACAGATTGAGGTCATGGGAATGAAAGGGTGGTACCAACAGCAACCCTTCCTCACCCCTTACACTGGGACACACCATTGCTCTGTAACGCGTGTGTGTGTGTGTGTGTAGACACACAAATACATACAGAAAACACATTCAAAACCATCTTGCTTCCTCTAAAAATGCATACTGTATATCTATATTCATCGACAATATTACAATTGTGATACATAATTACGATTAAGAGAATGGCACGATAACACACACACCAACACAGCTTCTCTCATCCTCACAAACACGTGCACAGACAGACACCACAGTGGCTAGGCAGTAGGGTGAACGTGTGACAGATGTCTGACACATTGGTGTCCGTTCAGTCACTATAAAGAGCAGCTGCTCAGTCTCCACTGCCCTCTGGCACTGCGCACGCACACACACACCCGCATGTGCACACACACCCACATGCGCACACACACACACACACAAACACACACTTTCTGTATAACACTAAAGCTGGAGGACATTCCAGCTCTCAGAGATTATAAATGTGCCAAAGCAAAAACACACAGATAAACGCACAAAGAGAGAGACAGAGAGTGTGTGAGTGAGAGAAATACCAGCAGCACAAAAACCTGATCAGCACTCACTCATATCAATCCATGTCACACCCTGATCTCTCTCAGTCACACGCACTTGCCATAAATCCCTACATGTGGCTAAACCATTCCCTGCAGTCCCCAAAGCCTCCCACCCCCCCCCCCCACACACACACACTCCAAAACACAAACACACACACACACACACACACACACACACACACACACACACACACACACACACACACACACACACACACACACACACACACACACACACACACACACACACACACACACTCCCAAATGTCTTAAAAGTAGAGAATGAAAAAAACAACAACATGGAAGAAGAAATGGTTAAGAAGAGTCTGACACGCAAGGCTCGCTCTATGGTTGTTAGAACACGGTTTCCCCCAGTGGTGAAACAATAACTTAGTTAATGGGACAGAATGTGACGAGGGAAGATTCACAATTAATGAGCATGTTCCGACATTTTATAGAATAAATAATTGCAGAAAAAATTTAGCAAAGTTTACTGAATAATGGATTTTGTATGTTTCAGTAAAATACTAGTTAAAAATTGTACATGATGATATCCCAGCCTGGACGAACACTGCACACAGTCAGAATAAAAGCCGATATGTTGATACTCTACCTGCATCTGCTGCAGTTTAGTTTTAAGGACATTTTGCTCAGAGACATTAGCAACTTCCCTAATCCTCTGAGTTTTTTTGGCTGTTAAAACTACAAAAGATATGCCTGACTTTCAATCTATGTTTTTCTCTGAATCTCATAAATTGATCTGGAATATATATCTCAGTCCAGTAAAAGATAATCCAGGAATATTCCAGGAAAACCAAACATCAGGAAAACAACAACAATCACTCATTCTTTCCTGTTTCTTTCACATTTGCCGGCAGATCACTTTTCTCAATCTTTTTCTTCCTGATAACAGCTCAATGGTTCCCTGTGCCTGATTGGTGGTGATGACAAAAAAGTAAAAGGGAGAGACGGTAGAGATCTGCAGTTACATCCTGTCACCAGCCATCGGGTCACCAAACACACCCTGAGGCAATAGACAGGATGGGTGGAGGGGCAGAGTGGCAGCAAGGTGACAAAGGTGCCTATTGATGAAAATAGCATCAGGAGAGGAGGAATGGAAGGGTGGGGAGAGGGGGTCACGGGAAGTGAGGGTATTTGTCTTTAAGGAAGAGATCGGATGGCCGGGCATCTTTCTGGCCTGCACAATCACTGTTGTCAGTGTGGCCACTATAGCACAAAAATACAAGGGCTCTTTATGAGACAGGGAGGTAATTGTGGGGTGTAGGTTACTGTGGTATGTGTGTATTAGAAAAAGAAAGAGGGACAGAATACCACGGCACAGGTGCCCAGTCATTTAAAAGGCTGCTCAGGTATGAAGGGGAGGAGAGAGAGGAGGGAGGGAAAGATGGCAGGCTAAGTGTGTCTTTTTATTCAGTCGCTCATAGCCGCCTCTTTCTTCCTCCTCCAGCCTCTGTGAGAACTGTGACACGGGGGGAAAGCCCCTTCTCGCCTCAGGGTGGTGCTGATGATGGTGAAGGGGTGGTGGGTCACAGGAACAAGGGGACACTGTGTTGCTGATGCTAACAGGTGTTCTCATGCACACACACGCACGCACGCACGCACGAGCGCGCGCACACAGACACACACACACACACACACACACACACACACACACACACACACACACACACACACAAACACAAACACACACACACACACACAAACACAAACACACACACACACACACACACATTGGAATGTCTGAGACACGAGTGTTAGGACAGAGTTCACTGCCTACCAATCAGGTTTATGTGAAAACATCATTGTCCATATGATCAATTATAGATCATTATGGATCAATTGAAGGTACTCTAGCCGATGGTTTCCATTCAGCTTATATGGTAGAAAATTTGGCAGATAAAATCAGATGATCTATCCAAATCAAGATTATTTTCCTTAAACATATTAAGGTCATCATCGATATTAATCCAATCCGATGTTTAGTATTTTATTCTATAAATAGAAAAATATTTAGTTTGTATGATGTCAGAAAATTGTGATAATACACACACATACACACACACACACACACACACACACACACAGACACAGCGGAGGTAACTGAGCTGCGATAATGTGAGGTGGATATGGCTAATGGCTGATAGCTGCTGATCCCACACTGATTAACTCGCTGCTTAACAGGTTGTTGTTTGATGTATGCGAGACTGAAATCACAAGCACAAAACAATCAGAATGAACAAACACGTCCATACACCAACCATCAACCAGAAAAAAACACTCACATCAGGGTTCAACTCATGATAGTGGAAGATGTCTAGTAAATGAAAAATCAATTCAAGCGTCATGGTAATTGATTACTGCACGTGCCAGAAATTTTCCCTTGGACATTTTAGGATTTAAAATACAAGTCTCTCTACAGTGTATTGTTGTGATAAGCCAGCTCCCTTTCGTCCTGCTCTGCCGCCAGCTATCATGCTATCACTGAATCACCGCTGCTGATAAATCACACACATGTATGGATGGAGACAAACAAGAGAGGCAAAGATGTGGCAACAAAGACAGGGACATGCGTCCACACACACACACACACACACACACACACACACACACACACACACACACACACACACACACAAACTGTGAAGATGACAACAAGCGAGTGGCTGCAGAGGTTGTTATTTCCTGTTTGGGAGCAGGGTGGCTTTTTCTCCACAGAGTCAAAACATATCTACAGTAATGTGGAGGGAGCCTGGGAGATTTATCAGTGCGCACACAAACAAACAGGTAAGATTCTTTCTTTCAGTCCTGCAGTGTTATCTCTCTTTAAGGTCTGTCTCCTTTTCTTTGTTGATATGACCTCCTGGGCCGCAAAATACCACTGTGTAGTCTGGGATTGAAGCTGTCACTGCACGAGCACACATACACACACACATATACACCCACACGCAGCATGCACATGCATGTGCACACACACACACACACACACACACACACACACACACACACACACACACACACACACACACACACACACACACACACACACACGCCAAAGTCAGGTAGGTAGGGGATATTGATAACAGCTTCGTATTGATCCTGTATATTGCAGATGGTGGAAAGTGAGACAGCAGTGTTGGAGTTGGGCTCCACATACAGACCAATTATGCTGAGTCAAGAAAGCACGACAACATTGTGTGTGTGTGTGTGTGTGTGTGTGTGTGTGTGTGTGTGTGTGTGTGTGTGTGCAGACGGTGTCCCATCACCTCAGGGAAGACAGATAAGCAGAGTGTATGGGCTGAGATAAGACAGGAGCAGACACTGGGGAGACTGGCTGACTGTAAGTGAGTCACTGCAGGGAGAACTGCAGCTCGATGGCCTCGCTGGCTGGGGCCTCAGGACACTGCTACTCTGATAGAAATGGCTGCAAAACACAAGACGCTCCAAGGTTTCCATGTCACAATATGTGCACCCTACAGATGACATGACTTACCGACATGTAGACGTCAGTACACAATTAAACTGCTGTTCAGTGATGTACACTAGGTGTGTACAGATTATTCCATGAAAGCAGATGGGCATTTTAAAACATGTCACGTATCTTACTCACTTCACATGCAATAAATTAACATGAAGTAGCCATGTGTGGTTTGGAAACATAGCATGTGTACAAAATGATGGCATCATCTGCTAAACCACAATTAGCATGTAATTAAGTCACAAAGAGGCACAAATATGTTTGAAGTGTGTGAAGGCATTTTCAGATGTGTTTACATATATCATATCATATTGTATCATGAGACGATTCCACTTGTAGTTAATACATGATTATATTAAATTATTCCATACATTGATGTGACACTGATCACAATATAATAAGAGAAATTACTCAACATTTAATTTACTGATGGAAAAAAAATAGGAATACATTTCAAGACACTAAGTATTGGCAAAAAAACTGAAAAAAAAAAAAATCTGTCTGCTGGCGTCAAGTCCAAAAACGTTGCTGTTATTAACATTCAGAGTCCACCATCAGTGGGATCTGAAGCTACATCATATTTAACATTGTCCGTGGCCTGCATCTTTGATCCCCAACAAATATTTTAAACGTTAAAACTTGGTAAGTTCTGCAACACACAGGCTTGTTCTTCTTCTGAGGGTGAGACAAAGGTGATCTGTGTGATAAGAGGCGGCGCCATGGCAGTGGCAGGACACAACACTGAACCCTCCCTCCCACACACACACACACACACACACACACACACACACACACACACACACACACACACACACACACACACACACACACACACACACTGATAAGCATCACCTCCATCCCTCGGCCAGGCTCTGTCCTCCTGTCTCTCTCTGCTCTGAAACAGTTAGTGAAGAAACAGCAAACACAGAGGACACTGGCAGGAGACAGAGGAATCACAAAGATGATAGTTGGCAGACAGAGGAAGACAGACAGGGGTGCAGGACAAAGAAAGCAAAGGTCAAAGGCTTAGCCTACTGGTCTAAACTGCTCTGTTTCGGTAAAATCGGCCAGCGCGTTTCCAAACGAAGCAGCTTCTGCAAGGTCCTGTTCCTACAATACCAGGGTTCAATCAAACAAAACTTTTGGAGCCTAAGCAAAACTGCAAATATGTTTTAAATGAAGCTGGCAACATCCACAAATGTCACAACTTAGTAAATGTGTCAAACTAAAAATGGAAATTGAATGTATTTTGTAAATGTCTAGAGACACTGCAGGGTTTTCTATTTACATGTTACATTAATCAGAAATAAAGAAGAAATTAAATCAGGGTTTCTCATATCGTCATTCTTGTTCATCCCTTCTTGTCTCGTGTTTTAACATTTACAGTTTTAAATTATTTGTTTTGTATTTCATTATAAAATGGCATCCTTAATGCTTCATTTAAAGGCAGTAAGAAAATGTAATTCACACACGTATATGGGGATTATTTAAGCAGCATCAATGCACATTAAAATATATATAAACATTTTTTTTTTTTCAAATAGCCTTAATTACTTATCTGCTGATTATGATTAAACATCGGAAGAAAAAAACTTTGTAATCATTCAAGGGGCACACTCTACATAAACCATATCCTAAAACGCAAACTAGAATATGGGAAATCCCCACTAAGTTTGAATAAAATGTTGAAGTATGTGGATGAATGACAGAAATGTGTCCAGTTGCAAAGATAAAAAGGTCAAACCATATCTGTATGTATCTGTTTCCACTTGTGTGAGGTGCAAAGCAGCAAGTGTTGAAAAACACAAAGGTGGAGAAAGAAGAAAAAGACACTATCAGACAAGGTCAAATATTTGCGCCACGCCTTTTTTGACACAAGCACCTGAGTGAAATAGTTGGGAGTGGCTCTCTGTCGGTGTGAGATCAGATCAGATGAGTGACTTCTGTCGCAAGACACAGCAGATAATGCCACAGACGCCACAGTCACTCCTCTATCTCTTTTATCACGCAAAAGACATCAGGATACAATGTCACGCAATACGTGATGATTACTTCACCTGGATCAGGCAACAGAGCCACTTTTTGAAAACTTTACACCATACATGTAAAATATCAACTACCTGCATATTCCTCCCCGACCAAGTGCGTGGGAGAACCCACTGTGTCCCGCAGGTAATATAAAAACATGGAAGGCTCTCTCTGAAGCCAGTGTTTGGTTTATCTGTCTGAGCTATTGTGGAAACATGGCGGTGCCACATGGCGGTGCAACATGGCTAACTCTGTGGAATAGTTAGTAATACGCACAGCAAAAAAGCATCAAAATCAGAATTCAAGATTTTAGTTTTCCCTGCACAAATGATCCATCTATTAATGAATCATTAATAAGAGTTTGAGGATGCTTTGTAAAGATGTAACATATGTATGAGAGAAACAAGCTATGAGCAAACAAGCACACACGCCATGAATTTTGAGATATGAGCAATGTTCTTATACGTAAAATGTGAAGACAGTGGATAGGGTAGCAATATTCGCCCCCATATGAATACATATGTCAAAATTGTTCAAAGCAAGAGGACTGAGATTCAATCAGTAGAAATAACAAATCTAGAGTGAAGTCACGGTTTGGACCACTCAAAGCGCTTTTACAGGAAAGTCACAGTCACCCATTCACACACATTCATACAGCGCTGCTATTTACAACGCATTTTTCTGTCACATTCATACTCATTCATTGACTGTCGGAAGAGCCGTCAGAGGCAAGTTAGGGTTGTGTCCTTCGGGGTTGGTGGACGAACGACTCTAGGTCCTGAGCCACAGCTGCTCAGGACGTAGAGTACACTGCCGGACAAGCCAC
The DNA here is from genome assembly GCF_022379125.1 of Scophthalmus maximus. Taxonomy (NCBI): domain Eukaryota; kingdom Metazoa; phylum Chordata; class Actinopteri; order Pleuronectiformes; family Scophthalmidae; genus Scophthalmus; species Scophthalmus maximus. The sequence continues at coordinate 2,049,185 of NC_061525.1, forward strand.
CAGAGGAAATTTAGGGTAAAGTGTCTTGACCAAGGACACAACGGCATGTGGACTGGTGGAAGCTGGGATCGGACCACCAACCTTCGGGTTGAGGTCAATACAGGAAGTGTAAATGTCATAGAAAGAAGAAAAACTCCAATGATTGACATGACAGACATCGGGATGTAAAATTTTAGTGCTGGAACATTTGTTTTAACTTTCTGAGAGAAATAATTGTTGAATGTGATGTAAGTATACCTAAAATCTCTCACATCACATGATTCCATAGACAGCACCACAACCCATTCCGACAGTCCCAACTGACATGATTGATGGGATACACCAGAATATAACTTATTTAACTGACAACTTCACACGATGAGATCAAAAAAAGTCAAGTAGATGGAGTGGAATTAACTTCTATCCTGTACATCTAAATGAAACAGGTAGGAAAATGATGAAGTAAAAGAAACAAACGTGTAATGCAGAGCAAGAGGGAGCATTCAAATAGAATAGAACCATTGACATTTCCTACCTGATCCTGCGTCCATGATGTTGGGCTGTCCTCGCCGATCAGCCACTAGTCCTGACGAGCCGGGCATGCTGACTGGCTCTGAACGTACAGGCTGGATCCTGTACACATTAATGTTTATGGAATTCATGACAAACGCAACAATAATAATAAACAATAAAAAGACATAAACAACGGTAACATCTTATGGCCTCAAAGTGCTCCAACCGTGCTTCCGACGGGTTAAGGTAACTCTGAGTTTGATTTCATTGTAACTGTCCTCCAATTTTAAGTTTCTGTTTTAGTGGTTATCCTGCCTGCATAAGTGGGATAATTGTGGGATAAAAGTATGTGATTATCAGAATGCATTTCTTAAACACAATATTTTAAGAATAATCCTGGTAAATTTACAGTAACCACCTCCTAATCTGTGGGGAAAAAAATCTAAATGAAAATAAATACTGAATGTGAATGTGATTTTAGAGTGATAACAGTGTGCATTTCTCTCTTAAGTGCCAACTTTAACTTCTGGCGGTATTAATTATTAAAAATACCTGAGGCTGTGTAGGTCGAGGTCGTCTGTGTCAAAGTCCAAAAGGGGTTGTGGGACATCAGTGGGGCCCTGCGACTGAAGCACTGAGGAGGAGGAGGAGATGACTGTCGTCTGGCCTGAAGGGTGAATGGTCTTAAACTGAAACTGGGGTCCCATCCACAGACGCCGGTGTGGCCCTGTGTGGGTCACAATCTCGACCTGAGAATACAAAGGTATGTATTTGTGAGGAAAGAAAACCAGTTATGAAACAACTGGAAACCAAGAAACTCTTGGTCCTCATGATTTTTTGGGGGACAAAAGCAGATTTCATTGACATTGACATGTTAAAATGAACTAAACTACGGATCATTTCAGATTAGTTTATTGCATGTTTTACCCAAAACACACTTACGATAATAAAGAGACCAAGTGCAACGCACCAGCTGGATTATTCTGGTAGGTCACGATTCGAAAAGGTTGACAACCACAGCTTTAGACCTAGAGCCTAGATCACCCAAGTGTTTACAGCCAAGCTGTGAGGTTGTACTCGGGAACAGTGGGCTAAATGCTAACCTCATCATGTTAACAAGCTCGGAATGACAATGCTGAGCAGGGATATGTTTACCTCGATCGTTGCATTTGATTAGCATGCTACCATTTGCTATTTATTACCAAACAAAGTACAGATGAGGCTGATGTAGTAGTAGAAGTGTGTATTTGACAACAATTCCTGGGAAGCTGCTGCGACACGACACTAAAAACAAATAGCATGCCAGCCTCAAAGTGACATGGCAGGAAAAGTCAGGAGATAGCCAAAGTTCTTAGGATTCATTTTCTGGAGACTTGAGAATGTTCAGCTGATTGACAAACTTAAAGATAGACAATTGTGAGAAAGAAAAAAAACTCCCAAACAGTTATGCTCTTTGAAAATGCTCAAGTCCCTCTCATAATTTCTATACATAGTGTTAAGGACAAAGTCGTGGCGGCTCTACCCCATGTAGTACTCAGATGAACTCAGTTATGACATCCAACTAAAAGTTTGATCTGCTCCTGCACCACTCACAATCTGACCATAATGTCAGATCTTGTCAAGGTCTGGTGCGTGTTGGGAGTGCTGGCGGCATTATGGGAGGCCTTCCCGGGGGGTTAATAGAAGTGTGACACTAGCAACAGTATGGCAGCAAGGATGAAGTGAGGACTACTGGGAAAATAAGATAGTGCTGGCATGGCGGTTCATGGGCGCTTGAGCTGAGTGGCACTAATGCTGGTTGAAAGTTGGAGCGGAGAGGGCTATGGAGTGGGTGACATAAACATTGGTCTACTGCCTCCTCGGTTCTCCATCTCATGCCTGCCTTGAATTTGCTGGCTAACCACCCCCTGCCTTAGACTCATATTTTTCACTGCACTCCCACGCTAACTCTGACTGTTCAACTCCCTGCAGCACTTAACGCATCTCTTGGTGTTTCACTGTTCACATTTCATTATCTTTACTCGGTACACGTTCGTCTCTCACCTCAGCCCAGCTCTCAGCTCACAGTCTCGCTCCACTCAGGCTGCCAGGTGACAACATCTCAGACGAAAGTGAGCGCTCACAGTCTCCTAATTATTCTGTGTGAATATATATGTTTAAATATGTCGCTGCAAAAAGAATTCAGAAGCCCACAATTTCATCACACCTTTGTCCTATTGCGCACTTGATTTAAAATGAATACAAATCACAATGTATGCCCAACAGTCTACACTCGATGATAATGTTTTTTGCAAATATATCAAGAGGTCAAAAACTGAAATCACACATTCATGAAATTACTCAGTGCCTGTCTTTGCTTTAATTACGCTTCACACGTAGAATCCACCTGTGGCGAATTCAGTTGACTGGACATAGTTTTGCAAGGCATACATGTAAAAAGGTTTCCTTATATGACACTAAATGTCAGGATGAAACCAAGCGGTACATTTAAGGATATCTCTATAGACCACAATGATAAAATTACACAGACCAAGGTGACGGTAAAAGCCTAAACAACTGGGGAATGGAATACGTTTGTAACCAACCCAACTCTTTCTAGAGTGTGCTGTCCTTGGTCTTGTCCCCCTGAAGCTCGGGATACACTAAGATTTAACCCGTTTTTGCCCCGATTTTTTTCGAGTCAAACGATTTAGCTGAATCAGCTTCTCGCACAGTTTCGATTCCTCAAAGTCAGTGCCTTTTTTTCCTGACTGCGCCTGCGCAAAGTGGCAAACAGTTTCCTCTTGCCAGCATTCTTCTTCTATGGTAAACAAACGTGTCTGCCTCAGAGGAGCTTTCTGCAGGGGCCGACGGGCATTTCACACATACAGTGTGAGCAGTCAAGTTGTGGCTGACGATGGGACCATTCAGTGTGAGTAAATTAATTGTTTACATTATGAGTTGGAATTCAACAACAGCATTTGTATAATCGTACAGTGTATGCCCAGCTTAACAGAGCATCAAAAGTCTTCTGCAGGGGTGGATAAATTTGCTTGAAATATGAGCATCCCAGCAGCACTCCATCAATCAGGCCTTTGGTGGCAAGGCAGAAGACACTTTCAGTATAAGGCCTATAAGACAACAATTGAACCCTTTAGGCAGAACTCCAAACACTATGTATGAAAGATGGTGATGGCAGCATTATATTTTGGGGGACCTAACTCGGTGGCAGGGAAACTGGTTAGCATTGAGGCAAGGATTCATGCAGACAGGTCTTTGATGGAAACCTACTCCTGAGTTCACACAACCTGAGACTGGAGTGATGGTACATGCAGCCAAGATAACACTGCAGTGGCTTAGGGGCCAACTCTCCGACTCATCCTTGGGTGGACCATCCAAAGGCCAGACTGCTAAAGATTGCAGTTCAGAGATGCATTAGCATTTTTTTTTTTTGCTAATGTAGTAAGGGGGGAATAATGCAATTGTATCCATTTACAACTAAATCTACAACACAATTAAGTGTGCAATGAATGATGGGGTCTGAATGTATGGTCTGTCACAGCTGTTCAAATTAGGCCACAGAAGGAGCAAGGATTCTGTGTGTGTGCGTGTGTGTGTGTTTTGCCAGTTAACACCATCAATGTCACGCCCAGCCGCAGAGCTAAACAGCTGCCAGGGTGCTCTCTACTGCGGGAAGGAAGGTCCAGATGTTATAGTCCAGTGTCAACCCCAAATCCGCCTCGCCGTTCTGTCTCGTCAAAAAGAGCCTGTGACATGTTGCCTCGGATTTGCTCTTACAGCCTAGATTGTATCAGATTTGCACTGGTTATTGGGGAAGCCTGTGTGAACAGATAGTCAAATTAATTGTGTATTGCCTCAAAAAGCATCCCGCTTGTTCCAATCAAGGCAGGTGTAAGCACATTTACCATTGTAATTATCTATTACTATCTGTTGATATAATGATGTATACCTGCAGCAAGCTTTACCATATATAACTAAAATAACTGCCTTGCGGTTGTGTCTCTGTCAATGTCTGTCCAGAATGGTGAGATGGGAAGACTAAATAACACAATGTTTTAGCCATGACAGCAGGTAATGTTTCATAAATGGCTGTTTCTGTGAAAAAGTTGCAAATTGTAAAACGTGGATGTATGACAGACATTGTCAGCCCTCGTGCTGTTCTGTCAAATACCTTTGTGCACTTTTTCATACATAATAAGTTTGTGTTAGGAAATAATGGATTTTTGAACAATGTGACCATACATGAGCTGCTATGATCTATATGATACCTGAGGTGGACTCTACATAACATGAGGTTCTGTGCACGGAGGGTTACAAACCTAACATTTCATTAGGGGATGGATGATCAATCCTAAATCCGATCCCAATGCCAAAATGCATTGTGATAATTAAATGAAGGCCCCTGATATCATGTAATGTACTCCACAAACCAGTGCTTGGCCTCTAATTCAACTGAGCCTACACACAGCATATGTAGCGTAACTCATCACACAAGCTAGTGTTCTTCTTATCTCCTAGGCTTTCCAAATACGTTCAGGGCACTGAAATATAAGCTTTACTGCATTAATGTTCTAGAAGCCCTTGTTGGATTTGGGTTGGGTTCTTTTTTTGCCTAGATCCATTGATAGTTAAATAGCAAGAAGTGTTACTTCCAAATCATCTCCGGCACGTACTATAGTATGAAGATCTCCACTATTACATCTCCGAGCCCCGGCAAAAGCTTCACAACCACTATCCTGTCAAGAAGTCACCAAAAATCCAGGTTAGTGCAATTGATGGTTTTGCTCCTGGCAAACTATCATGGCAGATAACAGCCACAGTCTCTGCAGGCTAAATGCGGTGAATTTTAAAGAATCAATTATGCATGCAGTGGAATTATTGATGGTGAAAATGTAGAACTGTAGGTTACCTGTCATCACAGTAGTGAGTGCTCTGAGGGTTAACCAAGCTGGAAGATATTTTTGCTGGATATTTCTAATAAGCCTTGACCAAGTGCTGTGATAGTTTAAGCACGATTTCGAATGACATTTCCCACAGAGTAGGAAGCCCTTGCAGGGTCACAACCTCCAGACCTCCGTTCCCGACCCCCTCCACCGAACCGGCCTTCCGCAAAGGCACAGCGTGCCCGTGAGGGAACCCCACCCCAGGGCACCATCTTTATTTGTAGCTGTCGCTGTATCCCAAATTCACGCGGTTTGATGACTGACGCAATTAGGTCCTACGCACATCGCATGCAGTGCGGCGGATGCAGCAGATTGATGTGACAGTTATCTCTAAACAGTCTGAGTGACAGCAAAAAGGAAGCTTTCTCTCGCGCATAGGATTTTTTTTTCTCTCTATTCGCCAGAGTGGCGTGTGGCCAAAGACAAAATTTAACCGCATTCGGCGATTGGCGAGTGCTAATTTTGGACCCTGACATCCAATTTCGGTATGTGCAAATATAAATAGACAAGATCATGTAAAATGAAAATGAGTTGAAGACTGAATCGTTGACTGCAATGAAAGATTGAGAATCCATATTCCCTTGTGAGTTATGTTAAAAGACACAGTTCTTACTTGGGATTGGAAGGTGTTTCGTTCACAGTAACAACACATTTCTGTTCTCTCAAACTCTTGAAGTTGGAGTTTGGGAAAATTATGGGGAAAAAAGGTCAAATCAGGGGCAACATTGTGATAAGGCGACACATTAAATCTGGAGATTATACACTTTAACCACTTAGTACAATGAACAAACAATAACGATTGATATGATATCTTCTTATAAAGCCGTGATGGCATTAACACATCCAGACAGACAGAGAGCAACATAAGCTTTAATTTGCTGTCACATTTCCAAATGTGATCTTAGGCTATAATTCACCCACTTTCTAGTTCTGGTTTGGTTTCCATCAGCTCCTGAAGCAAATACATAGTTCCTTAGCTACTAAATGCTCCACTGTTTTCACAGAGTAGCCTCTAACTCTGTCATTTGGTGTTGAGGAGAGAGCAGTTAATGGGTAAATCAGAGCATTCTTGCTGGAAACAGCTGCCCTGTGTTGCTGGAAACAACCTTAATGAGAGAGGAGTTGTGGACCAACATAAGAAAACAATAAAAAAGAGGCGTGAGAGGCTAAACAGCTTTGTTGAACAGAGGGTCACTGACGAGATGGGTGATTATTTTTTATGCAATACCATCAGGGAGGAATCTCAGTCCCAATTCATTCTGCAGCAAGACAATGGGCCCAAACATACAGCCAGAGTAAAGCACTATCCACACAGACAAGAGTTTCCAGAAAGAAGAACTTTGGTAAGTTCTCCAAGAGGTCCTAAACAACCTATATGCAGAGCACCTTGAAAAAATATGAACAAGTGCACATAGTTGCTGAAGGCAAAGGGCGATCACACTAAATATTGAATATCTGTTCACTGTACTTGAGTGGAGTTCATTGCTAGATGAAAACTATTAATGGCAGTAATTTGAAAGCATCTTCAAGCTACTTGCCCTGACTTTGCTCATTACTGTGGGATGCTTGAAGCATCGGTCATAGAGCGCGCCACCTGTGACCTCATCGCTGCTGACAAAAGACTACCTACACTGCTGGAATCGCCACAAGAAGAAGAATGATGGTGTCAAGCACCACGGCAACAGAGCTGGTGTAGCATTCATTCAACGAAAAATAGATACTGGATTTATGCTTGCTTTTAGAAAAGCGACGCGAAAGATGAAGGTGGTCTGTCCGTCCTTTGGACGACCGTCTTCAGCATCGTCACCAAGGTGTGTACGGCTTCAGTCTGAAAAGGGACTTTGTGTCCTTCCCTTAAGGGGCCGAATTGACAAACATTGCATGAGAGTTTTGGAGAGTTTTGAACTTAAATACAATTGTTGAAGGTGCATCGATGGAAAACATATCACAAACGGAGCCTCTCCTCATGCAGGAGGTGACTACTTCAATTACAAAGGTCCATCTCCTGACTTTACAAAAAAACACCAACGCGAATCACACGCCATGGGAAGTGAAGCCAATTTGAAGTCAACACCGCTGTGCCAAAGGACCGATGCGTAAATCAAGCTTAAGCTATACTGATATGACTGCACGTGAACTGTTTGTGATTCACTGATTGTTGGCTAATTTCCCTTACCTGTTTGGGACAGACTGAGTAAACTGCAATGCTGGTTACGGTGGAGACCATACCTGAGAGAGCCACTCCTCATCCTCCTGGCCACTGTGGTCCGATGCCAGGCTGTCTGATGACTCGTGACGCGTTATTGGCCCAGGGCTTCCCGGGGGCATCGCTGAAAGGAAAACACACGATTTATATGATGGTACGCCCAAATTGATATTTGGAAGCTAGCAAATGCAATAGGTCAAATATCATCATAGCCAAAAGTGTAAAAGTAAACTAGAGATATCAGTAAGTAAAAGCTGAGTTCTCAAAGTGAGGGTGATATAATCTCTGACAGCCTATATCAATACATGTGTTATTTCATGGTCTTATACAATAGTTTTACATTGATGGATGACTTGACTCAAAGTCTAGTGTTCAGGGTGAGTCTGCTTATCTGAGGTCACAGACTGTTGAGCAAAGATCACAGATCAAAGGAGAGGGAAATGTCCTTTTCTCACATGGACATATGGGTGCATGCCAGTGTGTGTGAAAAAAGCAAGTGTACATCAAACTAGAAAGGGAATCAGTGTGTGTAGCTACAGAGAGAGAGAGAGAGAGAGAGAGAGAGAGAGAGAGAGAGAGAGAGAGACCCAGAGACAGATGGGGCTCTCACAGGCTTGAATAAGCAGGCGAGGAAAATGAGGCCTAATGTGTAGAATCAGTCTTTTCTCTGTCTCCCACCTCGGGACGGGGTTGGTCTAAGACAAGAATGGCTAATAAACTTGTCAAATCCACATCTGGAGCACAGGAGTGTTTGTGTGTGTGTGTGTGTGTGTGTGTGTGTGTGTGTGTGTGTGTGTGTGGACATTCGTGTTAGAATGTGAAGAATATTTGGAAGGACTGGGTAGTTGGAGTGAGCAGAGACAAAGGCTGAATGAAAAAATGATGCATCACCAACAGAACCTTTATCTACAGAAAACCTTGAGAAATACATAACTGGGTGGATGTATGAGTTTTCAAACAGTAATTGATTATAAAAATAAGTTCAATAGCTTATGCAGGGGAGTACTACGCCTGCTCCCCCTTTTATACATCCCTCTATTTGGCTCTGCTACTACCTCTGCTGCCAGCATAAAAGCGGAACAACAATGTCCATCCCGCCATTCGTACCTTTTATACATAACAGCAAAGGGGAATAAAGGCACAAAAGTACTGCCTTTAGTACCCCCCCACCCCCCATTTCACAGACTGTGCGCAAGGGGCTAGAGAGAGAGAGAGGGAGAGGCAGAGAAGGCTTGTCGAGGTTTCTCTCCTTTTCAGATGGAAGAGAGAAAAACAAAGTCAATGCTGTGTTACATATTAAACAAACACCCGCCCCTTACCCCTCTCCTCCCACTCCTGCTCTCTCACTCTCTCTTTGCTCTCTGACCCGTGGGGCCAATAGCTGTTCCCTAATTAATTATTGATGTTCTGAAGCAGTTGGTGGACTGGCTAGCTCAGGTTTCCAGTGGGGGAGCTTTCAATTGGCCAGAGTTGTGGCCAGGCTCCAGTGTGGGGAGCTAGTGGTCATCCCCGGGGGTCAAGCAAAGACACAACACTCTGTGTCTGCGTGATAGTGTGTATGTTAGTGTGCATGTCAGGAGCCAGACTGACCCCAGCAGTTACAGTCATATCTGCCCATTTTAGTGTCCGGCTAGCCAGCCACTCTGACTTCTGCTTTTACAGCACTCATTACTGGCTCCTAAGAGACGGAACGTCAATGTAATTTCACAGAGAGCATTTTTTTTTTTTTTTGTGATAAGTGCAAACTTATTGCAACGCACTCCAGAGCAGAGTATGAATGTAAGGTCCAGTTGAAAAACTGTTTTTTTTATTGATGGACAATAAGACACATGGGTAAATACGCAGATTACATTGTGCCATGCCATCAAAACTTTCAAAGAGGAATGGAAAATAATCTACAAGGCTTCAGTGAACGGTGGGTCAGAAAGTTGTACCTTATTCCCTCATATTTGAGACTGAACAGAAATTTTGAGCTTTTGGAAGAATGTAAAGAATGTTCTGACCACAGTTATCGCACCCTAATGCCTTTGTGGTTCCCGATAATGCATTCTTGGACTATTTCGGAAGGAACCCAGAATTAGCATGCCACAGAGGAAAATGGTGACTCTTGCAGGGCCGGACACAACATCTCCATATTTTTGAAAAATACATAAATACACAATCTTACTAGGCATCGAGACAGACATATTTCACCTCTCTGTGGAGCACTGTGAGGAGATGCTGGGTTTTTTTCTATATCTAATGTGATGGTAGATTAACTTAAGTGTGGTCAGAAAAAGAGAAGCTATATGAAAGTGGCACCTTGGGTTTCAGTAACATTTTATCAATCAAATTATGTAATATTATCAAATTGCACCCAGCATTGTAAACCAGTAGAGCAACAACTCTCAAGTAACTTCCCTAAGATGGTTTTTCAGAAAATACACGTATAATTCATCAAATATGATTTCCAGTCAGTTCCAGCCTTGTTCAAGACTATAATTAATGAGCTCCTATTTGTTCATTGACCCTGATGATGAAGTACTTGCGCACTCACATAAGCAGAAAAAAACAGCTTCTCTACCCTTTCGAGAACAAAGTTGTCTATGTCACAGTCTTTATCGACTGTGGAGCGAGTGGTGTTTTGCTGTGCTGAAGGCCTGTAGCCAGTGGCCTGTTAGCCAGAGCAGTGAAGCAGGGAGTCAGAACAAGAACAAAGGCCGCTAAGGTATTGATGTGGCCCAACCTCCTGGGGCCTGGGGAATTGGGCCGTACAGTCCGATTTCCAGGATAGATAAGGTCCTAACAATCTGATAGATCCGGAGAGCTGGCTGCACGGTGGACAGAGGATAGCCGTCTTGTCTAGGCTGCCTGCTCTGTTCATTTTTCTCTCTGCTTCATCTCTTTCATTTGTATTTTTTAAAGATTCATTTTGTTATTCTTTTATTTCTCCTGTCTCTAATTTGACCTATCATACTTACAAGGCTCCATCTCGACTACAGCAACTGCTTCTCTTCTCACTTTCCTCTCTTTTCCCTTTCCTCTTCTCACTTTCCTCTTCTGAGTAGTACTCAGAAGCAGATAGGTGCTGGCACACGAACAGACTGGAATAGCTTAGTCATTATACATCATTCAAGGTGTATTTGACTGACAGTTCCTTCATTCACCCAGCACTACACTTACCCTATCCTTTCTCTGCCTCTCTTTGATTACTGACCCAGTCATGGCGCCATAGTTTCTCTTTACCAAACGCCTGATGCTCCAAAGCCTTCACTCTGGGCCCTCTCTCTGAGCAATTAGATCTATTGACGAGGCAACTGTGGCTGGCCTGTCATGGGCCTCAAAGTCCCAAGAGAGCAGCTGAGTCAGCCAGTCAGTCTCCACAATTAGCACATTATATGACAGTTAGGGGGGGCAACAAACATAGCCACTTTTGCTGCCATCATCTCCAGGCTCAAGGAGCCAGCCAGAAATCCAGGTGGTAAATTATTCAAGGGGTCAGTTCGTTTCAGAGAAACTTTGCAGTGAGGGGAAGAGGTGTCAGAAAATATATACCGTGGACAGCTATGTAAATAGCATGCCGGGGGGAAAAAAAACTGTAAAAAGAAACTAAACCTGAATGTAACTATTGAGGGTGTGAAAACCTCACATTCATCAAAGTATAGACACTGTCATGATAAGTATTAGAGAAGACTTTCTATGATCCAGGTCTGACACCTTTGGTCCGTTCTCTCTCTCTCTCTCTCTCTCTCTCTCTCTCTCTCTCTCTCTCTCTCTCTCAAACACGCATGCACGCACGCACGCATGCACGCGCACACACACACACACCTAAAAGACACATGTGGAATCCGTTGATTCCACCTCGCACTACAGGATCAGAGGAATCCCTGAGCAAGAAAACCTTTTTCAAAGCCAGATCATACTACAGCAGCTCCTCTATTTGTGAGTATACTGTATAATGTGTGTCTCTTTCTTCCTTATCTCTCAAAGGCAGCACAGTGCATTGCCATCCTCTGCAGGGCTGAGTGCTGCCAGTAGCTGCAGCAGATGGACAGGTGGAGATAGTGACCATGAAGTGGCGCCACCACTGCCTTTTATCATCCCATCCTGGAAGCTCCGGTCTGGACTGACCCCGGCCCTTCCTCTCCCCTTCCTATTTCTTTCCCTGCATACTGCATTTTTAATCAGCCTGGGTCATCCAATATACAGCTACGAGACCCGAGACCATGGCCTGTCAATCAAGCCCTGCCACCTCTTCGCCTTGCCCTGTGTTTTTAGAGACATACCCCGTTTGTTAGACGATTAACTGAAAGGGATACAGACACTTCTTGCCCTCATTCCTCCAGTCTGTAAGAATTGTTGATCCCAGTGTAATAGTAAAACTTTCATTCCAGGCTCTTTTTTTTTTGCTACTTGCTCTGTCTTATGATGGATGTATCTGCAATGTAAATTAGACCTAGATAGCACTATTTGTTCTGCAACAAAGAACTGTGTCTTTTCAGTTTCCTCTGCAGCAGCTTGATCTTTATTCTCAGTAAGAGGCGGCCGGACAAGCGGCGTATGGCTGTGCTGTAATTCCTCCTAAGGTCAAATAGACTCTTTCTCCTGGATCACTTCTCAGCTGCAATGCCAAGCCCTGGAGGAAATGGCAGAGCAGAGGGTTGGCAAGGGGAGGCATGCTGGGATGTTGGGAGTCTGTGCTCGGGTGCAAAGCACAGAAATGGAAGGTGGCACTCCAAGAGTAACCCTGTCTGTGGTGGTGGTGCTGCGTAGGACGCTGGGCCCACAGGCAAAATGGCAGGAGCACAAGAAGTGGGTAGAGAGCTGAGCAATTATGTTTATCGCATCTTGACCTTGCATCAGTTCACACTGGGATGATTTGGGGGATAAAGCGATGCAGCCGTGTTATCTGGCTATTGTTAATTGGATATAAATGTTAATGCAATGAATCTCTCTCATTATTCAGCCAATTCCTCAGACCTGGCTCGCAGAGAGAATGGTGGAATAGGCTGACGCCCATGCCCGTCACTCCAACGCGTCCTCATCGCTCTGACACTAGGAGAGACCATTAGCACTAATTTGAGAAAATATCCTACCAGTTAGACCTGGAGCACCACAGAAGTCAACAGAGACGAGTAGAAAGATTAGGGTAAACACAGCTACCAATTGCCCCAGAGCACCCGCAAGAGCTAATTACAGATTTTGTGTGTTTATAATTATGGAGTGGGCTCCAAAATGGCAGCCTATTTTTGGGGGTGGATTGATTCCGTGTGTGGCCATCCGTGTGCACTTGGCGCTTTTACGATTTGGCCTTTCAGACAGCAACTTTAAGTGCTTACTGCTCTGTACTTGTTATTGAATTAGAGGGAGTTTAGGGTGTCAGCTAATTGGTCTGTGTGTGGCACCATATAGCATTGTGCTAGCATGTCCTGAAGCAGGCATGTAGTATGGCAGACAAAGAATGGATTCAAAGTGCAGCACTAAACTGAAGACATAAGATTATCTCTGACGGGACTCAGAGGATATGAAATGGGGGAAATGGAAAGGAATATCTCTCCAAGTCTTTTAGAAAATGAACTTAATGGCCGCTGATTGAAAAGGTCTCTTCTCTGCATGTGGCACCGATAACAGGTTGAGGAGTCAGCATGGAAGATCAGCAGGGATTACCCACTTGACTATGGATGCATACAGTTCATACAGAAAACATACATGTTCCTGTAAGTGTGTGCAAACAAAACATACAGAGACCTATATTCTACGATGCATGCATGCAATAAACACATATAGAACAGGCAGTCCAGAAAAATGCATCAAAATTCTAAACCATTGACATATATAATTTTAGAGTTAAATTCAAATCTCAATTAAATACTTATGCAGACATCTTTTGACTTCCTTTTGTCATTTGAGACAGCAAAAAAAAGCAAAAACCTGTAAAAAGTAAAAAAAAGAAAAATAAAAGACAGGTCCAGAGTGAATTAAGTACATATCCAGATTAATAAATAAGACTTGATTTAATTTGCATGTTTCCATTGACATAATATGCATGTTTGCTTCCCCAAAATGTTACATTCTAAAAAGACAGATTAGTTCCGCGCTTACCGGCCAGAAGATATTGATGGTACTGCACAAGGTCTGAGGCCAACACCAATGGGTGGTTGGAGTTGAACGGTGGCTGCAGCTCATTCCACTGTGGTGTCCTGCTCGAAAAGATAAAGTGTGTGAGTGTGAGACTGACAGTATTAGAGACTCTTTTCTCTACAAGAAAGTGGTCATCACGGTGTTACCTGGCTAGAGTCCAGCAGGCCCGGGGACAGGTGCTGAGCTCCAAAGGTGTGTCATCACTGATCTTTTGAGCAGTGCTGATTGGCCGAGGCTCCAGGACATGCTCCACCAAGTTACCGTAGCAACTGAGGATATACAGTGAGTCGACGACCGACTGCCTAGACTGATCTGTAAGAAGTTTGAGGAAGTAGTTTTTTTGTTGTTGTTGCTGCAACTGAAAAAGATTATTCTTAATAATGAAGGGAATTTTAAATTTTTTTTATCCATTAAAGGGATACTTCAGTGACTTTGAAGTGGGGTTGTATGAGTTACTTATGCACAGTTAATAGGTTGATGACGATCAGCGATGTCATTTAACATAGTTTGGAGGAGAAGTGGAAGTAGTGCATGTCTGAGTCCCACTGTTGCATAGGCGACCTCCAAAAAACGTATTTTTCGCCACATTCTTAAATGCTGGCTTAAAAAAATGAATATCCGTTCAATGGTACGCTAAAGGATATATTTTTTCACTGCTTTAGTTTTCCGCCAGACAGCCGTTTAAGTTTGTACTTTTTTTTCAGTTGGCACAGTAATACATGGCCAAAGTACGCTTGATGTGTTAAATGTGGCGAAAAATAAGTTTTTCGACGGTCCCCTCTGTAAAAGTGGGACTCAGATTTATGCTACTTTCACTTCTACTCCCAACTCCGTTAAATGACATTGCTTATCACAATCTCCATAAGGTCAAATATTAACAATGCATAAGTAACTCATACAACCCCACTTCATTATCACTGAACTATCCCTTTAACCATTACAATTTTCCTTTCTGGGGAGACATGTTTGGACTTTGCTAGGAAACTGATGGTACAAAATTTGAAAAGCACCTGTGTGGCCATATTCTAACCTTTCTCTCTTTTCATGTTGGGGTTGGTGATGAGCCAGGAGCGAGACGAGGCAAAGATGGCAGCCACGCAGAACTCTCCTCCACTGGACTTGCTCGGGGAGATCTGAGGAGGTGGCTTGGCTTTGCTTGAAGAAGGAAAAGAGTACGATGATGAGATAAAGCACAAAATCAACTGCAGTGTCTTGTCTTTAACGTATGTGGAACTTAATCAAAGCATTAGTGATGAACTGGTTCATGCACCACAAACAAATTAGACCATGGAGATGAAAATGTCAGATTATTTTATCACATTTCCCATTTACCCTGTTGCATACTATACAATTCCCCCTCTTGGGTTACTTCCACTGTAGTGACTAAGATGGACAGAGGCCTTTTAACTTACTCAAATTACTTACTCTGTTACTGTAAAGAAATCCAAGAAATGTATCCATAAGTTTTAACTGGAAACAGAGGTCATTACAGGCTGTGATACTGCATATGTATTCAACAATGGGCTCCATTGTATACAATAATTAGTATAACACCTCTAATTGTATCTGGTCCTTCATTGGAATTTATATAAAATGAGAAACGCAAAGGTTTGCTCCATGGAGGACAACAACAAAATGTTGACTTGCATTATTACATATATATGAATATTCTAATATAGTGGAAAAGTAAGTTTTTTCCTAATTTAAATCAAAAAGTGAACCTTTTCTTCTATTCTAGATTCACTTTGTAAACAGCCATCCCTTTAAGCGAAGACCTTCTTTGGCTTGTCCTCCTTGTGGGGGTGTCGATGATCATATACTGGACAACTGTCAAGTCAGCAGGCTTCCCCAGGATTGTGGAAGCGTGTATTTTCTTATATTTTGAGATAAGTTTGTTTTTTTCAGAAATATTTTCAGAATGCTTTGTCTTTACAAGTCACGGATATATTACATTTTCACTTTTGTCACAGTCTACAGCCCTTCAGTCATTCAAGGCTGTCCAGAGTAAGCAATGTCTGCGAAAGGCGCGCAGGATCGTCAAGGACTGTTCTCACCCCAACCACAGACTGTTGACCCACCTCCCCTCCGGGAGGCGCTACAGGTCTCTCCGTACCCGGATAAGCAGGTTCAGGGGAAGCTTTTCCCTGCCGCTGTCACCCTACTGAACTCTACACATCGGTAATATCCAACCAACTAATCTGCCCCCCCCCCCCACACACACACACACACACACACACACACACCTTCCCCCATTAACTGCCCCCCCCTTTCAGCTTTGCAGCAGAAAATGTGAAAAAATTACTTTGCAAAAATGTATATTATGAAAAATAAAAGAAAAACAACACAAATATACCACTACTAATACTTACAACAACAAAAATTATGATAACGTAAATCAGTCCAAAACTCATAATCGTGTGCTTCACAAAATGTCCTCCTGCTTGACACCCAATGCAGCCACCATTTTAGATCGGCATTATGTCTTAAAGAAAATTGTGATGTTTGAAGACAAAAGTTAAGTGTTTTCCTATTGTAGGTTTCATTCTGATCAGTAACTGGTGAAGATTTAATACTTGACTGTGTGATTGAATATATGCCTCATATTTTCTGTAGAGTACATTTAGGGAGTTTGTTCTGGCACACCTGCTCCTCCATATGGTAGGGACCAATAAACCTCAAAGCCAAACTGGAGCCACATGATGGAAGGAATATTTTAAATGAATGCATACAACAGTTATCACTCAGTTGAACATGCACCGCACAACAGCGACATCCAGGCTGCCTTTCCTCACTGGCTCACTTCATGTTGGCCACAGCAGAGAAATTATTAGAAGTTATAGGGTTATTCAGCTTGTCAGGACTGTTCTAGAATAAGCGGACACAGAAAGGGTTTTCAGCTGCAATATGGCTCTCCATATGGTTCTGATCAGAAAACAGTAGCCAGGTCTGGTATTATTGTTTGACCTTATAACCAACCTGGACAGTAAAACATGGTCACAGCAGATCAGGTATAAGGTGGGCTAAGGAGTTGAAGACCCATGGTGGTATCACACACTCCCCAAGGGTTTTTTAACCTTGACCTTTAGAGACCACACTGGCATGAAAGCAGCAAACTAACTTATGTCTATACTCACTTGTTTGGAAAAAAAAACAGACTAAAAGAGACTAAGAAATGGAATGTGAACTACGCTTTTTTCCATTTTGTGACCATTCCATTGCCCGTTAAAGCTTTCTGATGTGAGCAGGTGTTTTACATCTTCGGTTTAGATGGAACACATATAAGCAATACACACACAAAAACAAAAATTACTGGGACATTTAAGGTCCTATCTTTCACCTTTTGAAAAGCAGCACCAAGTGCAGTTGTCAATTTCCATTGTCAATTACACTGTGTAAGAACCAACTGCACTTGCACCCATCTCAGCACCCATGGGTGTGTTGATCTTGACATGAGGGGTGGTCATGCAAATTATTGGTGCATTGCAATTTTGAGGCAATGGAAAGTCATTGTGCAACAAAAACCTGATCAGAAATCAACGGTGAACTATTTTGCCGTTATTCCAAGGGTGTTATTTCGAGATACATTCAGCTTGTTACTCACACTTTTCAAAGAAGCGTCTGCTGTCACTTCACCAATTACTACCCTTCTGAACCACGCGCCTGGCGCAGCAACCTTTTGTTCCACCGTTAAACTAACAAATCTTGATTTTAACAAAGCCCTTCATGTCATTGATGCAAAGCACCTGTACCAGGTCTGTAAAAAATTGTGCAACCAACTTCGGCCACCTACAGGCAAGGAAAACAACCAGTTCAACAATATGCCACTTGTGCCAAAAATAATCTCAACACAAGGCCCATTTTTGCAGAAAATAAATCTATCAAAGGGGCAGTATGCAATTTTAATCTAATACACTTTTTAGTAAAATTCGGCGTATATTCGCTAGCTGTCAGTTCTGTGTGCTGAAAACCCTGGGTTTTTTTCTGGCCCAGCCCTGGCTCTGTAAATTGAAAACAAACAAAAAAATGGTGCGGGCCGCACCACACAACACTGTTTGAGCAGTTTGTAAACATCACTCCCCGACACCTTAAAATACATGCTAGCGATAGACGCTACAACTCTGGGGTTTTGGCCTCCTGGTTTGCACGCCGGTTGCCCATTCCAGAGGCTGCGGGTTCAAGCCCCTGACCAGTACAGTCAAAAAATCAACAACAAAAAAGATTACTAAAAAAATCGCTTACTGCCGCTTTAATGTCATTGATGCAAAGCAGTGTTTCCTCTAGGATTTTTTTCAGCAGCGGGGGCCGGCTTGTAGCTAATAAACGCCCGGCATTTACTGCACTTGCCTTGTCATCACTTTCTCTGTTAAAGTACAGGCAGACTTTTTACTGATTAACTCAGTCCATGTTTCACTCCAATCTTCGGAGAAAAACAGGTTAAATGTAAAACACAGACTAAACAGCCACTGCAACTGCTCTCACTCTCTGCAAGTGGTGCATGTGAAATTGTATTCTGTGATGTATTGTGATGTTTGAGTGTGGGTGGCAGGATGGCAAATGTACATCCACAGGTCTAAAATGCTGCTATTGTTACTTTGCTATCTTATTGGCAGAGCAGGTTGGCATGTAGAGAATGCCCTGACATTGACCAAACAACTCCCCTTTGAGGAAGTTGGTCGCCAATATACAAGAAATCAAGAAGTCACTGAGGAAAAAAAAGCCCAGTAGTTCAAATAACCTTCCCACCTCTAGGTGCTGAAAGACACGTCGCCTCCCATCAGACACTCAGCACCTCATAGATTACTCAGGGTGGGAGGGATCACGAAAAATAAAAGGTGATGTACTTATCAGAAAGGCCTCTAGTTTTGTAGCATGAGTTTATTAGTGCTAGGTCAAGGGGAGAAGGCTGAATGACCAAATGTCCACAGTAAGCCCCGTCTGTGAAGGGAAGATGAAGGGGGAGATAAAGTCACACTCAGGATATTGCCTTGGCTAACTCCAGGGTGCCCTTGTCTTCCCCTTCAAGCTCATCCTCAGGCCCATTCATCTGTCAGTAGATCCTGAACACAGCACATTTAACAAACAGGTACAGTTACCTGTTCACTAGCTCCATACAGAGAATTTAAATATCTGTATTTCTTTCCCCTGAGCATGTCTTTTTTCTTCCATCTTTTCAATCTCAACTACCCTACTCAATGTAAAAGAAAAATAGAAAATAAAATGTCTGTAAGCATGTTTTATGGTACGGGAACAGGGGAAACAAGGGACCTCTTGGACTCAAATCACCATATCATTTATTTTCATTGTTCAAGAATAGGAACAGCTTTCCTGACTTTTACTGTCGGAGAACTGCGAAGTCTAAGTTCTTCTTTGGTGAGGTGTTTAATTGCCATAAACCCCTCATGCTCCGTTTCCCTCATTGCTGGAAAATATGTTAAACCCTCAAAGACTCTGTGGTTCACTGGTTTCAATAACCCAGGAAACACAAATCCTATTTCAGAGCAGGCAGAGGTTGGTCTTCTAGGGTGAGAGCACAGGGTTGAGGAATATGCCACACAGCGACTAACACAGTGTACTTGAACATATTCTAACCTCTGCATAGTCTTTGTGTTGACTTTGGACGTAAATGGAAGAGGAATAATAAATCAAGGATAAACATTGTTTAAATCAGACTGGTTTTCTAGAAGGAGGAATGACAAATGAGAGAAAACAAGACTTTTAAAAGGCACAGTGGAGATTATTATTTCATGACTTTAGGGAAGGACTGACCAAGTTGCAATTACACATACTGACCTCACACATCTTTATATACAATTCAGAGTGGCGTTGAACAGTTAACACTTTTCTTAGTTCTTCAGACTCAAAAATTACATTTTAAATTTGTAAGTAAAAAATACGTATTGTCCATTTTTTTTATTACAATATCCTAAAACACACATGCCTAGGGAACAGAAATGAGTAACCGTCCAAATACCTATGGTCTGGACTGTATATATATAATATTACAAAGTACATACAGATGGAGTATAATGACACACAATGTGCACAATTGTAAGTATATGATAGCAAGCTATAATACTGGCTCTACATAGTGGCCTCATAGCTGATGAGCTGGATTTGGACCTCTTTGAAGAGGCTTCAGCTAGCGCCAAGCATGCCAACAGAACCAAAGATCACAGCTTGGTTCTCATCTCCTCCGGGTACAGTGACCACTAAAGTTTATTCAACTGTGTTTTAAATCATCCGTTTCCTCTTGATCTCACTTGAAGTGGCTTAAAAGTGTTGAGGTTTCTGCCCTTACGACAGAAAGGCACAGTTCCAGCAGACGAGGCCCTAATTCTGCTCTCCATATGGGGACAGCAACCAGTTTTTGGAGTGGACCAGTAGTATCGGGGTGGGTTGGCAAATGACACCAAGCTCAGAAAATGTAACCCAATACCAATAAATTATGAAACATAAATATACCAACAGGAAATTGGGAGTAGGGGCAGATGGATGTCACTACAACAGCAAATCTCTTTTTTTCTTCTCCCTCCACAAGCCTTCCTTTTGTTCTACTGCCTTTTAGCAAGGAGTGGAATCCATTTTCTTTGCAACTTTAATCCACTGAAAAGACTACTCACATGTCATTTCCACTTTTAATTTAACAAATGAGGACTCTTGACTGGGCTAATAGCTTTTCCTCAAGGGCATAATTCAATCTGTGACATCAACCATCAAAGTCCCCTCGCATTACTATGTCCGGGGCTAACGTGAGGCGCCTCCGAGGGGGGATGGAAGTCCAATGGCAGCTTCCATTTATTTCCAGGGCCCTTGCAGTAAACAAATATGATAGAGCTCACTTTAGCCGGCCATCTAGTGACAAAGAGCCATGCGGCTGTTGTTGCACTGATTCTGGGCCATATGGTTAATTCATATCAGAAACAGAGCCAGTGTTAAGACTGTGACCAAGGAGGGAGAGAAAGAGAGGGAGGCGTGGAGAGAGGAAAGTCATGTGGAGGACACATCCTTCAATGTCACATTTATTATTTTACAAGAGCCCTTGGAAAATGGGCAGCCTTGGGACTGTGTGGAACACACAGCACTGATGACAACCGCTGGGGAAACTGTGAACATGAATGGGCATCAAATGTTCAAGGAGAATGGGACTTTTTTTTCCTACCTGTACCTATTTCTTATAGTCCAGCATTATGCCCCATACTAGGCATGTGTTTATTAAATAGTTGTTGGAGTCATATTGGTGTAAGTCTCCAATATAAAAACAGCTGTTAAAAATACATGCCTATAAAATACGATGGAAATTCGAGAAGACATGATAGCCTGTGGTATCTGGGGAAAGGAAATAAAACAGTGCGCTGTTTCTAAAATTCACTCCTAAACTCTAGGTACCACTAAAGCAGAAATGGCAAATGGGTCGTCAAAGCTCACGTCTCAAGGCATACACCATTAGAGAGGCAACTGGCTCATATTGGAACGGTAAGCAGTTATTGTGAGGGTCAAGATTCTGACGCTAATGATGTTTACCTTTGAAAAGTATACGCTCGGAAATCACTAAGGGCCTAGATTAAGCGGGAGGTGGATGAAGATAGAAAGAAAAAAGCTTCAATTAAAAAGTATGAATGACTGCCCACAACAAAAGATGAAACCCAAGACTTTGGGTAAGGCAAGCACATGCTATTCATTTCCAAAGTAAATGGAGTCAACAGGGAGGAGGAGAGTTCACTTCACCGAGCCACTCGATCATGACTTTGTCTTAATGGGGCTTATTTTAAAGGCTTGTAAGCATCTGATTCCATGAGACAGCATTTCCATTAGATTTAGCTTCAGCCCTATGCAAGAACATGTTTCTCGAATAGGAAGATGCTGAGATCTCTAAAATTTCCTTCTCAGCTTCTTTATCCCTAGTTAGATAAGATAAGAGTGGTACTTTATTGATCCCAAGCTGGGAAATGCCGGTGTTACAAGCAGCAGGTATTACACAACACGCCTTACAAAATATATAATATATACAAAAAAACCTAATGTAAAAATATACATATTGCAAAAAAATATAAAGGACAAGGAAAATATATATAAAGAATTTACGTGAAACAGTGTATTATTTGCAATCAGTTACCAGTTTATAAGTTAATAATTTCCTGGTTTTTAGCCGGAAAAATAGATAACATTGCTTTTTTGGGGAGTTTTACTTCATTATTCAGTCTGGCAGTGTTATTTAATGCTCTTCTCTGCTGGGGAAGGGGTTAGCATCTGCCTTGATGATCTTTCTCTGAAGTAATTCTAGTCAGAATGGAAGCTGTGGCACCTGTTGTTTAGAGCAGCTTACATTTTTTCTGAAGATCTAATGAAATTCCAGATTAAAATATTGTTATTGCTGCGCTGAAAAGGAGAAAAAGCTAAAAAAGTTAAACTTGAGGAGCATTTTGAGCTATTAACTTTTGTTAATTTTACTTGGGATTTTCTGTTTATGAACGAACATGGATCCTATTTTTGTTTGAATTTGGTCATTTACTGTGCTGCTACACGTCCCCAAGTCCAGGGACATAGTTCTTCAGAATTACCCATTTGACTCAAGTGCCTTGCATGAAATCTCTGCAGGAAGTGTTTGAAGAACAGATCTGTCATCATCCATTTGACACCTTGGACACATGTACAGTATAGAACATAGATTGTATAGAAATATGGATGACATGATTTATTGATCGCCCCCTGGTGGCTGGCTGCAGAAGAGGCCATAAACTCTGCCCCTGCCATGGTAATAATAATAATAATAATAATAATAATAAATAAGCAGATGGGACATTTACCAAATTAAAAACCAGAGGTTTATATATATTTATTTATCAATTTATGTATTGCTGAAAACAGCCATCTATTTTGGAAGCAAAGATTACTAAAAAGCAAAGTGAGTAGAAAACATTAAAGTCTTGGAATATTTGATCAAATAAACTAAAGGTCGGCAAATGCACAATATCATGTAGTAATTTTCCATGGGTTCATCTCTTTGATCAGCCCGTTTCATAATACGTGTTTTTGAGCCATTGTTAATATATAAAAAGGTTAATTAAACAGATGCTTTTTCTACGTAGCTCTTTGAGACATTGACATTTTATAGAGTTTGAGAGGAACGCATCACTCACATTTCTATAGCCTCACAAGACACTGTTCATATTAATACCAGAATACGGCAAAGCAAAACACTGCGTGCAAACACACATCTGACAGATATAAATAAATAAATGTAACTGAAGTGGGCTAAAGGAAAATCTAAACAATATGTTTAACACAAGGGCGTTACTCTTGGAAAAGCATCATGGAGGGTCTACACTGAGGGAAAGAAATAGACAAGACGACAAAGATGTCATTTTCTAGTGGGTGGCTCAAAGAAACCACATGGCAACAGAAGAATTAGTGCTATGGCATTGCCCTAAAGCCCGGCAACATGTCCCCTGGACTACCACCTATGATGGTTCTTAAACATGCTGTTTGTAATTTGATTGTTTGCAGCTTTTTCTTTCAAACATCAGGCACAAATCATAACTGAAAATACCATTTTTTTGCATACTGTATATAAATAGTGAATTTAGCCTACTAATACACTTAAACAGAAAAGTTAGAGATTTTCAAAAAAGGACAAGAAACCCCCGGGACGAATGACAGCACAAATTCTGCGGAATGTGTAGAAAATACAACAGGAGACAAATAAGAGGTGAAGGAGGAGGTGTGCTGCTGCGGAGTACAGTTGCATGCTGCTGAGGAAGGGGAGAAGCAAAACTCACCATGGAGTTTTAATGGCAAAACATCCTGCCCCAAAGAGGTAGGGTCTTCATGAGAAGGGGGGAGGGTGGTGGTGGGAGGGTAGAAGGGGGTGGGTGGGGGAGAGTGGAGGGGGTGGTGGGTAGGGTGGGGGTACAGAGATAGACGGAAAAAACATTATTAAACTAGCACACTTGAGCAAACACACTTTTCACAGTACATACTTTTTGAAGTGTCTGTTTAAGTGCACAACACATATGAGGAGGAAACAGAATGTCTGCGCAGTGAGACAGATTTGAAAACCTGCGGGACGGCTCAATGACTCATCTGCTCAAGCTGCACTGTAAAGAGTGATACCATAGATTTGGCAGATGCCGCATGTCCACAGACTTAACTCTTGTCTTCAGACATATATCATGTTTTTTGTTTCTTTTCTTTCTTTTTTCGTCTGTACTTTTAAAGCCACTGGGGTACATGGGCAGAAATACAGAGATCTGAATCCAACCGACACAAAATAAAATGATGAGACACTGACTGTTGAGATTGAGAAAGAGTATGAAGAATTTATCCAATTTGTATAACAACTGGGGACACCAATAAAACTAACAGCACTCAGGCATTGTTGAGACAAGAAGTTGTGTGTTTACATGTGTCTCCTTTTTTTTTAGTCCAAGTGCATATTTATGGCAATGCATTGTCTTGTGAATGTGTGTGCCTGTTTGGAAGCGCATGGGCATTTGCTGTGATTATGTTAACAAGTAACAGTGTGTGTGTGTGTGTGTGTGTGTGTGTGTGTGTGTGTGTGTGTGTGTGTGTGTGTGTGTTTGTGTGTGTTGGTGTGTGTTGGTGTGTGTAAGAGCCATCCAGAGTGTAGTGTCTTGTTCAGGGTGTATTTCTGTCTGTCAGTCTGTGCGTGTTTCTAGTGTTTACAAGACATTAGCAGAGGGAGTGTGTTCCTGTGTTTATTCTGCATGTCCAGAGATAGTGACAGAGCTCCGTAAACAGTTTACAGTAAATAAGTCTTTTCCCTACAGCAATAAAGGTCCGATGAGACTGAACTCTGTCCCCGCCAGCCAACCTCCCCCGGTCATGAAAAAACAGAATCACCAGCCAAACAAAGCACTCTGCAGCACTTCTTTATTTTATCGCTCTTCGCAGCATCCGCCTGGGCCCTCCCAATGATAGCACACAGTCTCCAATTAGTCTTGGTACATCGATGTGCAGAAAAATGTTCCTCTGGGAGACAGGGAGCAACAATTTGCCCTGGAATGGCTTACTCCTGGAGCGCAAGTTGACAAATGAACACGCTGGTTGGTGTAATGGAGGCCCCTGGTAAACTACCACTTATCAAAGAGCTGCAGAGGGGGGTGGATGGTCTCTATCAAACCTGCGGAGCCCCCACTCGGGGGCCTCCAGCTGGGTAAATGGATGGACACCAGTGGGAGAGTGATGGACAAATGGGGTGAGATCTCCACGGTAGGAGCAAAGGCTAAGTAGGCTTTGGGGTTTTCTACATGCCACTTTGAATTTCTCCCTCCTAGTTTCCTGAACTTTTTAGCTGGTTGATTTTATTGTTTGTGCCTCAGAGACTAACAGGAGTTAATGGTAGTAGAATCAATGTAAAGAAAGTTGGAGGAGAGCTACATCTGGATGAAAAACAATAACAGTACTGCAGTTATGAGTGTGATCACTCATACAGGAAAATAGTATGATGATTGATAATCAACAATTAGCAATAGATGCAAAACAATGGAAAGTTCCCAATGATAATAATTTCATTTTTACAATAATAAATAACTGCACTGTGGACTTAAAAGTCAATTTGAGCAAAGAACTTGTCACGACTCAGGCGACCTCTAAACTGATGTTAATATTTTAAAACACAATTTTAAAAGGAAAAAGTTCTCCATCCACTGATTGGGGCTGGATGACTTTCGCCCTGTCCAGACATGGTGTTAACATCCGTCCTGAGAGATCCAACCACAAGTGAACAGCTCTAAGTTCGTCAGTTCACACCTGGCGTACGAGAGTGTCCTGAATGTGTCTCCTGTGACCACTTGAGATCGGATCTCACTTCCTCCGCTCTATATGCAAATACGCACGTACATCATTTCTGTTCACGAGAGAGAACTGAGAGAATCCGTTCTCTAGAAGGAACTAAGATCTTACTGGTTTTTAAAAAAATTGAAAGTCAGACATCAGTGGAATTGTGGCAGTGACACAAATCAGTACGTGAAGCACTGAGAAGCGTAAAAATACTTTAGGTTCATGGTGA
This sequence comes from Scophthalmus maximus, assembly GCF_022379125.1. Classification (NCBI taxonomy): domain Eukaryota; kingdom Metazoa; phylum Chordata; class Actinopteri; order Pleuronectiformes; family Scophthalmidae; genus Scophthalmus; species Scophthalmus maximus. Next base: position 2,074,974 of record NC_061525.1, read on the forward strand.
AACTGTAGCAGGTCAGAGGACGTCTGAGTGGGCGGTCTTTCACTGTGGCCCACGATTCATATGTGTTCACACAGCTCACAGAATGTAATCGCATGTCAGATGTGCCCTCAATGTGTCCTGGGTGTGTTCACACCAGTTTGTGTCTGACAGGCTGTCCACTTGTGATCGGATCACACCGTCTTTTGTTACAGTAAATCTCAACCCCGTGTTCTCCCCTGTCTGTTTCTACTAACAATTATTATTATTATCTTCTTTTTTTTTTGACGGTCTCTATCAGTGGCGGAGAAAAACATATAAACCAAAAATTGAAGTTGATAAATGTGAGCAATGATGTAAAATGGCAATTTTTACAACAATAATTTTCATTCGAACCTGCATGAAATTATTTGAGAATCATCCCGCATGAATGGCTTTTAATGGCTTAAAAAATAAAAATTGCAATAATACAATAATGAGAAGTGTTGACTAGGTGACGTGTTTGACCATATAGTCATGTTGTTACATTTAAGTGCATTCCATTTCATGCTTTACTGTTACAAATAAAACTGTCAAAATTCAACACTGCTCAGAATAAAACAAAAATAATGAGGTCATGTTGGGGAAACCATGTTGAGCTGGCAGTAAACAGTTATGACCACAGCATAGACAAAGGTCGCCCGGTTACATGTGACGCACTGCCCGATCCAGCAGGTTCAGTAGAAGCGTGTCCCACGGGTCAGCGGCATGTTGGGAAACACACGTTAAACATGGGTCAGTGGAGTAAAAGGGGTGTAAGACTGTGAGTGGGCTTGCTACTGAGAGGAGGCAGAGGCAGGAGAGAGAGGAAAAGAGTGAGCATAATCGACCTGTAAGGGCAACGACCCCACTCCCAGGGAATCGTCATTCACACATTTATCTCTTACCCTGTTGGCTCTAATAGCAGCTCCGCCTGGGCTATTAAAAAGGGAGGGAAGTGAGGTGATTTGTGCAAATGGTTTAGTGATGCTGAGCATTGCATTCTTAAAGCCCCTTTTCCAGCTTTGGTCTCAGTGAGGCTCTGTGCGACAATAGCTCTTGCTTTGTGCTGGCTCTTACAAACGCATTACAGTAATCTGAAGGCACATCTGTGGCAGGTCACGGGGTCTCATTCATTCTCTTGCCGTTGTCTTTCGCATTGCCTCGTCTGCACTCCATCTGCATTTGCTTGAAAATGTCATCAGCGGGATTTGGTCGCGGGTGCCGTTTTGTTTTGTGTGTGACAATCTTTCCACTTGGATTTTCATTTGTTTGTGTTAAACTCAGACTGTGTGCAGACAGGATGAGTGTGCAATAATTTGTCTGCTTGCAAATCCCAAATTTGACACCGACAGGCATTTTGACGAGTTAAATCTATCCTCAGTCTGTCACTGTATGGACAAGTGGACTTTCCTGCAGCTGTTGCTTTGGATATTTCTCTCTAATCTTTTTCACAGATTAAGTTCTGACTTTTCACCATGAGGGAGTCTTTTGGATTTTGTGACTAATGTATTTTTTTCTTCCTTGGGATTTCATTCATCTGGGTCCAAATTTGGCTGACAGAAAAAAAGAGGCCGGGTCGGATCCGACACCCCCCCAACCCCCCCCCACAGGAGACTTTGAGGACTAGCAGAAGTTCGGTTGAGCTCCTCCACTCCCTGACCGGGCCTTTTCTGGAGGGGGGTTATCAGGCGGATGCTGAGCTACATCCGAATCGACCTCCCTGCTCCGAGAGGGGAAAACACCAAAAATCTAAATTAAGAGGGGAGGGGGGTTTGCATGGACTTACTGAGGTCTTCTTTGATGTTAAAACTTTGAGGCCTCTGAAGACAAACAGCAGCACATTTAGCACACTGGTGGTCTGAAGCTGCGGCAAGGTCCACGAAGCTATGCCTGCAGTTTGCCTGGTCACACCAACAGGGTGAAAGCTTCATCAGCGTGTGCGTACATCTTTGTAGTTGTTAAATGTTTGTGTGTGTGTGTGTGTGTGTGTGTGTGTGTGTGCGCGCGCGCAGGCGCATGACATGGCACAGTGCACACAATGAAAGCCTGGTAGGGCATGTAGATTAAGCAGCTGGTGTGTTCTTCTGCTGCCCTGCCAACAGGGATCTGCTCATACAGGTGTAAACACTAAATAAAGCTGCTGCTGTAAATACACACACACATATACATATATATATATATACACACACACACAAACACACACATTTTTGTCATTTAACAATAGTTGTTAGGACTCTCATTGACATATTGCTTTTGTGCACACACACACACACAAACACACACACGCATACAGACACACACACATGCACACACACATTAAGCACAGGCAGACAGATGGTGCCAGGGTACTCCTGTTCAAGTATAGCGTGAAAGCATACGATATCACCCCCCCACTCTAGGGGCCAAACCTGCTGCCTCACCCAGTGTTTGTTTTGAGTGTATCGGTGCAGCTGTGTGCACGCAGGAGCAGGCCGCTCAGCTGCATGTCCTGTTGCATTAATACTGACACCTCCTTTGGACTGGATGGAGAGATGGAGGAAGGAGGACGGAAGCATTACTTTGTCATAACCTATTTCCCGTGTGTGAAATATCTGGGGATTATTTGTAGAATTCTTACCTATGAAGACATACGTAAGAATATCAGAGTCAAACTAATAATGAATCCATCCAACTTAACAACATTGAATTAGTATCCAAACCCTGATATAAGGACTTAGCAATATTTGAGCCAGTGAAACATTTAAAACCCACCAACACTGAACAAAAACTTAATACGCCACACTGCTACATGAGATACAACAAGTCATCCAACCATATAGTTTGTTTGTCCTCACCCTCTGGTACCACCAATCAGTTTTCTACTGAAACAGCACAACTACAGTGGCATGGGTACACTAATAAACATGCTAAAGTGTACCAGTGGTTAAGGTTGTAGAACGGTCAAGGTTTGGTCCAGTTAAGGCCCAAACACTTGATTAAAATTAGGAAAGAGTTGCAGTTTTTTAAAGTACTTCCATGAGGTAAGAGGACCTTTGTAGTCATGGTTACAATACTAAAAACACAGACAATGTCGTAGAACAGTCATAGTTAATTGAAAAAAATATTTCACTGGTCAACATTGTTTCAACATGAACAGTGGCCGCACCTACCAAAGTTCTAGTTTCATGAAGCTATCCATTCGCCCCAACACTCCTAACATTGACTTTGTTGCTCATTATACTCAAAGGCTGTGAACAAAGTTGGACGACATGACAGCTCCCCGAAAGTGAAGCCAAGTCATCTCGCACCGTGAAGGCCGTCTGCAGTATGGTCTGTCATTTTAGGTACTTTTTTTTAACACGTTCAAGTGCTCATTTGTCCTGTTATTTTGGTTTAAATTAGTTATTTAAAGCTATGAAAATGGGGTGAAACATCATGATTGACAGCTGAGTGTGTATGGGCGGGACCTCGATACCTTGGCTCCACAACATGATCACTACTGCACAGACTATGGCTCCAAATGAAGGCAAAAGCACAAGATGGCGTCACAGATAACCTCTGGGCTTTAAATTTTTTTTTGCATTAAGCATTAAGCCCTTGAAATCAACACAAACGAAAGAAAAAAGCTTGGACTTTTTAAACAAAAATAAGAAGCAACATGTGCCTGGTATAGCATGGACACTGAAGAAAACCAAAGAAAAGAAAGAAATTAAACCTCGAAATAAAGGAGACTTTTTTTCTGACAGAGCATACCATTGCAAAGGGAAGTATAAATTATAGAAGCCTTTATGATGATCTCTGATTTAAAATCAGAACAACTCACATTGTTTGACGTTAAACATTAAAACTTCAAAACCAGATTCAAAACACCAGGACCAAAACATCATCCAAATTATCCCAGAGCAGGACACCACAAGAGTCCATAATAAGCAATAACAAATTTTACAAGCCAAATGAACCGTGCTTTTCATCTCGATGATTTGGAAAACGGCGTGATGTTTACGTTGACCACGGGATCAGGTCTCCATTTTCACTCTCGAAGCGTCCTTATCAAATATCACGTAGAAATAAATCCCTCACCATCTGTTTGAATCATCTTTATCGCATTTCCTATTCAAACAGGGCATGAAAATTACATTTAAATGAAAATATTAAAATCTGGCCATATTTTTAGAGCCACCTGTTCTGTATGTAAATGCACTTAGCAAAGGCCCGTAACTGCTGATGGTCTTAAAGCTACATCATTTCAATGCACGGCGAAGAACCAAGTGAAAAAAATAATAAAAAAGACTGAGGATGGAGGTGCGTAATATCAGAGATGTCTTATGTTTCAAACTGAAATTGTTTTAACAGTTAAAGCTCGCAGTAATATGACTCAAATATGACTTTGAATTTATAGGCGGGGGTTTAATAACTATCCGTGTGATGAATGATGCAAGTTAGCCGGTTCCCCAGCAGCCTAAGCACCAGTTCACATGTGTGTTGTGCTTCATTACCCTATGCAAAAAAAGTGGTGCACTGAGACAAAAGACATCCATGAGCATCAGCTGGATGTCTGAGAGGACAAGCTTTGGCCTACTACTGCTGACACAGTGTTTTTACAACAAATCACAGTGTGACGTTAATATTTAATGTGGTCTATCTTAAATTTTACGTGACCCTGGCCAAATGTAAACTCAAGGCTGCTATTAACCCTTGTCCACCCAGCACATCTGGGACATTATGTTTCTAAGGTTTCACTTGGACAGTCTGTGTTGGACTGTACCTGGATCACACAGACTGGAACAATGTTTAAGCCATCAAATATAGTTTGTACTTAAATGTTATGTATTACTCTGCATTCACAGAAGCAGCAGTGATGTTTCTACACAGAGTTAAAAAATAAACAGTTGAGGCAACAGGCAACTGTTGTGAGGAATCTCAGGTTTAGAATACATGGTCAGTTTTGAACACTTCCGACTTCCTGTATTTTTTGACGACATAAATAAGGAAATGCTGTATTTGTCCCCAATTCAGCCTTTGTAAGTCATCAATTAACCAATGACTAATTAATTGACTGTCAAAAAAATACTGCTTTGAAGTCAATAGTAGTTAACATGAAATGTGAATTAAAATATATAGGATTTTGTATCTATAAAAAGATTGATTTAATATTTGTATTCATTATTTCTGAATACTTCATTTCACCTCTCCATGACAACTGAACGAAGGCCATGATGTGTTGCTGAAAGCTCCGGGAGAAATCTAGTTAGCAGACCTGAGGTTAATTTGGTCAAACTACTATTTCTTAAGTGCAATAATGCACATTCGGGTTGAAAATATCTTCACCACACTGTTGGACACATTTATGAACAGGATTAAACCAACCTGTGAACTGTCTGCTAACAAAGGCTTTATAAGAAGCTGAGCTGGTTACATACCAGTACATATGATGAAACGAGGAATGAAAACCTATGACAAACACATCAAATTAAAATATATCCTATATGTAATAATATATGTACATTATAGTGCATATAGTGTACATTATATAGCAATTAAATAAATGTTTTTTTAAGCTGCATGTGAATAGTAAATATGGAGGTTAAAGCCATGTTAACTACAGTCCATTCAGGAATTATTCAGACCCCTTCACTTTATGAAAAAAAATTGATAAATTTGCACCCTTATGCTAAATTGGTCTAAATTAATTTCCCCCTCATCAATCAACTGTTGGAAATCCCATGAACACAAACTGAATACAGAAAAGCACTAAGAAGAAAAAAAAAAGGAAATACATATGACTGTATATGGCTCAATTGTTTTAACTTGTCCTTATTACTTATGGATTCAGTGAAAATAAAGTAATGGGATCATCTAACACTGGAGCTGTATGACAGACCTGGGTTTCCCGTAGATGACAAAAGGCAGGGAGAGTGTGTGTGTGTGTGTATAAATGTATAAGGGTGTAACCTACCCAGTACGTTTAGTGATGGTGCCCAGGGTCATGGGCTGTTTGATCTGAGCCAGAGGCAGCACCACAGTAAGGCTGGGCAGCGGGGACAGTCGTGGGTTCCCCATGTTGTTATTGGTGAAGTTGTTGTATGACTCCTGGTTGCTCAGCTTGGCTGTAAACACACACACAGACAGAGGCTTATGAAAATCATTTCAGTGAAAAGAACTGCATGTTCCCAAGACTGCAAGGTCAGAGAATGGTCCTTTTTAATAGATTTAGAATGAAACAAATATGTCAATCAGGCGGCTTTCCCATGTAACGGCTACAAAATACAGAGAATCAAATTGTGAATGCTGTTACAAAGTTTTATACATAATTCATTTTTTCAGCTCTCAGCGGTTCCTTTTTCAGTTCAGTGGTCTTTACAGATGTTAATTCTAAACATTGCTTACTTGGAATCAAATAATTTAAAAAGTTACATTCATATCAAAATTGCAGACCAGGGATTCAGCTGGCCACCAAAAGACCTTATTTACAGAAAAAAAAGCACTTCCACTGCTGCTTGATATTGTGCATTGGATTTGTTTTTGTTTTTTGGTCTCTCAACCCCTCACATACATACAGACATGAAAACACACACAGGCCTGACTTCAAATCCTCCTATGGAATGACTGGAAATAACCAGCTCAAGATGCTACATTACGAGGGCTATAGCTCTGCTTCGAGTGCCTCAAAGTCTGTTAATCAAGGCCAATCAGCAGGCCCAACACACACACACACACACACACACACACACACACACACACACACACACACACACACACACACACACACACACACACACACACACACACACACACACACACACACACACACACACACACACACACACACAGAACCACATTTCTACTCACATATCCTATGCACCTTTAGCTCCAGCCAAACATAATCAGGCCATGTCAAGGAGCGTCTTAGAGGACCTTCACTAGCTACATCAGATGGGAGATTACTACTTACTTACTCACTTACTATGCAACTTAACTCTTAAAGTTAGTCTCCAACTTAATGGATAACACATTGCAACACTATTTGCTTTTACACACACACACACACACACACACACACACACACACACACACACACACACACACACACACACACACACACACACACACACACACACACACACACACACACACACACACACACACACACACACACACACACACACACACACACACACACACGTTATTGTGGCTGATCAGTGTGTTTTTGACTCAGTCAAGCCATGAAACCACCAAATAGCAAAATAGGATTTTTTTTGGTCAACTTACTGATTGTTGATGAACTCTTTGAATGAACTCTTTCAAAACAGACCATGGATATACACAACAACAGAACACTTTCCTGAGATATGGCGTTGAGCAATCACCAGAAAAGTGAAATTGACTTTTGACCTCTTGGATAAATATTTTTAAAAATCATAATTTTATTAAATTTGTGTTCAATTTTGTAATTTCGTGAGGTCACTGTGACCTTGAGCTTTGACTATCAATATCTTGTAAGTTCATCCTTGATCCCGCATGAACATTTCTACCAAATTTTAGAAATTCCCTCAAAGTATTCTGTCCCGCTCGATTCCAGCGCTGAGGTATAACCGCCTGTAAGCCTGCTTGAGAAGAGGAATATCTGTTATAATTAATACTGCGATATGTTTTACAATAAATAAACAAATATTAAAGTATGAGTGCATATACACTTCCTAAATCTTCTTAAGGATTCGTGCTAGCTAACCTCGCAGTAACCACCAAGTTGATGCCAACCTGATGGTGATGACTGACTTGGGCCTCATTTGATTGGCCCAATGGTGTGAATGCATGGCAACATGAATCCAGGCTTCCCTCTGATAACTGGATGTGTAAATGCTGGGTTTTCCCTATGTTTCTGGTGGGAAGCAGGGGTTCTCTCTTCAAGGTGCAGCTATATGATGTGGTATTTATCTAATCAATATAGAAAAACTTTTTTTTTTTTTTTTTATATTTGAACTTGTTATCTCTCAGCACCGAGGGAGCGTTCAACCATGTTTGGCAGTCTTATCAGAGTTACTGAACTCAAGTTCAGTTAGTTTTTGTAAAAGTACTTCTTTCAATGTATGATAATTCAGGGTAAATTATAAGTATCTTGTGGTTGATGTTCAAATTTAGGTTTCAGTCCATCACCATCTGCACAAGAAATCTCCCTAATATCTGTGGTCATGTTTGGATCCCGTCCATTATAGTTGACGGTTGAATTACAATCCAGAATGCTGTTTTGTTTTTTTTGTTTTCAAAGCTTGAAGGATTAAATGTCTGTTTCACCCAAATCACAGAGAAATAGGCAACCAATCTTTATTTTGCCCAGGTTTCGAGATGTTTACATCTAAGGTGACAGCATCCATTCAAATTCAACAGGGCCTCACCACGAACTGTCCTAGAGCCACAATTCCATTTACCTGCATACATACTGGGTGGAGGCACAAATCTCAGTGAAGCTTATTTCTCAACCTGGGCAGACTAAATGAATAATGAATAAACTAAAGTTTCCTTAGTGGGATTTAATACAATGAAGAAAGAAACAGTCACATATAAACGGTTACAATTGTTTGGGATGAGAAATGGGGATTATAAAACAAACATGTTTGTAATCCTAATAGACAACGACTTCAATTGTATTCTGCTGATCCAATGGGCAGACTTAGGAAAATTCCAAGTTCAAGTACATTCAAAGGAAATAAAGAGCAAACCTGTGCATGCACCATAATAGGCTCTCTGAATGTTTTCCTTGTTCCATTTGTTGCCTTAATAGATGAGTGACAGCCGCGCAACATAAAGGAAAGAAAAGGAGGGAGGGGGACGTGGAGACAAAGAAAACAAGGCCGACATCAAAGGTTACAATAAAGGTAGAGGAGGAGAGTGCCTTGTCATTATTTGGAGGGAGCAATCAAGAGGAGGCTGAATGCGAGCGGAAAGGGACTGCTGAGTGTTTTGCTCCAGTCTTTTAGATCATTAACGTGCAGCTCTGAGTTTCATTAGTCCTGCCAAACCTCCGCTTTGTGGTTCTCCGAAGGCCCGTCTCTTAGACCTCCGCCGGCCAACAATGCTGCGTGACCTCCGCTGGGGGAGAGGAGGCCATTACACAAACCTGTCCTTCATTTCCTTCTGTTTCGACGTCTGCGCTTGGGCAGCTCCGGGAGACCCTTCACATTTCAATAGTGCTACACCCCAAGAGCCTGGGCAGCCACCTTTTGTGTTGAAGGGAGGGGGCAGACGGAGAAAAAGGTTTGTACAGGAAGCAGCCTGAAAAGCCGTAATGGTGCTTCAGCTTATGGAGGAGTGGTGGGTGAGAATTGGGGAAAGGGGTGTCGATGAATATATTTAACTTGAGCTGTAATACATTTGTTTGCCGTCAGCCCCGGCCCTTAAAAAAATTAGCTACTGTGAGCAGAACAGGTGTAGCTACACTGAGACAGGGGGTGATGATGACTGTTGACCAAACGGTCATGCCGTGCTGTCACTCAAGACCAAAGGGGTCCTGAAGTGTCAACCCCCAGACAGTGAAGACAAGTTAGTGCAAAACGTGTGGGAGATCACGTACCGGCAGAAGATGATACAAGAGAAGAAAGCCTGGATGTCTGAGAGACAGACATAATTTGTATGACTGCTAGTTTGGGTAGACAGTATGTTGCAGACAGAATCAGAAAAAATATGAGAGGGGAGTGTTCCCTCTTTATGGCGTCTTTAATACCCAGAAACTATATTTATCAACTGAGACCACGTTCAAAGAGGTGAATAGTGCTTGTGAGTGTTTTTTTGTCTGATCTTCTTCCCAGAAAAAACGACAAACTCCCCGAATCCCTGTCAGTCTCTGTGTTAATGCATATATGAATGTGAATGAAACAAAAAGAAAGAGTGAAAAGATAAGAACATTCCTATTTGCTTGAGTATAGGAATGTTCTTAACTTTTCACTCTTTCTTTTTGTGTCATTCAGTCAAATAAAGCTCAAATCATGAAAGTAGAAATAGAAATACACAATGGAATTTGATCACAATCATTTAATGATCATAGTTAAGACTCAATAATTCCATAACACACCCTAAATGTGTGCCTCTCAAATATTTTCCCTCACATTTTTCCTTGAGAACTCCGATGTGGTGAAACGGAAAAATGGGGTACAAAAATTATTGCGACAATATTCTGTTTTCTTTTTTCATCTGCCCACTTTTTAAATTTAATATAATTTAAAATGTACACAGAATTATATCTCATTAAATTATGCTCGAGGGAGCACTACTGGTGGAAGTATCCAAAACTTGTCTATGATATGCAGTAGGTAAGGATGTCTGCTGCGACACAGTTACAACACTTGTGCCAGTGTAATTCTGTCAAACTGCATTTCTTTGCTGGTATTTTCATAGACCAAATGCTGGAGCAGACACATGCAAATGACTGATTATGGGTGTGTCTTTATCCTCCGATGGTTGACAGTGGTGGTGGCCTGTGCATGTGTCCACAATTTCAAAAAAAGGTTTTTAATTTGGAAAAAATAACCATTTATATGAAAACATATGAAATATTTGTGATCAGATATTAACAATAGTGGTCATGTTGGAACCAAAGAGAGCTAATATTAAAGGGCTTAATGTAAGAGCTTTGGTTTTCCTCAATCATATTTTTAATAACATGTGGATATGTACATTTACATTATCGCTGAGGTATGGGTACAATTATAATAAATACTAATACAAATAAAAATAAATCTCGGCGGGAAAAGAAGCCATCAAAGTGGCAAAAAAGGCTGACCAAAGCAAGAGAGGTAGATAGATGAGAAGCGTCTAGCACACAGATAGCGCTAGACGTAGGCTATGATTTGATTAATGACCGGGGCGTGATGTGCCGAGCACTGATACATGACATCCCCATGGAAAGAAGATCCATCAATGCAAATACAGCTTTGTCGCTGTCGTCCAGAGAAAAACTCTGACCCTGCCAAAAAGTCACACTGTCACCTGACCCTCATTTCTCTTTCTCCCTTAATCCGACCATCCATCGAGCTCTCCTCCGCCCGTCCGTCAGTACATCCATCCCTCTCTGCCTCAACAGCATTTGCATTCTCGTCTCAAATGAAGCCTGTCTCTCCATTCTTCACACTCTTTCTCTCTCCTCAGCCGCCCCATGTCACGCTATCTCATGTTTCTCTCCCCTCTTTTAATACCCAATTTGCATTCAATCCAAGCCGGCAGCTTCCAGCGAGGAGCCAGCGTGCGAGAGAAGAAGCTCCGAAGACGGTGTGTCCACACAAACACTGAAACATCCTGTCTGGCAGGATAATTAAAATATGATGCAGTCAGTAAAAGAAAAAGAAAAAAGGATGCAAGCACTGGAGGAAGTGAGCTGGGGGTTGGTGAGGGAGAAGGTATGGCTGGTGATGTACTGGGTAGGCATGTCGCGATAAGCAATAAATCAATTGATCGCATGATAAATTAAAATGAGCTCGATAATTTTGCCGGCCGCGATAATTTCAATTTGCATGCTTGTTTGTGTAGCGGGCTTTACAGATGTTCTTGTAGGGACAGAGACTCAGGAACTTATACTCTTGGAGCGTGAACACCGCGTCTCCGTTTATCCTGGACTCACGTCACAACACAACTGGGCGCTTCTCTCCCACGTCATCACCCCGCGCCTCCAGACATCACCAAACAAACCCAGTTCGAGTCAACGCTTACACTTGTTTTCCTCGTGTCTCTCTCTCTATCAAAGACACTGGATGACAAGAGTTTTCACTCCGGTGCATCGGTCTCGACTGACCCCCCCTCGCTTCCTTAGCGTAATGAGGAGTAAACCCTTGTGTCACTAGTCAGCCGCATGGTCTATGTGTGGGGAGGCGGACCCCTGGCGTTACACAGAGTGCAGCATGCACCGTGAGGAGTAGCGAGCCAGAGAAAACGCTAGTTGAGATTTGGAGGAATAAAAACAAAGATGGAATTGGTTTCAAAGCCGAACGCGACAGCTGCCGTGTGGGAGCACTTCGGATTCAAACCGAATGACCGCGGTGAACCACTTAACCTGTGCGAGCCGGTATGTTGCATTTGTTGTAAAACAGTAGCAACCAAACGCACCAATACAACATTGGTGGGGCATTTAGTCGACAAACAAAGTACAAACAGGACAGTGCAAAATGGTGCGCACTCACAGACAGTGCAGTTCGCTTCATCGCTAAAGACATGCTGCCCTTTAGTATCGTCGAAAAGACGGCATTTCGACGAATGCTGCAAACATTTGACAGCCAATACGAATTGCCAGGGAAAACATAACGTGTCACAAACGGCAATTCCACAACTGTACAACAGTGTGAAAGACGACATACTAAAGGAGATCAAAGACATCCCATTTTACTCTGCCACTACGGATATGTGGTCAAGTTCAAACATGACCCCCTATATGAGCTTGACCATACACTACATAACTGCTGACTGGACCCTGCCCTCCAAGTGTTTAGAGACCAGCTATGTCCCAGATAACCATACTGCTGACACCCTCGGAGAACTGGGGACTGGATGAGCACAAACTAGTCTGCATCACTACAGATAATGTTGCTGCGATAAGGAATCTTTGCTGGTCATGGCTCAATTGCTTTGGCCACAACCTCCATCTTGCTGTGTGCCATGGTGTGGACAGCGACAAAGATCGGACAGCGCGTGCCATAGGACTCTGTAAAAGTTTGGTCAACGCATTCAACCTGCGCTGTCTTAAGGGGAGAGACCTGAGGAAGGCACAGAGTGAGGCTCATCTCCCCCAACACAGTCTAATACTGGTGAGTGATGTTTAATTCATTGATAGTTTAATTTGCAACACAAAATAAAAAAAAAATACAAATACAAAAGAGTTGTTATTTTCATTTTATAGTAACCTGTAGACCTGTAGAATAACCTGTAGAATCTAATTGAAACTGTAGTCATTTAGTATGCACTGGCACATACAAATAATATAACATACAAACATACAAATTAATAATGATAAATAATGGAAATGTAAAAAGTTGTATTTGTTTAAGAATGTTGATCATGGAGGAGGATGAAGGGGCATTGGATGATGTCAAACATCAGCTTGTGCAAGAGCTACTGGACCTAAACGGGCCAGAAGAAAGTGGAGAAGGTACCAGTGGCGAGAGCTGCAGCAAAGCTGCTGGGGGAAACGAGGATGAACCTACTGCTGCCGCACCCACCAAGAAGAAGAGGCTGAGTCACCTTCTTCAAAATAGAAGAGCTCATCTCACAAGTCAGACCGATGACGCAGAGCTGACCAAGTTCCTCCAAGAAGATGCACTTGATGCATCTTGTGATCCCTTGATGTGTTGGCGTGACAATCAAAGAAGATATCCTTTGATGGCCAAGTTGGCCCAAAAAATACGTTCAGCACAGCTGGCAACATTGCTACTCCTGAGAGATCCTGCCTTAAGCCACACAAAGTCAACATGTTGGTATTTCTTGCTCGGAATTTGCCAGACTAAAGTAGCTACGGATTTGCATATGGCCTGTTGAGGCATCTGCTTTCATTCATGTTTTTGTTGTTAGTTTGCACTTTTGTTTACAAAGGTCCTAACTGCCAGTTTTCCCTGTTAAGGACTGTATCGCTCTTTATCTGAGCCTAATGTTTAATATTTTTGGAAGTGCAATTTTGTTTACATCAATTTTATTTATTGTTTCGGTTGTGTGTGGTTTCTATTTCCATTGTATTTATTGTTTTTGGTTGTGTTTGGTTTTTATTCAAGTGCATTTTTTGTTAAAATAGACAGAGTCCATTTATTGTTTTTGGTTGTTTTATTTATTTTTTGGGGATATTTAAAAAGTCTTCCAGTTCCAGTGTTAAATATTCTTTAAAAATAAAAGTTTTATGATCTTTGAAAGGGTCCTACTTGCATCATTATGCCATTATCATTATATTAGTGGAAAATGGTCTCAAAATGGCAATATTATCGCTCATCACAATAATTTCTGGGACAATTTATTGTGCAGCAAAATTTGTTATCGTCACAGGCCTAGCACTGAGCAATGCTCTGGGAATTACAAAAGACCTGACGATGATATTGCAACTGTGAGAAGGAGGGGTAGAGAGAGCCAACGAGGTAGAGCATTAAAACAAATTGTTCTGTCATTTCCGTTAAAAATTGATTATTTCCCGTCACTTTAACTTGAAGTTTTTACTGATGATGAGAGTGAGCCTATTCTACAGTATCTTATTTTCTAAAACAACTCTATCACAATAACATTGAATATACAGAACAAAGACGAGGCATTTATAAAGGCGTGAAGAGAAACGATGAAAGTCACAGATTGCGTCGTCACTTTTTTTGAAAAATCACAAGTTGTAGATTCAATTTTTCCTCCCATAGTGACAGTGGAGAACACTAAACATAGCGGCCATTGTGCCTAAATATGAACACTGTGATTAAAGTACAATTAAATCATGAACAAGCCACTTAGGATAAAATAGAACTTACAGGCTACAAGTTGACTCCAGGAAAGGGGGTCCTACTACCTGTGGTCTACAAGTGGTTATTAATCTGTTAAAAATGATGAGCAGCCTTCAGATTTTTCTGTGATTGCTAAAATAATTCAGTAACTGATAGAATGGGGTGAGTATGGAAGACGAGAAAAATTGTATAGTTTTGTCAAGGCTTTGTAATTTTTAATAATCATTATATTTTTGATCGATCTTGGAAATGTCCGTGATCAACTTTCAAGCAAATGGAAGAGATGGTGACATTTTATTTGACATTTACACTACTCTGAATAACGTGGGTCAACCCTATGTTAACAAACAGAATCTGTTTGTCAACAGTCTTTTCCATGCATGTTTTATTTTGGAAAAAAAAAAATGAATTAAGTGAGGAAGCAGGATTAGCAGATCACTAGTGTGGCAGTGGCTCAGCTCGGTACACTCAGACATTTCTCAGAGCAAAGTTATTTGCTAAAGGGTCTTCCAAAATGTAAACCTAAAAAACTTACCTAAAAAAAGAGTGTTTAATTCAAGTCTGTACTTCTACCACTTTCATCTCACAAGGACCCCGAAACATCGCTTTGATGCAGCACTGTGTTGTAACCCGTGGAAAAACATAGAAAAGTCCATCGGCTGGTCTGAGTTTGGATACTTTCAACAGCACGTTTAAAAAGTGGAAATAAAGATCATTGTTCAGATTGTGCATCATGATTTTGTGTAAAAGATTTTTAAAAAAAGATTGTGATCATTTTCTGGGAAGTTCGTTCGTCATTGTGTTGATGCTGCAATAGAATGGAAACTAACAGCAGCGTTAGGTTAAAGACACAGACAGAGATGAAATGCATGATATTGAAACACTCCAATTAGTCAATTTCAAGTTCTTAAAGTGACTCTTCTCACGTCACATCAGTCTATGAAATTGTTTTCATTTGCAGCGCAAAAGAAGGGGAAAAAACAAATATTTCAGCTTTCAGAGATAATGTTGATACCTTGGTGGCTGTTCTTTTAACAAATCTTGTTGTATGAGGCCATTGTGGTCCAAAATATCATTCGATTTTTGCATCCCGTGCAAATCCCAAAGACAAATTGAAAAACACAACAACATATCAAAATATACAACAAGATATCAAGAAACACAACGGCAAACAAAAATCACAACAGCATTTGAGATTGTATTTTTTGATTTGTTGTTTTCAGATATGTCATTGTGATTTGCACTTCAGGGCCACCGTACAGTATGAACATCCAGCAAATCCAGCTTTATATACAGACATGTGTATAGGAATAAATAAGAGACCTCACTTAAAAATGTTAAAATGTTAAAATTACAAAATCATAAATTACACAGCAGCAGCCATGTCTGACAATTGAGGACACAGATGAGGAACATTATTGAGGATATGCATGTCGGATTAAACAAGTGAGAAGGGGGAACAGAAGCATTACTCAGGTTCACCACAGTCCTTAAAAAGCCACGTAGTTTTTTTTTTTTTTTTTATGTCCAGTATCAAAACACACTGTATTGATATCATCACTTCTCAACTCCACAATGTTCTCAAGTGATGCGACCACTGCAGATCCACCACCACTGTGACAGATAGATGAAGCGATACATGTATGAATAACATTTTCTGATTTCAATTAGGGAACCTTGGAACCTATATTTCATTTGTTGTTGTTTTTGTAGTTTTTTTATGATTTAATGATTGATTTGGAACTAAGCCATCAATTAACCAAATAGTTATTTTATGACAAACTAATAATATTAAACAGGTATCAGTCTTCCCACTTTCAACCATTCATTCCTTGATCGTCCAAGTTTCCCAGACATGTTTAAGGAGGGAGGGATTAAAGTCAGAGAGAAGAGAAAGAAGGAGGGGGAGGGAGGCGGGGAAACTGAAGTCTTTCTTTGCAGGAGAAGAAAGCTGCTGTGCCATCACAGATCCCCGAAGTATCATTATTAAAACACTCACTTCCACAGGATGAAGACAGACAGGGTGAGATAAAAAAAAAAACAGAAAGGAGGAGACAGGAGAAAGGGAGATGAAGAGAGGGGAAGGCTAAAAAGATTTGAACACAAAGGGGGAAGAAAAGGAAAAAAAGAAGGAGCGGGGATCCCCCACTGGACAGAGTAAAAACAAATTAAAAGAACCCTTATAAAACACAGATGCTGCAAAGAAAATAAACTTCACAAGATTTACTGTCACAAAGGAGTCAGAAGACTGGTGGAAAAACCATCAGCCCCCCCCCCCCCCCTTTCCTTTTCTCTCTCGGTCTCTCTGTCTCTCTCAGGTAACGTTATGGTAGAAGGATCTATCTCCTCGGTTCCACACCATCACCACCCGTCCCCCTCTCCAAAACCACTCTCATCTCTTTGTACACCAATCTTACTCTTCTGTTATTTTCAGTCAGAGCTAAGAGTCGAGGTCAGGACGGCCCGTGTGAAAATGGCTTCCTGCCTGGTCCCCCGCTCCCAAATCGAAAGCTATAAGAGAGCTTTTATTAACAGCCCTATTTGGGAACATTTTCTGAACGTTTTGTATTTTTTATAGCTTTTTCTCATGTCTAAAAAACCCAACAACAACAGATGCTTGACAACAGCAAAACAAAATCCCCTGGTCATTATTATCTGTGCTGCTCTGAGGTCTGGGTAGAAATGAAGAGGAGAAATCAGCAGCCAAGAGGAAAAAGAACAAAACAATGATAGAAATACAGAAGTGGAACATGTCTACATGCAACAAAAACCACGTGTGCATTTCCGACAAACAATCAAACACAATCATGAGAAAACACACACGTTCGCACACACAAACAGCGCCCTGAAATCAGATCTACAAGTTTACAGCATGTCAGTATTTGTAAGGCTTCAACAGACGGGGTTGAGTCGCCAGCAAGAGGAGGGGGGGTCAGACAGCGCCACTGGATCAGATGACACCCACACTCCAACCATATGTGTGTGTGTGTGTGTGTGTGTGTGTGTGTGTGTATGTGTGTGTGTGTGTGTGTATGTGTGTGTGTGTGTGTGTGTGTGTGTGTGTGTGTGTGTGTGTGTGTGTGTGTGTGTGTGTGTGCATATGTGTGTGTGTGTGTGTGTGTGTAGCCATCATATGATTTGGGTCAAGGAGCTAGTACCTCACAGTAAAGAGGGACGGGTTATGGCCAATGATTGGATGTTTCAGAAAGGTGTGTGTGTGTGTGTGTGTGTGTGTGTATGTGTGTGTGTGTGTGTGTGAAAGAGAGAGAGAGAAAGGGAAATGGGGGGGGTATTAAACACAAACACAAATGCACATTCACAGCACACACACCTACAAACCAATTTAGCCATTTAATGTATATTCATGTGCTTTTTCATGTCTTTTGAGCTACCATTTGAAGGAAGGATGGATTTTATTTCGAGCATGACAAATACATTGCTTGGCCAATGTATCAGCAGATATGAGCTTTATACAGACATGTCGGTATCGGTGTTCATGTTTGCCAATATGCGCCAATATGAATTTCATTCATTTGACATAAAAAAAAAAAATCTTCGTTGAAGTTTTATATATTTGTTTCAATTTGTGTTTTACTTTTTTATCTGTAATTAGGCCCATGGTTAAACTGTAAATTATCAAGCCTCAATTACATTTGTCATGAAGGTTTGATAACGACATGTGACGGATCATGGCCATTTTCTTTCAAAATGTATATTGGACGATTAAATCAATTCATTTTTACTCGCAAAAATCCATTTCCTTCAGTCTCTAATTTTTATTTAAACTGCACCACAGGACCAAGAATTGTTCATTTATATATTAGACGCTGCTATGTTTTTTTGGCCTTACTGATGGCCATATTGGTTATTTCGAATCATTTCACGAGGCAACCAGATGTTAATTAATAATGAAAACATAAAATATGGCAGCAAAATTAAAAAAGTAATATTAATAATAATTGTTTGCAATTAATGACAGGACTTCTCTCCTTCACACAAATGTTAGCAAGGCCATCAGGAAACATTTGCAAATATGATTCAGTTGAATTTCTAAGCCAGGAGATGAAGACAGTGACGAAACACACAATAACATGCTACCACACTTTTCTTCCACTGCAACATAAGATAATAACAGTATATTGTGCCTAAAAAATATATTTCAGGGAATCACTACCTCCTTTTTTTTTCTTTCAATCTCAATTAGAAGTGAGCCCCAGGTCAATGTGTGTGTGAAAGAGTGTGTTCGAAACTAAATAAATAGAGGGAGAGAGGCTGTGCCCGTCGTTCTGTCTGGGCTGAGCTGCTTCTTATAACTCCATGGTCCGAAAAAACAGAGGAAACAATCAGAGAGAGGAAGAGAGAGGGAAGGGGGGAGAGGGAGAAAAAGAAAGAGAGAGAGAGAGAGAGAGAGGAGATAATGACAAGCCTGTGCTGCTGTCCCGGCTGACGCTGTGTTTCTGAGCTGAACTGGATGAAAATCATTAGGCCAAACTAAAACATCTTTCTTCAGGATCATAATATTGTCACAGTGAAGAGTGGCGATGTTCGTTCAGGGCTCAGTTTGCTCTTTTCCTTTAGAACACTGGTGTTTTGTTAAGTATTTTATCACAGCAGCTCCATCTGCATTAAAAATCAATCATCCACAGCCATCATGTGCTCTATACTGCACACACACAAACACACACAATGTGGCTGCACATATAGATCTAATTCAATTCCTCCATTTAAAAATGACCCTGATCTAATGCGGATTGACTGACGTTGCAGCTACATGCAGCTGTGATAGAAGCGCCATTTAAAAAAGTGGGTAACAACAGCGAGGCCGCTTTGATCGGAGTTTAGCTGGCCGAGTTGTGACAGCGTCCCAGTCTAAATAAATGACGTGTCAAAAACGCTTAGGCTTGATATGAGTAAACAGGAAGTGGACAAGGTTTCTGTACAGGGTCGCGGAATGTAAATCTATGAGATGTGTCATTCGCAAATATTATTAGCAGTTATTATCTGGTAACCTGCCTTTACTAGAAGAAAGTAACATTGATCCACTAAATTAATTCATGTAACAGTTTTAGTTCAGACAATCTCAACTCTCTATCGACAAGAATTTGCCTTCCACTAAATGTGTATGAATGTGTTTCACAGACACACTGGTGACTCATGGGAGTTGTTAACACTCTACAACCTTGCAATGAACAACGTAGAGGGAAATTAAATTACATTGAGAATGACATATCTATATTTAAGTCATAAAACATGCTGATATTTGTATTATATCTCATCTACACTGCATATTTTAGAAAAATACCTGTTTTTCCGTAACACTAGTGTGAGGTATACACTTCTAAAGATTTTTTTCAGGAACACACACACACACACACAAAAAGAAGTGAAATGACAGAAGAAGAAAAAAAACATATACAGAAGATCCACACGTGGCACAACACAAAGGCAGGATGTAAAACCCATTGATAGTGTGACAATGGACGGCTTTGGCTTTTCAGAGTGTGCACTTTTCACATGGGAGGCAATAAGCTGGAAGCCACAAGTGCGTCTATGTGTAATGGCAAGCCAGCTTTATTTCTTTATCTCTACCTTACAATTTTGCAAATCAAATAATGATGAGTGCAGCGGCGAGCACCCGGTGTTAAGAGGGTTTAGTGGTTGTGCAGATTGAGTTATTAGGGGCCATATAAAAAGGACGGAGGCCTCTGACGGAGCATGAATGCCAGCCAAGATACATATTCCTTGCACTGTGTATTTTTGGTCTGCTTTAAAAGCCCTAAAAGTACAGGGGAAGGCTAATTTTCAGGGTAAACAGCTTGTTCGATTGCAGTGTGGTTTTGCGCTGAGCTCTCCGTTTACTGACACAAATCGAGCCGGCCTCTGGCTCCTCTTCCGACCACAGGGAGCCTACCGAAGGAAAAAATCAACAGCATCAACAAAAACAAAACAAAAAAAAACTGCTAACCTCCTTTACCTTTGATGGCAAACAACTGTTATATCAAATGTACAGAGTAATGTACATACACTAATCCTCATGGCAGGTCAAGGGAAAAGTGCTCGCTTTTTAAAGAACATCTGCTCCCTTTTCGAAAACCATTTGCCATTTCCTACTTCCCGCAGAGTCATTTGTGGATTAAATTACAAAAATTTACAGAGAAGGATTTGAATGTGAGGATTTCCAATAAAATATATTCATTATAAGAACAATCACTGCTCAGGTAAAAGCATCCAAAGGGGGAAATATATATATTTTTTTTCACTTCCATCTTCTAAATACAACAGCAAAATAGGAAAGAAAATGCCAGAAAGACAAAAGATTATGACTAAAAGGTCTCTACACTCAATAGAAGAGTTTTTAAACGGCCTCTTAAAAAAAAAAAAAAACTCCAAACGAGGGCTGCAAGTTGTTTTAGCTGGAGGAAGTTACCATTCATGAAAAAAAGAAAGAAAAAGAAGCTGGAGAAATTACCGCGCTCTTTCTCTGTTGTTAGATTTGTATCAAGGCGAAACCGTCGCACAGCTCGAGCTTTACAAGCGCTTTCCACTCTGCCTCGGCTCTGCTCCTCCCTCTGCTCGCTGCTGGGAAACCTGACCACACAGCACCACATGGAGGACGACTCTGGTACTCAAACGCGGGGCCGTCACCAAGCGTCACTGCCAGGACACACTCACCACACATTCTCTCTGCCTAATGAACAATTTCCTTCATGGCACTTTTTCATCCCGGTCAAGCTGAAAGCCATCAAATGTTTTTGAAAGAATAAATAGGTACTTACTTCCTGTAAATTTTATTTTATTAAGTGACAAATCTATATTCTGTTTCCCAAACTCTTTAACGGTTCCTGTTTATTTGTAGACACAGAAGCACAACACGGACGTCGGCTGTCACTGATAAATGTCGACACTATAAGTCCGGGGTGTGCGTCAATACACGTGTAGCTGTGTTTTTGTGTGTACAGATGCATGTAAGGACGTAGGACAAGGTCAAAGAGATAATGTTGGACCCTGGGTAAGCCAGACCGTCCTACAACATCCTCTGTGTTTTCTGGTGGGGTCATTATGCTTGGCTGTACTGCTTTTACTGTATGCAAAACCAAAAAGTGAACACATCAGCAGAGCCTTAATGATAAGGACATTTGACAACGATATAGCCAAATAAGTGGGCATTTTACAAAATGTTACAAACAATGAGACTCAAAGCTTTAAGCTAATGCTGATTTTTTTAAAAAATACCCTTTTGCCACAATGTGGGGAATTGTGTCGATGTGCGTGTCACATTTACTGCATTAGACAGACATTTGGTAATTTTATCGGTCGTTTGAATATCTTTCAGGTTGAAAGAATGTACTTCAGTATTCAGCAAATGTGTTGAGCTGAGGAATAAATGACAATGTGAACACCTACAAATATAAATATAAATATATATATATATATATATATATATATATATATATATATATATATATATATATATATATATATATATATATATATATATATATATACATGTAAGAAAATAGAAAACAAATGGGGGGCTGTGGTGGCTTCGCGGATGCTGGTTAGCTCTGTCTCTAATCCATGGCAGACAGCTCCTCACGATGACGGAAATCTGTACAAGTCATCAATCTCACAGTTTCATACTGTTTACACATTTGTGAAATTAAGACGCGTTTAACCCGCTCTGTTAAATCCATCGACTATCTGTGTGAAACAGGGGTTTCAACATCCACGACTGTAGTCTGTAACTGTTTAATGTACAGTAACTCTACTGTCAAAAACAGGGTCACTGTGAGGCCATGTACATACGTGTCACACGCCAGCAGTTATGAGGTAATGTTTCCTTGGCGTCGACCGCAGCACAGCATTGGTGTTTTTCGCCACAGCACGATGACTGACGAGGGGGAGCGCTTGGGGGGAGGAGGGAGGCGAGATAAAACAAAAGTCCAAACCCAAATAAGCAAGCCGTCAGCCTCTAATAGCAGAAAGGAAGTGTCCCTTTATCAACATGTGAATTAACAGTTTCCCGTCACACCTTGTTTTCTGCCTCCCCCTCTCTCTCTGAACTAGCGCCAGGGCCTAGATGGCCCCGTGATCGGACCACCGGGGCTTCTGCACGGTGAGGAAACAAATCTGTCGCACTGACTAATAGCCTGTGTTGATGTTTTGCAGTTGGGAAATGTATGGAAAGCGCTCTGTGTACACACAAAAAGGTGCCCAAGCATGTTGAATAATGCTACATGGGACAGTTGTGCCAAATGCCGTAACTGCCACCAAGGTGCCACAGAAGAAGCACAGAAATCACCTGTGGCTCAGGCTTGAATTAAAAAAGCCTCACATACAACGACAGCACTACAGGGTAGAGTGCAGCCCTCCACAAAGAAATATGACCCCGGGTCAAGTGAAGAATCAAAGATGGCTTTTAGATTATTATCATCAAGTTGCTGTAAGCTTGTGTGCAGTGCACACTGCAGCATTATACAGTACTGTGGTCGGATCTGAAAAACATCTGAATAATAAAAGTCTACAGTGGCTGCCATGTGCCTGCTATAGCCTCACTAACCTCTGCCCTGTGCAGAGAAACTGCACTTACTAATTTAGCCTTGTATGCACTGGGCCGCAGACAAACCGCATTTTACAGTGTGGGACGTTCACATTATGGGTCATCACCTCAAATCACAATACATTGATCACACAGAGGAAAAGACTTTTAGGGGAGAAAAAAAAAAAAAGGTGGGAGAGAAAATTTACTGTATACAGGGACACAAATAGCCATTGCAGATTTTAACAGTGACAAGAAGACTGCCAATTGCGGCCTTTATTTTTAGGTGTGCCGGCGGCCTGGGCAGGCAGCTTTGAGAAGGATGTGTACTTTTCTACAGTTCCTTCCCAAAAATCAATGCTGTCCTCACTGGCGACAATCACAGAGCAGCTGTTGTGGCTAGGTGGCCCGTCCCCGGCTTGCCTCACCCTGCTGCTCTCTGCCAACCTCAGGGAGCCGCCTTCACTGCCCAAAATTCACACCCAACTCGCAAAAACAGGCGGAAGGCAGACACAAAAGCAAATGGGACTCAAGTGTGTTTGCATCCGGGGAAAACGGCTCAAATTATGGAGTTTTTATCAACGCTGGTGGCAGCGGTAGTGGTGGAGGGCTGCTGCATTTCTAAATTTACATGTGGCAGGATGCGTTGGAGCCAATTTATCTTCCAAATCACAGACAGCAGGAGACCTACATGACCTTACCCCACAGAGATCTCACTGGTGAACTGTTAATGACCCACTGTGTTGTGCGCATTTTGGTACTGTTGCACCATATAAATACACGTCTGCTCTCGAGGGTGACGATCATCTTGTTTTGGTGCCACAGTTTGTCTGACGAAGTCTGATTTACTGCTGAAAGCACAACAAATCTTTTAAACAACATTCCAGTTACATTATTTCATTTGTAAATGGAAAATGTAAAAAAAAATTGTAAAAAACAATGAATCTACAGTTCTGAGCGAGCTGATGAGAAACAAACTTGAAGTGGCCCTAACGACTGCATGATTGTTAAATCTAATATTACAGATAAGACAGACAGAAGAAAAAACTAAGTGGCTTCAAAAAAACAGATCAATTTTAAAACTACACAGGACAAACAACACTGCAGATGTTTTTGTTTTCCATATAATTCAATTGGTTAAACACACAAGTCTTCACTGCAACAACTATATATACAGTATACATTTTTTAGAGCATTATATATATATATATATATGTATATATATATATATATATATATATATATATATATGTATGTATGTATGTATGTATAATGCTCTGATTAAATATATCATATAACTTTTTGGAATCCTTTATGTGTATCAAATTGAGTCTTTCACTATTCCCTATTGTGGAAATGCACCTTCACGTCATACTCTACCACTCACACTTGTTAATTAATGCCTTTTGTAACTTAAACATTTTTACAGTCAGTATTCAAATTCAAGTAATCAGCCCCTGAGGATTTGCTTTGTCTTAAACCCGTTCCTGTTACACAGACTTCAGCTTAGTAGCGGTGTACTTAGTAAAAACAGAAATGAGACGCTACACTCAGTGTTATGATCAAGATGAAAAATGACACAGGATTGTTTAAAGCATTAGAGATGAGAGAGCCCCATTTTAAGGAGGTGGTGTGTGAAATACTGTGTGTATTACAAGCTTGTTGCTACCATGTGTGAAAATATGGAATTAATCTCCAAAGAATCCATGTCTCATTAACTCCTAGCTTTGGATTTAATTAAATAACAAGAACCTCAGGTCTTTTTTTGTTGTTCTATTGAGTAAGGTCATATTAATCTTGGCAGTTTATTAGGTACACATAATATCTGCATTGAGAGATGTTGTTGAAATTGGATGCAGCCTATGACGTTGTCAACATCTCAGCACATCTCTAAAATTTCCACCATAAACGGAACAAAAAAACTTGATGAAGGAGGATTTGTTACAGGACTGTGGTATTGGACTGCATTAGTTTTAGCTACGTCGACCTTGTAAACTTGCAATTTGTTGCAGTGTATTGTCAGGGTCTTTTCATGATCATCTTCATTTTTGCCCAGATTTCTCTAGATCAGCCCAGATTTCTCTAGATCAGCAGTTTTCACAGTGGGTGCTTCCTTGAGGACAAGTCAGAAAGTATTTTCTTTCCCTATTTTGTAACTGTACATTTTTATGTTTTGTCACATAAGATAGAGATAGCTTTCATAAATAGACCAATCAGCCACAACATTAAGCAGAACATACATATTGTTTTTCATGTTTTTGTGGAAGGGGACTATTTGCAGTGTGGTTAAAAATATGGAGGTGCTTTAAGAAACGGTGTCTGATATAGCATTAGTCTTAAGCATAGACATACAGTCTCACTTTACAATAGAAGCAAAGGTCAGTGTAACACATTGAACTTTAAAAGTGTCAGACAGGAGAATGTACATGAGGCTGTAACACTGTGAGCACACAACATGTGAACTATGCCTCATAGTTCACACAGTGAGGGACACTATATCAGTGAGGTCGTGTCCGTATGGTATGAGTTAACACCTCGATGAAAGCGGTGTGAGACTAGACTTCAATTTCCTGTGGACGATATTATACGCTGTAAAATATTAGAGTTATGAAAACCTTCAATTTTCCCCTGAAGAGTCCAGACAACTCTTCACAACTACTCAACGGTGATCTTTGATTTTATCCTGCTCCTTTTTGTTCAGATTTTATCATAAAAAAAATAATAAAAAGTCTCGGAGATCGTTTATCTACTTCAAGTGCACAGACACATGCACATGCACTCACACTCAGCAAGGTATCATTGTGAGGACTAATTGTTGACAGGTGGCCCTAATGCTCTCCTTTGAAACAAAAGTGTGATTTACGACCACGCTCCCAGAGACCCCAGCTTTCAGCGCTGCTACTACAAACTTATCTCTCTCTCCCTGTGCCTGTTCAGCCCCCTCCCGCCATTCCCCCTGTTCTATCTCTCCCTCATTTTTCTCAATTGCACCTCATTACTTTGCTCACTCACTTTCACCTCCTGTACCACTTTGATGTACCTGTCCCTCTCTGTCTCTCATCGCAGAGCGGCGACTCTCCGAAGTCAGACATCCTTTTAATGTTTGATGGCCTATTTTTCACTCACAGTGTGGAGGAATGTGCGTGCGTGTGTGTGTGTGTGTGTGTGTGTGTGTGTGTGTGTATTTTGGTGGAGGGGTTACAGAGGGGTTTGGGTCTAGACAAAGAAGACAGGAAGGAAACAGGAAGCAGTGGTGCCATTTTTCGAGAGAGAGAGAGAGAGAGAGTGTGTGTGTGTGTGTGTGTGTGTGTGTGTGTGTGTGTGTGTGTGTGTGTGTGTGTGTGTGTGTGCGTGCGTGCGTGCGTGCGTGCGTGCGTGCGTGCAGTGCAAGTTCTGGGGGCGGGCAAATAACAATATGACTTGACCCTGACCCCGTAATCCCAGCATCTTCTTTCACCTATTTGGGTCCATGTGAAGACTCAAGACACAAGAATACTTCGAGCCTGGGAACAGCTCACAGGGAAATGTTCAAATGTGGTGATGAAATGAACGTGTAAAGGAGACACGCAGGATTTGAATTAAGTTGTCTATGACTGTTATTTTTTATACTGCATGACTAACAGTGATTTCTTACACCGTAGAGGGAGAGAGGTTCCGATAACAGTCAAAAACAATCCACAGTGTTGTAGATTCGAACAGATTCACCGCCACTGACAGAAGCATCATGTGCTACCAAGATCAACACTCTCCTGTCAGGATTACGAGGCACAAAAGGATCGGGGTTGACAGCAAGTCAACTCTGGAGTTTCACTTTCACAGAGCAGAGTCATGCAGCACTACAATGGTGCTCAATATATCCAGATGGACCTAACTATGTTAAATTAATATGTAGGACTGGACTGGCTCTCCTTCATTAGGAATCTAGTAGATCCCAGAAAATTTCTACCACTGATAATGGTCTTACGCAAACAGAGATGTTAACAGGATGTGAAGCTCAAAAGAAACGGTACAAGAAAACCTCTGAGGTTCAAATCAAGGCCATGGTTAAACACATTAACACTCAGGATTCTGATGGTACAATAGAGAAATAAAACAAAATCAGAGGGTGTATCTTTAATACGCTTTTATGCCCCCTTCGTTAGAAACACACACACACTTTTCAAAAGTGGTCTAAACACAAGCACAGTATAGTCAAATTGATCTTTTGTGGAAGATATCACCTAATGCACTGCTGACAGCCGTCAGGGGCAACTCAGGGTTAAGGGCCTTGCCCAAAGACGCTTTGGCACGCAGACCAATGGAAGTATGGATTGAATCACTGACCTTCAGGTTAGTGGAAGACCCGTATTACCTCCTGTGCAACGGCCGCCCACAATTTATTCAATACGCATATAAAAGAGGCTCAAACTAATATTTCACAGTAACAGTGTTTATCAAGTTCTCGACCCTCGCCCTGGACGAAGTGAATCTACTGTACCAAAGCTCAGGGGTATTCCTGGAAAGCCTAGTTAATGAGAACTGTGAAGTTTTACACTGAGTAACACCTATGGGGTCAAGCGGTGCAGCTGACACAAGGTGTGTGTTTACTGGTTTGTCTATGTCAGCTAGGGACACACAGACAGTGTAAACTGCCCGCAATGGTGTTTGACAAACAGACAGAGCAGAGTCCCTGGAAGAGAACTACTGAGATGACCAGTCACTGGAAAAACACACACATATGCGCGCACGGACGCACGCACGCACGCACGCACGCACGCACACACACACACACACACACACACACACACACACACACACACACACACACACACACACACACACACACACACACATATGGAGTTGGGGCAAAATACAGGGGCAAGTTTTATCCATGTCAAAATTTCACATTAACTCTTTCATCTTGGTTTTCAGCTTTTCTTCTGGGGTGCCTCCATTAAAGGGAATAAACAATGTATTTTATTGTATTAATTCATAGATTTATATAGTTGCAAAGTTGATGACCAATAGACATGTATCATTGCTGAAAATCTTTGGACATATATCATAAGGAGTGGATGCCTGCAGTGGCCGAGTGACCATGGGGTGTGCTTTGCTGTGTAAGGTAAATTATTCATCATGATTTTGAAGACATTTGTGTGAATCTTATACTATACAGTACATACCTGTATGCCTGTACATGCATATATGTATAATATGGCCACAAGTCGAGGTAGCTTCCTGCATGTTGACAGCCACTACATGCTGGCTTGTGTTGCTATTCTGAAGGTACAATTAGGAAACACCATCAGTAACCCCATCCACCCCCCTCCCTCCTGGCTCCTCACCGTGCAGTGGAGATCCAGATGGGCTGCTGGAAAGGCCTGGTATGGGACTACAGCGGCCTCCTCCTCCACCCAGAATGCAACCACCTCCTCCCATGCCTCCTCCTCCCAACGCAGCCGCCCTGTTCAGCTCCTGTTCAATCTCCTCCAGGCCAGCACTCTTTTGAAAGCGAGACATCCGGTTCACAACCCGTGGGGACACGTGTGTGCGTGCACAGGGTGCGCCACCATAGGGGTTGATGGGAAAAACGTGGGTGGTGCCACGGAGGGTGCTGATTGCTACCCAGCGACTATCCGGACTGAAACACATGTCCTGGACCTGGACAGAGACAGAATAGGTAGAGAGGTCAGAGGACAGAGGGTTGTGAGAAGCGGAAGGATGATAAGACAGAGAATGTACAGAACATATCAAGGATAGAATCACTTCCTTCACTATGCTCATTTGCATGCTCATGGTTCCTGAAAAAGCAAACATCATTCCATTATATTGACATGATGGTCAAAGGCTTAAACTAATGAAAGGAAGTGCTATAATTCTCATCTTGTCACATATAACTTCTCTATTATAAAGAACCATATTCTTATAATAACATTTCTTTACTGAAGCAGTACTCTTTTACTACAAAGCCATACTGTTGTAACACGTGCAGAATGTGGCTTGGCATTGTCTTGCTGAAATAAGCAGGGTCGTCCCTGAAAAAGACATTGCTTGGATGGCAGCATATGTTGATCCAAAACCTATATGTACCTTTCAGCATTAATGGTGCCTTCACAGATGTGCAAGTTACCCACGACATGGGCACTAACACACCCCCATACCATCACAGATGCTGGCATTTGAACTTTGCGCTGTTAACAATCTGGATGGTCCTTTTCCTCTTTGGCCCGGAGGACTCGACATCCATGATTTCCAAAAACAATTTGAAATGTGGACTCGTCAGACCACAGCACACTTTTCCACTTTGTGTCAGTCCATCTCAGATGAGATCAGGCCCAGAGAAGCCGGCGTCGTTTCTGGGTGTTGTTGATAAATGGCCTTCGCTTTGCATGGTAGAGTTTTAACTTGCAGTCGTAGATGTAGCGACGAACTATGTTAACTGACAATGGTTTTCGGAAGTGTTCCTGAGCCCACGTGGTAATATCCTTTACAGAATGATGTCGGTTTTTAATGCAGTGCCGCCTGAGGGATCGAAGGTCACCGTAACTCAATGTTGGTTTTCGTCCTTGCCGCTTACGTGCAGAGATTTCTCCAGATTCTCTGAATCTTTTGATGATATTATGGACTGTAGATGATGAAATCCCTAAATTCCTTGCAATTGTACACTGAGAAACGTTGTTCTTAAACTGTTGGACTATTTGCTCACGCAGTTGTTCACAAAGTGGTGAACCTCGCCCTATCCTTGCTTGTGAACGACTCAGCCTTTCGGGGATGCTCCTTTTATACCCAATCCTGACACTCAGCTGTTTCGTATTAACCTGTTCACCTGTGGACTGTTCCAAACAGGTGCTTTTTGAGCATTCCTCAACTTTACCTGTCTTTTGTTGCCCCTGTCCCAGCTTTTTGGAACGTGTTGCAGGCATCAAACTCAAAATGAGTGAATATTTGCAAAAAAACAATAAAGTTTATCATTTTGAACATTACATATCTTGTCTTTGTAATGTATTCAATTGAATATAGGTTGAAAGGGATTTGCAAATCATTGTATCCTGTTTTTATTTACGTCCCAGCTTCATTGGAATTGGGGTTTGTAAAACTGTCAGATTTTATCTTACGGAATATCAGTATGAAGATCTTTGTATTTGAAAAAGCAGCTGTAAATGAGTACAATTACTGTTAGCAACATAGGCTTTTGTCCTGCCATGCTAAAATACAGTTAGAGTTTTAGTAACAAAAGAAAGAGACTATTGATAAAATTCGTCCGTGAATTACACATGCAATGTTTTAATTGTCAGTGTATAACATGAAGAACAAATACGCATCTGGAAGGAAACCTCGAATGACGGGAATGAGAAAAGGTAATTCTGGAATTACAATGTGCAAGTTAGGTTTCAATTAAATGAGAGTACATTTCAATATAGATGAAGAGCCAGGACACCGGTAACCATCCTTACACATGCTCAGAAATTGGACCAGGTTTGGTTTTGGCAACTCCATGCAAATTAATTAATTATTTCTTCATCACTGACCATAGTGAAATATGCACCAGGGGAATAAACAGCATCAAACTCCAGTCTGCCAGGAGCATTTGCATGACTAGGGTTAAATGTTTAGCAAACAGATAAACACATCATTCAGAGTGCATGACAAAATGTAAACCAGAGTGAAAGGATTGGACAATAACTTTGGGCAAAGGTGACAATGTGAAATGAGCTTGTTTTGTGGTAAAAAAGATGACAGAGGAAAAACTAGAGAGCTGCTGGCGTCCTTTGTTAGTCCAACTCAAACAGTCACCGTCTCTCAGGGAGCAGACACTGGGGAAGATATGATCTCCCTGGGCATGTTAGACATGCACAAAACCAGACAGATGGGCTGCAAGAGACAACACAAGCAAAGGAAAGAGGGAGAAAGAAAATGAAAGAAGAAAATGAAAAAGAAGTAAGGTGACCTACTGATGAGGTGATAGTTGGTTGAAACAGCGCCCATCTTTCGTCATAAAAGAAAGGAGGATTGAGTGAGTGGACAGGTCCAGGACAAAGTTGAGATAAGGAATGTGTAACTCTTCAGTCAGGAAAGCAAGTCAGGCTGTCAGACAGACAGCTCTGCGCCTGCAGGCCTTTCTAATCTTTTGCCAGGTCAGACGAGGTAATTGTCCCCAGCAATGACAGTTAATGGGGTATCCTCTGCATACCAGACAGTTACTTCACTTCACAAAGATGAGTGAAAGAGGAGGCCTGACCCTCTGCTGTGGCAGATTAGGGATGCCTTGGAGATGAGAAAGGGCGTCTTTGCACAGTCTGTAATTGGTCATAATTGACCTGTCAGAGTGTACCCACTGTAAATGGGTGCCTTGACTTTATCGTCTAATTGTCAGGCGGGGGGGGGGGGTTACCTGAAGGATGGCTGTGACCTGAAGGATGGCTGTGACTGTACAGTCACAAACCATATAGTGTGACAAACCATTCAGCTATAAAACAGTGGCCAAATGTTATCATAAAGGAAGCAGAATGTAACTGCATTCAGACACAGGCATGTGTGTGCTGGTGCGGAGGTGGCACATTCCAGAGAAGCTGGAGAGCCTCCTGTCCTTGTACAGTGTGTTTCTGATGACATTACTGACAGCCGGGGTGATGCCACAGAGGCGTGTTTAATTCTGTTTCTTTGACACCACCAGTTCGAAGGATTAAGCAGCTCTGTTCACAAGAAAGGAACTCTGAGGGAATGAGAAGAATGTGACAAAGACAGAGAGACACAAACAAATAGAATGGGTGGAGTCCATAACAAAGAAAGCCAAAGTGGGTTTCTTTTGTGGTTGACTGTTGCTTCAATTATTTGCTTCATTTGGTTTGATACCCCATTGCCAGCGTACTGCAATATGGCAGATATTGGTTCGGTCATCATATGACTGATTACATTATATATGTATTACTTTATATAACACTTCATTGGTTGCCAATGCTTAGACTGTGAAATGACCATAAATATTTTTTTTCTCAACCACGGCATTACATCAGAACCTTAGCTTATTTTTAAAAGGAATATCAGTGATACAAACTAAAATTTGATAATGGGTTGGAATGCCAACAGCAGCCCAGTTACTTCAATGCATATAAATACACTGATACCATTGGCCTTGATGAACCCCTATTACTGTGCTCTCACCTGATGGTGCATTGCTGCAAAATTTAGCAGAAACAGCAGTGCCATCCCTATAACCCCTGGGACTAGTGCTCTCCACTTTGGCTAAGCTTGTACACATTCTGGTCCTCATTCAGCCCCGTACAGCTGTTATCAGACGTAGGTCTGTTTACCTGGCCTTGGGTCACTAACAGCCAGCCGCATGTTTGACCACTGGAGACAGATAAGGCGTCTCTCCACCCACCTCACTGAAGACTTTATCACTATCCAGTGTGTACGTGTGTGTGTGTGTGTGGGTGTGTGTGGTGTTGATAACCTCTGGCCCAAGCACTAGGCTAAGGCCAGCATTCACTGTTTACAACAGGTTGGATCAAAGCAGGCTCAGTGTGCAGCCGGTCAGCGGACCTGCCGTTTGGTCATACATTAACTACAGGCAGGCTGTGAGAGAGAGAGAGAGTGTGTGTGTGTTTGTGTGTGTTTGTGTGTGTTTGTGTGTGTGTGTGTGTGTGTGTGTGTGTGTGTGTGTGTGTGTGTGTGTGTGTGTGTGTGTGTGTGTGTGTGTGTGTGTGTGAGTGAGACGGTGTGTTTTCCCAGTATATAATCCTGAACCGAACAAGGGCTGAAGTAGCTTCAGATTGCAAAATTTCTGTCACAGTTTTGTGAAGAAAGTTCAATCAAAAGAGGTGTAAAATAACTTCACTTGGAAGAATGGGACTAAAGATGTCCCATTAAATAGGATTACTGGTAATTGGTATTACACCCAGTCTACAGTGGCCATGTAGAAAAAGCAGATGTCGGTTTGATGTCATTATAAAATGTGGGTTTAGTGAAGATGGATCAGACATCGACCATTGACCTTCAACCAAAACCAGATCAGCTTGTCTTTGACTCCAAGTGAATGTTTGAGGCAAATTCCTGAAGGAATTCCATAGAAATCCTGTTCATAAGGCCAAAATGTGTAGGTAGGTCACTGTAACCTTGACCTCAAGCCTTTTCCTCATAATTCATACTCCCAAGTTATTCCTCAGTCACGTCTGAACAGACAGACATGGAACACCCACCTTTGGGATAAATGTGATTTCAATCACTCAGGGTTTTCCACTAGTGAACACAATATCCAGCTGGGTGAAAATAGCAGCCACCTGTGTATGGGGAAGTAGCACTTTATTGTTACACAACTTATTGTTTTCACCAGGGGGAAAATTATCTCGAAGATTTTCCTCCTCTCTAAAAAAAAGGAGCTGGTGATAAAACCCAGTAAAACACTGAATAAAGCAGTTTCATATTAAAAATCAGGACGTCAGGACGTAAACACATGATGTCAGGAGGGACTGTGAGCTGTTAGCTGCACGGCCGTTAAAGTTAGCTCAGCTTGTTTCTAGGTCAGAATTCCATTAGAGTCTATCATTCAGAGGATTTTTACCGGAAGCCGAATTATCCGCAGGGGTCGTCTCCCCTTCCAAACGAAAGGTACCGGTGATTAAATACACTTTCAAAAATGTGTTTCCTTGACGCTGACACTGCAACAGGAGCTATTTGCTCAGCTTATTTCTCAGATAACTTAAGATCTAGACGTCTGATGACTGAGACGGATAGCATAATTCAACGTTATCATAATATTTAGCATTTTCAAAACATGGATTATATTAATTCAGATCTGAGATGAAGCTACTAATGTGAGTTTTCAGTATCATCGATAACATATGGGGAAGTGAAAATTTAAGTGAAAATATAAAAAGTGTGTGCGCGTGCATGCGTGTGTGTGTGTGTGTGATAAAGAGTGTGTTTCAGACCTTGGCCTCAGTTTCCCCACGATGCAAAGTATAGAGATGGTGCACAGCACTCTGCGAGGACGCCCATGGGTGGGTGAGGATCTGGAAGACGTGAAAGTCATGGCCCAGAGTGTCGGCAGTCACCAGCAGCATTCCTACAGTGAAGAAACATACAGTCATCGGCAGTGGGAATCATCAATGCATAAGGCTTCAGCATGAACAGATTATTATGCTCTGCATGTGTATGTCCGTTGTAGCCGTTTTTTATTTTACAATAAATTCAGTGTTTCATGTGTAGTTTACATGCTTCTGAACATGATGCTTAATTTTGTATTTGTTAATAAAACCTAATGCTGCCATGTCTGGCATTGTTTGCATTAAAACTTTTTGTCCTCTGTATGCAGATTTTTCATAACAGCATAGCAGTTTAATCATTAACACAGTGTGTTTTAATTCAATTCAATTCAATTCAATTTTATTTGTATAGCGCCATATCACAACATACATTGTCTCAAGGCACTTTACATAGTGAGGTCAATATTACAATATTACAGGGAAAACCCAACAAATCCCACAATGAGCAAAGCACTTGGCGACGGTGGAGAGAAAAAACTCCCTTTTAACAGGAAGAAATCTCTGACAGAACCAGACTCAGTTGTGGGCGGTCATCTGTCTCGACCGGTTGGGGTGAGGAGAGAGAGGAGGAAGAGAGGAGAGGTGGGCAGAAAGAGGGTGGGAGGCGAGACAGTAGGAGAGAAGAGAGAGAGAGGACAGTTGTACAACCGCCGCTGTAATCTCTACCAGACTGATACTTATAATTAAAAAATACAATTATGTTGTTGTTATTATTAGTGATGATATTAATATTAATATTAATAATAGCAATAATAATGACGGGTTTGGGTCCTGCAGCTCTGGGGTCAGAGATACACTAGGAGAGATAGAAAATACAAACAGGGTTAGTGACATGTACTGTAAACATATCGGGGGATGGGGGTGTCTTTGTGGAATCTGGCTACTAAGAAGAAATTAAAACCTGCCTTTTGGTTAAATCAATGTGCAGTGTCCCCAACGAATAAGATTAACAAATTAAAATAAATAAATAAGCAGTGCAACTGTACAGGATAATCGCTGCAGTGACTACAGCCTATAGACTTAAATGTGTCTTTAAAGTGGCACCCCACCAATTTGTCTTGATTGACTTGTTCTGATTTGCTGTTAATGTCATCATCAGTGTCATCTTAAATTGGGCTCATATGGACTTAACATGTATAACAGAAAGTCTCTTTTATAAATTGGGTGAGTAGAGTTTGAAAGATATGGACAAGAGAGGCAAGAGGCAGTAATGACAGATGATCTTTAGCTGCATTATGGGATATTAATGACCGGGGGATTTTAAAGCTTGACTTCTTTTAGGGACTTAAAGTCAGGATATCTCAGCTGATGATCGAGTTAGGGCCCTTTCTTGATCAAATTCACACACTAACTCACAGGAGCAAAGTTGCATAATTTTGTTAATTGTAATTTGTACATTTGTGTATTATAAAAGAAAAAAAAACCCACAACAGTAAATAAGCTGTCTTTATTCTGTTATTTAAAAAAAACCAAAAACAGTCACAGCTCTAAATTGTGCCAGTGTGAAGTTGCCACTGATATGCTGCTAAATCGATACAAATTCAGGCCAACCAAAATATTTAAACTGTACTTCACTCCGGCGGCATACATGAAGGCAGCCAACATTACCAACTGTGCAGGACGCAAGCTAGAAGCCATGACAGAATTACCGTGCCTTTAAACAAACAAACCAGGCCATTAAAATAAAACCAGCTATCATTTGTCGCTGTCATAAAATGCAGACTTCCCTCACATGGTTGCCCGATCTGGTTAAAAGCACAGCTCGAGTCGTGTGCTTCTTCAAGGACAGACGACAAGATGAGTGTCTGTGAAAGAGAGAATCTATGTACTCATACATGTGTATGGTTTATGGGTGTGTGTGTGTGTGTGTGTGTGTGTGTGTGTGCGCGCGCACATTGAGATTCACCGAAACACTTGAACCGCAGCTCAGCACAAGTGTAACCCCCACTGACAGGCCCATTCATTGGGTCCCGTTTTATTTGAAGCTCATCAAACTCCAGAAAGTATAGGCCCTCACCATAAACAACATGCTCAACAAACCACACCAGAACAAACCCAGATCTAAACTGGCTCAGGAAAAAAAGAGCGGCATTGCTTTTCAAAGCGCAACCCAAAACCCATCCCCAGAAGCCTTCTGGATGAGATGTTACAAACAAATCTGAAGATCAGGCAGTAACTCATGTTGGAAACGCATCGCTGATACACAGAGTGTAAGATTTGAAAAGTATGTCCAAACCTCTGACTTTTTGACGACTCCCAGACATGAATGATATTAAAGTAATTAGTAATTTTCCTCTGAGTTTTTCCCCATGGAATCTTTTATGTGGTGGCTACAGTAGGTTTTAATTAGTGGCCGGGCTTTATTGGGTGGTATGTCAAATGTGAAAAGAGGAGGATGGAATGGCACGAGATTAAAAGGATTCAGCAACACGTGCAAGGGAGATGGAAAACACTCCCTCTCTTGAAAAACAAGCCAAGGTTGCAACAAAATGTTGCACATTCATTCAGAGTTGAAAGGTTTCTTTTTTTTAAGACTTGTGTATGACTGAAGAACAGTTATATTTAAAGATGATGAAGAGGTGGAATGAGGGAGGTACAGGCTGGATGAGCGATGGGGTCATGCAGATTATCAGAGGTGGAGGGAAGAAAGCAGAGGAGAAGCCAAGTGAAGTGTGCTTTAAGACAGTGGTTAGCTATTCATGCTGTATCAGAGCGACCAGAAAGCCAGAGAGCTAAGGCCCAGGGCCTGTAAACTCTTGAAAACCCACGCCCCAAATGAGGTGCCAAGCCACAAGAAGCATTTGCGTCAACTGGGAATATAGAGAAAAAGGGACGGGGCCCTTCTAATTATAGAGTCTGGAAACGGAAGCGCATGGTGATTAGGAGTTGAGGCGCTGCGGCCTGTTTATCTGGGAGCTTCCTCTCGCTCTAAAAACTTCTCTCCCCTACACCCCCACTCTCTTTCTTTCTTTCTTCCTCCTCTCTGTGTTTTGCAACGGCCCCGCCCACCCAGCGGCTAGAGAGTCTGGCCCCTGGGATTTCTGACAGATGAGACTTGGCCGCTGGTTTTTGGCCAGAGCCAGCAGTTCTCTTCTGCTGATGGTAGAGTCTGGGCTCCAAAAAAGTAACAGCTCAGAAAGGCTGCAGAGATCTTTGAGTGCGGGTGCCCGAGGACTGGGGCTTTGTGGCATTGTTGAAATACAGAGGACCTCGCCGAGAGGCGTCAGTTGGTTAGCCCGCTGGAAGGCCAAATTAAAAAGTAGCTGAGCCACACGGCGGGTGAAAAGAAAGGGTTTCGGGGAAACCAGAGGCTTGCCGGAGCAGGGTTTGACACGTCCTATTTATAACACCTCGTCCCAGGGGTTACAGTGTTATTTACGATGTTTTAGTACCAAAATCACTGGCACACGCACATAGACATGCACCAAAGTGGAAGGGATGACCTCTAATTTGCCATGTGCGCGAGACATGCGTCTGTGTGGGACATGAGGGAAGTGATATAATCATTTCCATAAATATCTGCTTTTGCTTTATGTTTTTTTTGTGTTTTTTGTGGCCCAAAAAATCTTTTTTGTTTTGTTTTGCTGCATGGTTTACTGTCCCATCTCTGACCATCCAAACACAAAACATCTGCTCAATCCCATTAATAGTGGGAGGATGTTTCATTTACAAAAGTGGTTGGGCTTTATTCTTGACAAAGGCAGATGGGACAAGGGAGTAGGAGAGAGAGGGAGAAAGAAAGAAAAGCAAAGAGAGAAATGGAGAGAGCAACAAAGACGGCGGTGATTTCCCTACTTGGCAACACAAAAGGCCACAACAAAACTAGTCCACTTTTTAATTAACAACACTGGGCTCCAAAAAAGCTTTGAAAATCGAAAAAATGTCAAATTATAACCATGTGGAAGACATTAAGCCTAGAAGATGGAGTACTTGGGGGATTCAGATTGCTTTACTGTTACCAGGATGCATAAACTTCAGAGCAAATTTGCCCAATGAACAAATGAAAGACTATCCATCGCAAGACTGGGCTTTGTCTTCAGGGCTGCCTTTTTGGGAGTAAGGACAAGACTCAATGTGTTTGTCTGTTTGTACTTGCACATTGTCGGACATATACAATACATCACAAAATCCCCCCGCCCCCCAAAAAATTCAGGCTTCTTTTGTTTCCCCCTGTGGCAAATTGTGGTTGATCGTGTTTGCTTTAATTGTTTTTAAGAGGCATCTGAAATATGATTGGAGTCCACTGAATTGACTGGACATAGTGACAGCATAGATCAGGGCAGGGGCATCATTTCTAATGCTTTGAGTTTTCCCAGGAGCACAGTGGACTGAATAACTGTGAAATGGAAGGAAGTGTGGAACCCCCAGGGGTTTTCCACGAGTTGGCTGCTCAGCTACGATCAACAACCCAAGTGTCACTCTAACGGAGCTCTAGACAGAGAAGGGAGAACCGACCTGAAGGATTACTACCTGAGCAGTGTTCCATCAATCTGACTGGTATGGTAGTGAGGTTAGATTGAAACCACTTTGAATGAAAGGCATAGAACAGCTCACTTTAAGCTTGCCACAACAAGTGCAACAAGTGCTGTGAATCCAAGGAGCAATTGCTCCCAAAGGGGCTTGTACAATGTACGGAATTGAGTCATACATATAAATATTGGTGCAAACAGGGTTTGCATGCTTTCTAAAGACAAAGTATAATATCACATTCTAATCCCTGTCCACAGCTCACCAAAGGATCAATATCGCAGTGACTACTTTGACTACCTGCGAATACTTTGTAATGTTTCGTCTTCAAATTCCTTCCAGCATTCATCCACCCACTATCTACCATGTACCCTCAACTGCAAAGCAATCCATCTACATCTATTCTCATCTTTTACACTTTAAGGCTAAAAAGTTTCAAGCCTAACCTATTGCATTCATGAAATCAAAACGAATGCCAAGAGTCTGGCCTTCAAACTAGAAATTATTCTCGCGGTTACACAAGTTAAGTAATAGATGTGTTATTTTCTTCTGCCACTGGCTGCAGTGCTAATTGAAGGAAGGAAGCGAGTACCACACTAATCCTCTCACCACCATGGCACAACACTAATATACGAGCAGTTTTATTTCCACTGGGCCGCAGGGTAGGCATTACGGTTACTCAGATGCTATTGCGCCAAAGTCGACCACCTCTGTGTAACAGGGAGCTGCAGTCTGACTAAATATATATTTATTTTAGAATATCAACCTAAAATACTTTTATTTTAAACTGAGAATGAAATGAGTCAAGGTGGTGTGTGTTATTATCTTCTTGCTTTCTTATGAAAATAAAGAGTTTGAAAAAAATCTGATACAGTATTGGTCAATAATCTTGTTTACAACAATGTGATTTTCATAATTCTGTGCACTCTTCTCACAAAAAGGAATTGCTTGAATCTGGAAACATGGCAACAAATCCAATGGGGCAAGAAACATGCAAGTACATAGGCGGACAACAAGTCAACAGCTGCAGTTTCCAGTTGCAGTTGATTTGGAGGTGGAAACGTAAAAATTAGACACAACCAAGAAGTAGTCATCGATCCCCCACTGCACAGGAAAACGTAAAATTGCTGCTGAGCCAGGAAAGCAAGAGACAGTTTGAGTTTAATCTTATCATGAGTCTTTTCTTCTAAAAAGGTTTGGCTGTGTGAACATGCTTTTGAATGCTTGTGTTTCTTACCCTGGTTCACCTCGTTTTAGCAATATTAACACATTACCCTGATCGCAGCAGTTACATTGGTGTGTATCATGAGGTCAAGTCACAATGACCAAAGCTACAAAAATATAAAGATTTCTCCAAAGTCGCTCATCCCTATACCTCATACACACTTCAATCCACAGAGGAAAAGGAAGGCAGGAAGGAATGGGGGGATGAAGGGAGGGTGACGGCTGCAAAGAAAAACGGAGAAAACAACAGAGGAAAAAGGGGGAAAGGTGCTTACGGTTCATTTGATGTACAGTGGGCTGAAACCAAGGGTTATGGGTTTTTTTCTGCGCACTTCACAGGCAGACCACCTGTGAGCACTTAGATATTAATAGATATGAAAAAGGTGTGTGTCTGTGTGTGTGGCTAACCTAGATGAGAAACTGCCATTAGTTTGATATTACTATGTTGGGACGCCAGCTATTTTAACAGGGCAAAACTGGCCTGCCTTTTAAGTCATGCCGACACACGAGGGGCAGGCACCGTAGCGGTCAAGTTCACAAAGCGTGACTGCTCTCAAGGCAGAGCTCCAGGCTTGTTCTTTCATCACCTTAAGTGGAAAACACACTACTTAAGTCAGTTTTTATGGAGCATTTACATATTTACACACTTCCTGCTGGAATTGTTTAAAAGAGGAAAGACGGGTTTTTATTTTTGCAAAACGCCAGAAGGCCTTTCAATGGTTACAACACAGGTTTACCAGGCTACATATGGGATTAAAAATGCTAAGGAAGCACCAGCCCCTGTTTCACCTGCAAAAGTTTTTCAACCAAAGCGAAAGCCCCAATTTACTGAAGTTAATCCAAATCCTGCATCAGTCCCAATATTTTTACTTTGTTTTTCTGTCTTTGGTTTCACAACATGGGACAAACATGTTCTCACAGCAGCTTAGAGAGAACTTTAACACCAGGCTGCTTTTGATTCAAAGTTTAAAAAGCCCCAAAACAAATTGATCCAATACAAAATCTTCTGATAAAGAATTTGGGACAATGGTCGGCACTTAATCCCCTTAGTGAGCAAACAAGCAGACAGTGAGGCTGGAGAGGTAAGCTCCTTGCATTTGCATGGTCTCTTTTAAATGTCCCAGTGTTCGTTTCTCGTAACTTGTGGAATCCCTTTAAACATTCACAGCCCCCGGTCATAGGTAAGATTTCACAGTGCACCAATTGTCCAGTGATTTGAGAGAAAAAAAATGTGCGAAGTGCAACCAAAAAAAAATTGTAAAAGGCTGCAAGAGTAAAATAACAAATTTAGTTTTTGAACAATGCCTGCAATTTTATAATTAAATATCAGGATTTATTTTTTAATAACATTTTCATTCTGTTGCTAAAATTAACAATTATTAGTCACCAACAGTGCAGTGTGGACAGTGAGTGGCTGGCGGTTCTGCCTGTAATGACAGCCATGCAGCTGGTGCTTTCATTTTTTTTTTCTTTATTTGATAAAAATAACTATGAAAAATAATGACTGTCTTGTAATGGCTGGCACAGAACACTTTCCTTTATTCGTAGCAAAAGACTCCTTATCTTGAATTAAAAGAAAGTATACAAACATTTAATTAATTGTTTATAAAACCCTATAATGTAGTTGTACACAGCTGTAACCACATTCTCAGAGCAAATACATTTTCGTTGGTCAACAATTATCACTTACTATGTAGTTATATTATTTTGTGTTTTTACTATATTTTCCTTCATTATTGCCATGCATTATCCTGTGGGCCTCCACTCATCAGTGGAGTTACAGATGTTAACAAATACTTGACATCCGCTTACATTAGTGTGTTATAAACAATTTACTAAAGTTTTACACACTGCTTATGGATATACCTTCTGTGCTTTGCTCTCGTGCAAAATACAGGTCAAAATTCCACTCCTATGCAATAGATGCTGAAGTCAAATGGCCAGATTTTCACCCAGAGGATGAACCCATTCACTTTGACATTTGGTGCTTTACTCTAGCACCACCCTCAGACTAAAATGTTGATTGTTGTTTTTTTAGTTTTTACTTATGATCTAGCAAACATATTGGAAAAGAAACGCTGAGAAAAGAAATAATTCACCCGAGGGCATAACGTGGTGGATGTATTGGGAAAATTGAGTAACATGTTTCATGATCGGCCCCATTCATTTCTATGAAAAGGTTCTCCTTGAGTGCATGTGCTGCTAAAGGAGCACAGAGCATGAGGACTATAGCCCTTGCCTGCCTTCCAGTTGGCTACCTGAACACACTGCATATGCTGATTTAGACTTTCCTAACTTAATTTGACTGAATGGATCAATTTCTAATAATAAAAGGAGATATTTTGGAAAATTTGCGACGCAAATAGTTTTTGTTTTTTTCTTACAGCTGCTCCTTTTGTAATGATAGCATATAGGATTCAACAGCACTGTTGGTGCTAAAAAACAGGACTATTCTTAAAAATATATAAAATTTAGGTACATATTTTTTTTTTAGGTCCTTTCACTAATATTTTAAATTATGTCCATGGACACTGCTGTCATTACAAACAAACCATTACTCAATAACAACAGCTTAAAAGTCACCTTTTCCCCACGAGCTATCCACCTACATACATACTGCAAAGAAGTTACCAATGACCTGTGTTACCACACTGCTGAGGCGTATGATCTGCTTGGTGAGCGCAGGCATGATGGGAGCTGTGAAGAAACTGTCTCA
This sequence comes from Scophthalmus maximus, assembly GCF_022379125.1. NCBI lineage: Eukaryota > Metazoa > Chordata > Actinopteri > Pleuronectiformes > Scophthalmidae > Scophthalmus > Scophthalmus maximus. Next base: position 2,117,364 of record NC_061525.1, read on the forward strand.
GACAAGGTCCTGACTCATGGTCACTGCCCACTTGCCCATTTACTTTCCTCATCTACTGTATGACCATGTTACCACTTTCATTTCACAGATTATAGCCCTGTGCGCCTAACCTTAACTTTTGGAGCTGAATCGGTCAAAGTTCAAGAATAAACACATTTTGCAACATATCTCCAGAACTAAGAGAGATCATCTAAAGATTATATAGTTTGTTTGTGATATCTGTGAATCCTATATGACTGTATAGACACAACCTAAGATAGACACAAGTATAGACACAAGCTTATATAGATCAGAATCAAGTCAGAAAATTACATATAATTTAGTAATGCTTAACCTTTGCAACCAATAACATCAGACACAATCAACAGCTTATTTTACGTCAACCAATCATTCCTCATCATATGGTATAAATTATGTCACGATGACGTCATTATGAAAGGGCATTATTAAATTTTCAAAAAAGCATTGCGATACATACCTAGTGCGCATGAAGGGTATGCATCGCCCCTCTGATGCTTTTCATTATTAATGATTTATTAAAATTAGAACATTACTCTGCTTTTTGGGGGTTTCAATTAACCAGTGTAAGTAATTTCCCTTCAATATTCAAAAATGTGTTAGTTTATTGATATTTGTTTCTTCAGTGTTTCTCACTGTTTCTGCTGCCACGACCAACATGTGACTCTACTAACTTTAACAAAACTGCAAACACAGCTGAGCGACCGGCCGGAGCTTTGACAACTTCTTCAACAATGATGACATATTCATTATGCCACTGAAAATGGAGACATAAGGATTACCATCAACATCATCATTATGATTACCATCAACATCATCATTATGATTACCCAACAACAATAGTCTCCGTAAAATTTAGAGTCAGAGCCATATTGTACCCTGTCAAATTAGTGAAAAGAAGCTGCAGTAAATTACATCAGAGCAGCCTATGAGTGTTAATTACTGTCTTGGTGTGAAGACACAACTCAATCCAGGCTAAATTTGTGGCTATAAAATGTGTGGCTGAGCGAAGCTGCTTGTGTGTGGGAATTCCCCTCATGTTCAACATGTGCGTGTGGGTCCAGGGTTTTTCGGCGACGGCCTGGTTTCTTTCACACATCAGTGAGATGGAGAGACAGAGTTATTACACCACGGAGAGCTGCCTCCATGGCACAGCTGCCTCAATGGTCAGGCTCAACGGGCCAGGCTAGTCATTAGAGTGGCCTGTTACTAAATCAGGGGTATGGTTTATGGGACAGTTCCGTGTGGAGAGAGATTTAGTCTTGATGCATCCGCCATTACTCCTGGCTTTGATCGTGTATTCAAAACTTCCATATTCAGAACATTTAGATGGCTGCAGGAAAATCAAGCTGTGAATCTGTGGCAGACTTATGGGATTTGTGAGACTGAGAAAAAGGGGAATGGAAGAGCTTGTTCACAGCACAAGGTTAAAAGTACACCTGAATCCAGTTTAAACACATACTTGACTGATTCATTGTCAAAAGTAGAGGGAGCAAGATATGTTTTAAAAGAACCGTAACAGCAACTGCCTGGATTACGTTCTCTATTAACACAATGAAGATGTTGCCTCTGAACATAATCCAGCCAGAGATTATGTGTTTGGTTGTGTTCAACTGTAGATTACAGGGTTACCTGACAATACCCAATTGTACACAGGGTTATGGGTCACTTGTCTGCAGTGGTGGAAACTAGTAACTTTAATACATTAACACAAAATCAGGTACTGGACATAGACAAATGTGAATTTCTCACATACAAATAAGAGTCTGGGTCAAATTTATTAAAGGTCTTGAATCAGAGTAATCGATCAATCTTTTGTGCTACGTTGGATGTAGAAACATTCCACAAACCTTTCAACATGACACAAGTCTGAATGAGTTGTTGTCTGTAAAGGTTCAATAAAAGGTTAGATTTTCTTAAATTTTCATCTACTAAGGACAAAGAAAAATAAATTATCAAACCCTTGTCTCAGCCTATTTCATATTGAAATTGTGTATCATGCTTCCCATGAAAATAGCAGTCTTGACAGAAACTAGATGCAATAAAACGTGTAATAAGTTACACAATTGTAAAGAGTGTCTTGTTACACTTTCCTAAAACCCAAGCGGAAGTCATTACATGTGCTGTTTTGTCTGTACTTAAATCCTTACCTTATCCTTATTTGAGAAGTCAGATGAGCATGCTTGGTGTTTCTGCTTGGTAAATAACTTAAGAAATTAACTGTCAAGCAAAAGTAGTTGCCAATTTACTTTCTGCCCATTGTCTAATCAATTTATAGTTTAAGCTGTGAAATTTTTTATCAACTTCTCGCATTTTATGGAGGGGATGTTTGATGCATTTTAACCCAACAGTAACTCAACAGTATATAAAGTATTGATTAGCTCCACCATGACAAGCTACAATGTTAAAATTAAGCTTTTAATGCAGGACTACAACTTGTAATGAATACGTTTATGTTGTGGTGTTGCCGGTTGTACTCGATATCTGAATCCTTCTTCCAACACTGCATAAAAAGCACTTGATGCTTATCGGACTGAGCACTGAAGAGAAGGGGAATAAAAAAACAGAGGGTGTGGCCTTGCATGGTTGCTGGATCAATCACCCCATCTAGTGCCACTCACAGTCAAAGGAAATGCACAAGCTGCTGGACAAAATATCTGCCATCAAAACGTGAGTGTATTTTGACCTTGGCATCGTACCTATTAATCAAGTCAAGGATCGTTAAGGACGAGTGAAGAGGACGAGACGAGAAAGAAAACAAGCACACGCACACTGCAGCTGTTAAAGAGAGTGCTTTGCCACTGCACTTCATCTGTGTCCCTCTAATTACACCACTAGGAATAGATCCACAGATCCACCGAAGCGCCGCAAAGCGCCAGCCGCCACACCAGGAACTGGCAGCCACCGGTCCGCCCTCTGTAGAGCGTCCAACACACACAAGCCACTGGGGTTTCTTACATAACTCTTCCCAGCCAAAACCTCTGGGCTTTCCAGGCTCTGTTTGAGTCATATCATTGTTTCCTGGTAAGTCTATCCGTCTTGTTTCTGCCATGTTGAGCTTGACCACTGTCAGGGGAGCCTCAGTAGGGCCAGGGAGGTAGTTCAGTAAAAGTCACTTCCCCTAACTTCACGCAGAGCCAGACCAATGAAGGCGTCGCTCTGGATTTGGGTTCTGATAAAATCAAGAGGCCTCTAATTATGGGACACTCTACAACAGGCCGCTTAGAAATGAAAATGGATAAAAGAATAAACAATGATGAAGGGAGTCCTGCATTCACAACAGTGGAAAAGAGGATTTTCTCTTCCCCTGTTAAGATTCATCCTGATCTCATTACATGCCTTAACTGTAACAAAAGAAGAGCAGGAAATCTGTGTTTTTCGGGCAAAACTTCAGATGCTGTGTTTTGGTTTGCAATTTCAACATTTATTAATCATTTAGATGTGGCTCAAAGTAAATGAGTCAGAAAGATAAAAGTGTGTCTACAATTGTGAAGATGACCTGTGGAAAATGTCAAGGGGTGATTCATCAGCTCGCTGACTCAGCATTTCACAACACACTGAAGATAAATGTACTAGATCTACTGGGTTGTGCTGTGCTGAGAGTGTATTTGTGTAGAACAGCGGCTTGAATGTTAAAGACTGATATAGAAAAGACACATGCCTATCTAATGACAACATTAGATAGGCAACAAAAAAGGGTCTATGTTTACACCTGTCAATACCCCCATTAGTTGTTTAAACTTTTAGCTCTATGTTCAGTTCTTTATGAAACTGAGAGTACAAAGGCTGGTAGCTCTCAGTTGTATGTCCATAGAAAGAAAACAGTTTCAGTAACTCAGTGTACTTTAAAACAGATTTTGTGCCATTAATTGTGCTAATGAGAGCTGTGCTTTGTATGTGATTTTTGGTAAAGTGAGTGAAGGTGATTATGGCGACTAGACAACCAAGTCTTGTCTGCCTTAGTATTCAATATCATCCTGTTCAAACAGAGCTGCTAAGTTAAGTCACAGGTCTGTATGAGTAAAGGATTCTTCGGGCGTGGAGGTCACGGGGTGAGAGCCATCGCTCACCAGCTCCTTTATTAACCACACACGCACACACAACTCACACTGCATTAAAAGAAATATGAACACACGCTTACACACATGCACACCACGGGAGTATCAGGGACGTGCACAAGCTGACACATCCAACATAAACTGACATGGTAGCCCGTTCCCACTTACAAAGCATCTACTGTCCCTTCTCCCTAGGGTGGAGGTCAGCAGTGCTGAGAAAGTGGCAACGGAGATACCGGAGTAAAAAACTCACTGTTGAGTACATCAACACAGTGTTGAAGAAAGTAAATATTTCAGATTTTTTCAGCTGTCTCAAGGACTGGATGGTCACTCGAGTGACCCCTATGTAACAGAAACTTATAGGTGAATGAAGCAAAGCGAGAAGAATACCTTCACTGAAAGAAAGTCCAAGAAGGTATGTATGAAACTTTGTTGTGGCAGGAAATAGATTGGCACTCACATTCCCCTGCCCAACAGTCCCTTTAATGTCAATCAAGCTGCTCCAAATTGCACACTACCAAAAAAAAATATTTTTTAAATCAACATCCATGAATTATTCCCTGTAAAATCAATGAAAATGTGCATAGTCTCACAATGTTAAATAAAGTCATTTAAAAAATCCTGGAATGCCCCTTTGTCGTGATCTTAGCCAAAATGTAATGGGTTCTTTGTTGGCCCATGTCCCAATTATTGAAGTCTGTTCTGTAGTTTTTGGGTAATCAACCAAATAACCCACCCAAAAACGGATGGGATGAAACATAACCTCCACAGCGGATGTAACAAATATGTGAAGCAACTAGGGATGCACCGAAATTTTTTCAGCATGGCATGATTCAAATAGCCAAAATGTGCTTTTAACTGTTATGTCATGATTCCCAAGGGAACAAATCAATAACAAAAGTACAATTTATAAATATTTATATAACACTGAACATTTTTTTTTTACATTCCAGCAGACATTATACCAACAAAGCACTATATAACTTATAATATAACAAAATAAAATTATTTTATTTGCTAACCGTATATGCACACGTAGAACGTGGACTGAGACACAATGTAGAAACCTGATATTTGAAAAATGTCTGAGTAGGCTCATAATAAGTAAAGCCCAACATTACATTTCACCTACGCTTAATGTGACAAGGACACTGAGCTGAGAGGAAACAAAGGAAAAGCACTGGCAAATTCATGTAGAAATGTTTTCAGAAAGGTTGAAATGTTTTGTTCAAAAGGTTAATATTCTTGACCCTGCATGTTTTTCATCATCCATAGCCAGAGTTTTTTAATGAAAATAAAATAAAAGGATTTGTTATACTTATTCAGATATGGTGTAAATTAACACTATGGGCTTAAATCACTCTCATTTAAAAGAAGGAAAAATATAATCCCTCCCGTTTTTCTATTATTTTCGACTTTTCTTGCTCATTCCTAAAAACAAAGTGTGTGTGTGTGTGTGTGTGTGTGTGTGTGTGTGTGTGTGTGTGCGTGTGCGTGTGCGTGCGTGCGTGCGTGCGTGTGTCCTACCACTGGGGTTGAATTGCATGCAGGATATGGGTTTGTCATGAGCTGGGAAGTGAGCCACCACTCCCTCTCCGTCTGAATCCTCACTCACCAAGACCTGTAGGACACATACACGCCACACACACACACACACACACACACTCACACACACACACACACACACACACACACACACACACACACACACACACACACACACACACACACACACACACACACACACACACACACACACACACACACACACACACACACACACACACACACACACACACACACACACACACACACACACACACACACACACACACAGGCCGCGCCACACAGAAACAAGGTCCAAATCATTTTCTAACAATATCAACATTAAACCCAGAATGGGAAATTCCCTGTGCTCCAGGATTTTTCTTCAGAGTTTTGTTTGGTCTGATATCATCACCACACTCTGCAGTGTTCTTCGACATCACTCCACGGTTAAATAAATGGAGGTTAAACTCAGTTTTGAGTGTGCCGTTGCCTTCTCGTGGATAGAAAATAATTCCAGATTTGAGAATCAATTTAATTATTCCAATGTGACAAAAGATTGAACAACATAATATCCGATGCAGGCCCTCCATAATACTCACAACATATAGCAAAAAAAAATACATACAACTCATACAATTCCTGAAGTGCATTTTTTGGGAATTTGCCTCTCAACAAGTGTAAACAGCAGTGACAAAAACACAATAATAACATCTTTTTACTTTTATTTTAATTTACTTTTTTCTTAGTGAAAAAGAAGGTCCAGCATGAAGCTGAACTGAAGAAGCCAATAAATACGTAATGGCTAATAATACACAAGTACGACAACACTCGTTGTGGAATCATCATCATCACAGGCATCTCATTTTTGTGTTGCTCAACAGACATCACATGATACGTTGCTCTCACTGGTTGTAGGTCTATTCAATTGCATCCGGAGGCATTTTGGTCTGTGTCCATTGGTAACGCCTCATGGAAATCGAAAATGAACCGAGAGGTCCCAGACTAATACGCATTTGAGTAAGTCTGACTACGCCAGGCTAACAACCAAGTCCAGTTGCCCTTGATTCAACACCCTTGTGGATAAAGAAAATCTTTGTTTAAAATCTCTCTCTCATGCTGTATCAAAGAAATTATGAATCATCAAAATCTATTATGTTTGGTCTTTCAATAAAAGGCTGTCCTAAGACCAGTGAGGATGCAGTATGGTCCAACAACGGAGACAAGAATATGAACAAATTTACTTTGGCAATAACGTTTCTTTTCACGTGGGTTTGACAATACCCCATGACAGTTGGTTTTCCCATAAAGCGGGCTAAAACTGGCATCAACTGACATTGGCTTGTTACATTTCCTCAGAAAATTAAATTGTAAGTAACTTTTTTAGGCTGCTCCTAAATCTCTATGAAGTCTGTTGTAAGAAACTGGGACAAATCGAACAAAGGCCAAGTCGAGTCGAGGAGCTGGCAGAAAACCTCCTCAGCCACAAAGACAGATTAAAAATGAGCCTTGCCCAAAAAAACGGGGTTACATTTGGCCTTAGTATGACGTCAGGAAGGCTGGCTCACCATTACAGTAACTAACATCACATAACTAGTCCAAGAAACTACCTCTGAAGGCTTAAAGGTTTCATCTCTGTAAGAAAATAAGCAGATTAAAATGGGAAAAAAGGAAGAAGAAGGAAAGAGGCTGGTGACATGAAGCAGCATGGAGCTGCTATTCCAATTAAGGACTTTCAAAGTCTACTGTAGATGGGAATATACTAAACTACAACATACTGTAAGACACAGAATCTCGCCTCTATCATATTCCTGTCTTTTCCCAATTCTCAAAAAAAATCACACCAAAAACCTCCCTTTGTTGCCCCCCCTTTCATTTCACCCTCCATTTCTCCCCCACTCCTTGCTTTCCCCTCCCTGTTTTCCTGGCCTAGTCAGTGTTTATGGCCAGTGTACGGTTACAGTGTGTCCACTGGTGACAGAGTGCAGACCTGCTTCTGAAGGCTTAGGTCTAGCTTATAAGACAACACGGGCTAAAGAGCCAGCTACAATCAAGAGAGAAGGGGAATGCAGCGAGTGTGTGTGCGTGTTGACTACATCACTGACAAACTGTACTATTTATGCTAACATGCCTCATTAAAAAACTTGACAGCTCCTGCAGTATGATTAATTGTGGTTTAGAGTGGCTGAGGAGAACTGCAGGATTAAAGTTCTGAGCGTTTTTGTAGACCATCAGGGAAGTTCTGTTGAAGGTGACTGGCATGGTTCAAACTGTGAGCAGGGTTAGACCGACACAGGTACTTGTATATTTATTGTGTCCAGGTCTACACTCACTAGTACTGTTGGGGATTTTACTGAGCAATATCCATATTTCTAAACGGAGGTGTTTAACAAAGGGATAGCTCAGCGTGCAAATCACTTTCTCTTAGCCAAGTTAGGTTCTGAACTCTCTGCCGTCATTACTGTGGTGGTTGAATTATCTACTTGTTTCAGCTTTACCAACATTTGATTCTTCATTTTGGTTCTGCAAAAAAACATCAGAGAAGGAAGCAAATAATTGTGTCCAAGGCACATTTTGTGTTTGTATAATATCACTATTATGCTATTATTATACTACAAAGTTGTTTTTATGTGTGTTCAGTAACCTTGGATATTTGGCACTGTTGGTTCCCAGCAACAAGGTTCTGGCTTGGAACCCGGCCTATCTGTGTGGCGTTTGCATGTTCAATCTGTGTTGTTCTCCGGGTTCTCTGGCTTCCTCCCACAGTCCAAAGACATGCAGGTTATTTGGCGACTCTAAGTCTATTTTGTTGCATAACTGTGTGCAAGTGTACCAAGCATATATGGTGCAGTTTCAAAGAGAAAAATTGGTAACAGCAAATATTAATTTGCATCTAATCCTGCCCTTATAGAAAATACCCACAATACAGCATCACTTTACTTTAATATTTTGTCTTTTTTCTCTCTCTCTCAGATGTATGTATAGACACTTATAAAAACTAACGAATGTTGTGGCAAGACCTCGTCTGAGACATGGTGCACTCCTGAGCTTCATGTGAGGTTACTGCATACTAACAGTCGACTGTTTACAGAGTGTTCCTATGACCCAGGGCTGCCGAAATAGCCATGGTTGTGGCTAAAAGCTTGGCTTCTAAAATATGCATCAAATCTAAGTCACACCTTTCAGTGAGTTGGGAGTGAGGTGAGCGAGTGTGTCCAAGCCACAGGGGGAAAAAAAGCCAACCTGGGAGATTTTTCCTGTTTCCCACAAACCCGCAGAAGCCAAAGTTATGTTTACCTGGGTCACACATGACAAGACCTGAGAGGAGAGAAGCCAAGATCAAATTTATGCCAATTTAATCTGTGTGTGTGTGTGTGTGTGTGTGTGTGTGTGTGTCCATGCATTATGTATATAAAGGACCGTGTTGAGGGGAAATGTAAGTATTAAGAGGGGGGCCGACATTCACTTAAACAAGGATGGTCACCTGGTAGCAGTTTCCGGTTAACCACCAAGCAGGCTCCAAAAAGGGAAAGTGAGTGAGCTCAGAGCAGCTTTAGTCTGAGGTTGTGCTGGGAGGCAGTGTGGAGGCTGTCCGGTTTTCAAGAACTTAATTCATTAGGGCCAACCATTCAAGAGTCATAGTGAAAAGATGAAATACTGAAAATATAAAAGGACCTATGCAGCATGAATTATCAACACTAAAGTCTATGGAACACCATTCTTCCAAAATAAATTCCTTCATTTGGTTTTTTGATGATGGAGGTTGAGAGCACTGTCTAACATGATGCTCCAGAATCTCCCATAGGTGTTCAGCTGGAGGCCATAGCTTATGAATCATTTCATTTTTATATCTATCAGACCATTGAGTGAGCCCACACCCTCTGTTTGAACACCCATCTTTACACTCAGTACTGTTCCAGTGTAGATACTGTGTTGCAATTCATCTCAACATTCCTCAGAATAAAATGAGGAACATCAATTTTATTGATGTAAAATCCAGTGTTTTTACATCAATAAAATAAAAAAGCAAGCAAAAGCACAAACACTTAACTAACCTGGCCTTCGCCAACACTCTGTGTGTCAATGATGGTGACCACACCGGGGTTGTGGGGACTCCGGCGGTTCGTGCTGTGAGGTGTGCCTTCTTCGTCTGGAGTGCCGGCCGGTATGGTGCCTGCCAACTGGGTGACAACTTTACCCACCATTGTCAGGCCTGTCTTTAAAGTCTGGAAGAACAAAGAACAAAATAGATTAGATTTGTGTTTAAAAGCTCAACACCTGATATTGCACATTAGTGCAGAAGTAATATTTTCTGCAGGTAAAAGGGTGTATGTGCAAATGTGCAATACTGTGTCTGTCTCTGTGATGCCTGCTGATAACGTGTAGTGCTGGTAAATTGTATGTGTGCGTGCGTGCATGTCTGTGCAGCTCCTCTGTGTCCGTTTAAGGCCCAGTCAGGGTGTCTGGCTCAAACACACCTCTGTGGCTCGATCGAGGGAAATGGATAGTGCTGCTTAAGTGGAGTCTATCTCACCTACTACACTGTCTTTTGCTAATGGAGTCCAATGCGTGTGACTGTGTGTCTTGTGTGTGTAAGCGCCAAAGGGGCCCCGGAGAGCCTAATCAGGCATTCAGACTAGGCGGCCCTGTCAATAGAGTGTGGCGCCTCGCGTTTGTTGGGTCTGAGGATCACCCACTGTCTCTCTTCGCCACTTGGCCAGGCACACTAACAGTGTCTGCTGCCTGTGTGTGCGTGTGTACACACTTTTGTGTGTGTGTGTGTGTGTATGTTTGTGCGTATGTGTGTGCAAGATTCCACAAGAGCCATCAATTATTAAGTGAGGCGTTTGGCTCCTAATTGATCAACACTAATGTGTTTTCTAATCACTGCAGTTGTGGAGTTCTTAGTGCTAGTCCAAACAGGGGCTATTGATCTGCCAGTAAGGGGGGGGGGGGGGGGGGGGGCAGATCATGTCTGAGAAAATACATGAACACTCAAACACGGTGTTGCCATCTAAACAAATTACAACCCATTTCATGTGAAAGAGTTTTTACAATCATACACTGAGGAGTGACAGGTAACAGGACTGATGCAATTTGTGGTGAGCAGATTTGAAACAGGGAGTCCAGTTGGACAAAGTTGTTGTACTCTCTCTTTTTAACCTTTTTATAAACACAGGCCATTACAATTTAATGCATCCCCACCCCCCTCCCTTTTTCTTTCCATGTCTCTGGACATCAGCACTGAGAGCCAGCATGTCGCGCCACAAGCCAGAAGGAGATACCTTGTCATCCATATTGAGATATATGGTCCTAAATGAGGAGAGGGCAGCCAAGCAGACTGCCTGTCTGCATATCAATAACCCCCACCATTGTCTATGCCTTACTATGCCGCTAATCTGTTAGCTTCACAGTGCTCTTTTTGATGTATACCATCATTAGCCTGCTATTGAGACTTCTCTCACACTAGCTGTAGGCGCTCATTAAGTAGGGAAGGGCTACACTTGCTTTTGGTAAATCAATTAGCACCTTTTTTGGGACTGAATGGAGAAGCAGACTAGAACCATATGAGGAGCTAGCAAGTTAGCATGTGTTTGTGTGCAGCTAAATCAGAACAGGAATGAATGTCATCTGGTATCAAAGGGGGCTGTTGGCTGCTAGTGAGCCATCTTAGAGTCACTCCCCTGTGGATTTGAGTGAAACAAGACCGTTGGAGTGAAACAGATCACAGTGTTATTGAAATAAAAAATAAAACAGATAGGCAGGTTGATGAAGTGTCTCATAAGCTCAGCACCAGTTAGAAGGGTGAGCCAGATGGATCCAATGTCAGCACATTTACAGATGGTGTAGGCAGACCCTCAAATACTGTATAAGACACTAGATTAAAATCACTTACTGCCCCTTTAAGACGGACTGTGTGATAGACTAGAGTCAGCAAATAACTTTTTATTTCCAAACGCGTCAGATAATAGCACACTGGATTGAGTCAGTCCTTCTGTGGTGAGAAATAGCTGAGGATGAATTTCAAACAACATTTTAAAAAATACAGTCCTATATACTGTACGTTTTTCCAGGTGCACACTGTAGTCTTTACCAAATTAAAGTCTGTGTAGGGACCTCAATATGTTTCCCAAAATTTTTATTTGCATTGATATCCAGGACTTTTTGAAAGTAAATTATGGCAATATGTAGGAAGTTGATATGTTTGGTGCACTTTACAGGAAACATCAGGGTCTTCTGCTGTTTTCAGTAATAGAAAGTGGAGCAGTACATGTTTTCGTCCCAAAATGGTCAGGATATTTTAATTTGGTTTGTAACTTTGTTTAGTTGAGTACACACTGTGAAGCAAATTATTCCAGGCAAATTTGTCTTGTACACTCTGTCCTGGCATATGAATAAAATTATGTCTTAAGGGCAAGTTCCCCTGAAAAAAGCTTTGGCAGTGGGCAGTTGACATCTTGTCTTGCTGATAGCTAAACTAGTTGAGGAGCAAAGAAAATGCTAAGTCTCTGGATGTGTCGCTCATATAGCATGTGTCATCAGTAAGTTTAACACAACTGAGTAAACCAGAGCTGCAAGTATGGGGCAATTTTTTTCCCATAAATAAAAACAGAGAAAATTTGAATTCACCTGTTCCAATCCCAATTGTCCCCTCCTGAGCTGAGATGCAAATTAAATCTGTTTCAGTGTTTGGCACTCTCTCACCCACTTGAATGTGGAAAGCGGTATATATATATATATATATATATATATATATATATGTGTGTATATATATTCACACACACACATATATATGACAGAAAGTCAACAATATAATAGAATAACAGGTACTGAAGAAGTGTCTTTGTATTGTCACTTACTTTGGCAGCATTGATCACTGTGGCTGTATAGGACTGTGCATTATCGCCACAAGCTCCTCCACGAGACTGGTGGCATCTTATTAACTGCAAAAACCAGCAGATGTGTAGAAAAGTACAAGATCAACGGTGAAAGTCTACAGAAGATGTATGAAATGAAAAAATTGGGGAAATTAACATCCAGAAAGTTCTCCTCTTTACTCTTTGGAGGAAATTAAGTTTTCCCTCTAAAGAAATATTGCACAATACAATATCTCTTGAATTATTTTGTCCCAATATTCCTCTTACTATTCACAAAACTATATTTTGTAATTTCTGGAAATCCTCAGGCAGTCCCACAAACATGTGGCCCCATCTGTCAATTACCTGAGTGGGTCAGCACTTAAACACTATCATGCATTAAATGTATTGCAGAGTGCACAATACAACATTCATGTTTTTTTGTAAATACTTAACAATCCCATTAGAGAGAAGAGAAAAGATAACTCCTGTGCATCTGTTGATTTTCAAAATGTTATAATCTCTAGTGGACTCTTCTAGGAATGAGTTGTTTATCCAGAGAGATTAAAGTGGCAGAAAATAGATTTTTTTAAAAAGACATTTTTTGGATTGTAAATATGTTGCTTTTCTGATAAGGCACAGCCACAATGGATAACCATGTGTGTGAGTGTGTGCATGTGCTTTCTGTGGTCTACCTTGTTCTCAGCATAGGCAAGCCAGCGGCTTCCAAGAGATATTGGATTGAGGCTGGGGCCAGGGCAAGGATAGCAGCCTGAAAAGACACAAAGACAGCCACACTGACAAAGGCAACAGGGGTAATTACAATATAAATAAACATTCATACACATTTTGGCAAATAACCTCTTCAAAAGTTTGTCTTTACAAAAAAACAACAACACACATGCCGGGATTGTCATAAGCCTCCCGCCTGGAGAGTGTCTGTAACCATCTTAAACCATTAACGTGTTTGTGGGCAGTCTCTTGTTTGGGAAGATAAATCGGAGTCTAATAAGGGTGACGTGTTTGTACATGTGTGTGCACACTATGACCTAATGGAGACTGTGGTACCCAATAAATTGAGGATGGCTCCTCTGCTGATTGACCAGCACAATAATCCCTATGGGGACATTCACACAAACACAGATGCACACATTTACACGCAAACACAGCCGGTGGGATGTCAGCAGAAATAAAAATAGCAACCAATAACCCTAAGTGACAAACAAAACCCTGTGTTCACTTACAGATAAATGTCTTCAACATTATAAGAAGGAATTTTTCTCTTCCCACTCAAACAGATGTGAAAGTAAACAGCTACAAGACAAACAAGAACATGGAGAAATCTATGACTAACACCAAAACTAAGCCCCAGCATGTCTAAACACACAGGCAACAAAATGTTGATCCAATAATGATCACACACACACTGTGTTTGAGACCATGGGCCTCTTTCTCTCTTTCTCTCTTTCTCTCTCTCTCTCTCTCTCTCTCATAGACACACACACACATGCACGCACGCACTCTCACACACACACACACACACACACACACACACACACACACACACACACACACACACACACACACACACACACACACACACACACACACACACACACACACACACACACAGCTAATGCATGGAGGTGTAGGGGGGAAAGCTTGCTGACAATAATTTAATGCTCTGGGAGCAGATGAGGTGGAGGCAGACAGTAATGTAGTTTGCTGTGTTGGAGGGCAGGGTGGGTGGGGGTGAAGTGTGGGTGGGTGGGGGTGGGGGGGTGTTGAGGTAAGCCACAAGGGTTGTTGGTAGCGCCAGAGAAGCCTTTTGTGCCTCTCCAAGGCCAAGGGGAGCCCAGGCGGTGCGATAACATGTGTTTGACATCCTGGGGGTGGGGGGGAGGCGGACCAGTGAGTGGGGAGAGGAAACATGATGGTTGGAATCAAAGGAAAAAGAAAGCAGGGATCAGGCTTCTGAAGGCCCAACTCTATTGCCATGACCAATATCAAAATAAGGCCCAACACACACGCCACCAAGCCAGCAGCGTTTCTCATCATCATGTATTCATGATCATCATGAAACACAACAGACCAGGGAGAGAGAGAGTCAAGCTGTTATCGTCAAAGGAAAATATTTCGTGAATAAGAAATGGAAAAAAAAAGATTTGAGAGGAGAGATCTGCAAAAGATGTGCAGCATGAGACACAGTCAAAGTGCACAAGGAAAACTGATTTGCACACGTGGAAACAGCTTTACAAGCAGCTCCCTTGATCTGCAGGTCTAAAGATCGAGCTCACTGGAGATACTGTCTGGACATTACACTATATCTTCCGGCTTTAGATAGTTGTATTCCACTTTTATGGTCTAGCTTTAGAAAGTCTTTGAGGTATCAAATCCTCCAGCTCCTAATGTAAGGGCAGGGTATTCGGGAAGGGCAGTGGTAAGGTTATCTAGCATGGGACCCAGACGAATTCTGGGAGCTCATTTCATTTGCTCTGCCAGACTACTAAAACCAGAAAACGCACACATCTTAACAGGTAACAGGAAGCAGATTGTCTAAACTGCAGTTTGTTACTTAGTTGTATAAAATACTACGAATGAGGAAAAGTAATGGTCAGAAGCAGGTCCAGGGCATTCTTTGCTTGGAACAACCACAACGTAGAAGTGTTACTGACAGGTGAGGCATTGCATTCACCGCTGGAAGTCATATACTAAAGTCTCTGTTTCTGCCCATCCAGAAAAATGGGGCGCCAGCAGCGTTTCCAAAAGTTTGTTTTAGGGGCTCAAAAACTCCAGAGTAAAAGTAGCAAAAATAAAACATATTAAGGTGGAAGTAGCCTGCCCGATTAACTGTAGCTACACTATTGGTCAGTGTTGGATTTTCTCCATTTGCTGTTGCCATTTTCAAAATGGATTTGGCATGAACAGTTTCTAATATGTCATTGTCTAGAGATTTTGTTGGGCGATGGTGCAGTTATAAAACCAGGAGCAGTGCAGAGCAGCAGCTTGCAAAAAGCTTGGAAGTGACTCCTGGTTAACATGTTGTCTTCAGGGTAAAATGATGTGAGATACCTTGATACCAAGTGCACAAAGTGGAAATTACAGTAATTCAACATCATTTTCTGTGACCAAGGTCAAGTGAGCCCACATTTATGTCTTCTGGCCTCAGAGGACCAGTAGTGGTGACTTGAATCCTTCACTTTAGTTCAAAAACTCCAGTGACTGAGACTGAGTTGCTTTTTGTAAGATAGTAAATGTGTCACAGTTATTATGTGCATGAAAGGTGGATTTTCCAATCAGCTGCCACAGACATTATTTCACTGTACTAAAAAAATGATTGTCCCAGCTCAAGGCACACAAGTGCAAGAGCATAAACATGAGACGAGCCATGAGTGCTCAAGAAATCATGACATCTCCACCATCACATCCGTGGTCAAGTGGACAAATGACAGTCGAAGGTCTGGTCCAACGTAGAGCTCTGCACACATCACAGAGCCCTGTGTTTACTGCTTTTAGGGCCCAAACAGACCAAACAGCATTATGAGGAGGAGGCCCCGGTATTCAGAAACGATTAATAACTATTGAGCATGTTTGGTTTCCTGTGGCCCAGACACTGATATGGAAGGCAGGCAGACAAAGAGGAGACACATTAAAGCCAGCCTGTAAGGTCAGTTTACTCCAGTCAATGACTTAAGTGGACAGCAATGGCCTTGTAATACAGTCCGGCCTTTCTTTCACAGCATCCTTCAGCAGACATGGCAGGTACAGCCAGGAGAATGCAAGGGCTGGGTTGTAAACAGTTTTCTTGTGTTGAGCTTCAAACCGAGGGCTTCACATCATGTACTGGGAAAAAAAACCTGCACAACAGCAGGCCTCAGAGGTCGGACTGGATTACAAGCAATGATCTGCTTTGTGTTTGGCTTGTGTGATGCCAATGTGACATAGTCAGTGATCAAGTTTGGCAATGTTAGTGTTAACTCACTAACAGGCACATGTTTGCAGTACTGCATATGGTACAGAACACCGGAGGTTTGTCACAAATTTCATAAATACTATTCTAGTTAAGCAAAATCCATTGGCAAGAAAATATTAACATATCAATTGTGACGACTGATCCTTTGAATCCCTTTCCTGCCAGGGACTATGTGACAGGTGAGAAAACTTAGCATGGGTTTTAAGGGGCAGTATGCAATTCTAAAGCAATACACATTTTGTAAAAATCTGCTAATATATCCTCACGGTCTGCTAGCTGTCGGTTCTGTGTGCACCGGGAAAAAAATCTGGGTTTTCGTCGCAGCCCAGGCTCTGTAAATCGCAAACAAGACAAATGGCTCGGACCGCACCACACAACACTGCGAGTGCAGTTTGTATACATCACTCGTCGACACCTTAAGAGCCAGTACTTTCACCTTAAGAGAGTGCTGGCGGTTAACGGTGCAACTCAGTGCTTTTGGCATAGTGGTTAGCGCGTTTGTCTCCAACACAAGAGGTTGCACGTTCGCGGCCCAGCCTGAGCAGTAAAATCACAACATCAACAAAGAGAGAAACAAGCTAAGCATAATCGCTAACTGCCCCCTTAATACCCCAAACAGATGTTCATCAAAAGAGCTATCATACTGCAACTAGGCCTGTCACGATAACTTATTTTTGTTGCACGATACATTGTCCCAGAAATCATTGCGATCAACAATATCGTCGTAACTTTAAGATAATCTTTTGATACTGAATCAGGTGAGCCTGCAGTATAGGCCTATTGTTTTTGCGTGTGCAAGTCCTACACAATTTGCATTGCTGCGGAGAGAAATCTTATCCAAAGTTTAGACTTGAGTTTAGGCCCAGACAAAACAAGCAATTTGAGGACATGGTGCCTTTATGTATCCAATGTAATTATTGTGACAGGCCTAACTTCAACATAAATAATTTTAGGGTGCACAGGAACTGTGGTTTACTGAGAAACTTTCTATATGATTGGAAAAAAATTAACTTCATAGGTCTTAATGATCAAGTATCTCAAATTCTTACTTGTGACAAAGAACTTCTTGGTGAAGGTGCAGCTGTCGAATGCAGCAATCTTCTCTTGCAGGCTCACAACAAGAATACTGGAGGAAGGAGCAAACAGCACATTTAATACAGCGAAAATAAAAATGCAGTTTATCATTTAAAAAAATTATTACATTTAGATCAGTTGGTCATACATACTGTTTGTTGCAGTGAAGATCATAGATTGGTGTCTTGAACTGAATTGATTTGACCATTTCTCCTGTCCGAAGAGAATACAGGTCGACACAGCAGTAGGGAGGGCTTGTCCTGGAAATAGATTTTTTTTAAATGCATTAAATCAGTTTTCAATTAACTATTCATAAAACATCAGGGCACGATAAAGATATGTGATAACATTTTTATGATACACATAACCAAAACATTAACCAGGGGAATTTGCATTTAAATGTAAATTTAATGATGTTCACTGACATTTAAAATTTGCTTTAAAGAGCTTCTGATTTTTTTTTAATATTCGCTGTACTCTTGATTGTTGCTTCTAAATTTGTTATTTTCAGATTGACTTTAATGCCTTTTTTAAGGTGCCTTTTTACATATTAAAAATGCATCCATCTCCCCTTTTGAGCCAGCGTCTACACCAGTATTTCTACCTTTTTTCAAATTACAACACAGAAATAAAGAATGTATCAATGATTCTATGAATAATACATTTCTACCTCTGTCAGACAGGGGGGGAAAAAGAACTCCTGTTACCCCATGGTTGATTGATTTTTTTTTTTTTTTTAAGTCTGTTTTTTTTCTTCATTTCATTTATTTTTTCCAGTAATTCATTTTCAGTAATTGTCACATCGGTGTTTTATTAAGCACCTATACTAAGCACAAACTTCTTTTATGTAGTCATGGCCAGAAGAGACAGTGAAAACGCTAACCAGTAACTTGCACATTGAGCCGCATTTTGCTCTGACCATCCCTACACTGTTTCCCTCTGTAGCTCCCTGGAGAACTCGTACAGTATTCGTTTCTCACTGGCCGCCCTCTTCTGAAGGGCAAAAGGGGAAATGCTTTGTCATGCAACACATTTACTAGAAGCATTTCTATCAACACAGCAAAGAAGAGGGCTACATGAGGCAGGCAGCGGCTGATGGCAGAGGAGAATTTAGACATAAATCTTAATCAAGCAAGGCTCCCCCACTACCACCCCCACCCGTCCCCTGTACCCCTTCCCTGTGTCTGCAGGGAAAGCTTCTACGGGTCTACTACTAACTCTCCTTCAGCCTTGGTGATGCCTGTGGTGCCGTGTTGGCTGAGGATGCAGGGGTGAAGTGTGGTGTTAGTTTTGTTTCTCGAGCCACAGGACTAAGTGCTTTCAACAGTCAATTTAGTCTGTTTGTGCAATACGGAGTGCAGTTATATGCTTCATCAGTCTTAGCATGGACAAACCGGAAGCACTGGCGCTGGAACTCAAAATTGCAATGGAGGTCAAAGTATATTGGGTTTACCTGTAAACACAACGACTTTGTAAAAGAACAAAAAAAATATGCTTGCACTGACTGTGATGGTTAGGTTAGGAGGGAAGGTAAGGTTGATTTGACAACTTGATCAATGAGGAAACCCCCTTCCTGTGCTGACTAGAGCCAGTGCAAGACACCATTAGGAAATAACAAGTTTAAACTGTACACAGCTATTGCCAAGTCCCAGAGGGAAATCTGGACATTATTCAAAGGACGAGCTGGGAATTGGAAGACTTTCATCCATTACACGATCCAGATGACCTCAGCCATGTTGAATATTCCTGCAGAACACCCTGTTCCACTGACCGACTCAGTTGTGTCAAGGTCTGCCTGCCTTCAAAACCATTACTGTTGCTCCTTTTCTTCTTTATGGTGGAAAAATATCTGCTTCTCCCATTCAAATCTCTGACACATGCACATACTTTGTGAGGTACAAAAGGCAAACACTGGATAAAAATTAGCAATTCGCAATAACACTGTAACAAAGACTTGAATTACCACATAATTGTGAAAATCCTGCAACACTCATGGATGAGGAAATGAAAAAGAAAGTGTGATACCTGTGCACACTGCTGTTTTTACCAGCCTCAGAGAGTCACAGCCAACTAGGGCCTTTAATTTGTTGCAGGCCTAGTTCACATGAAAGTCGAGGCTGTACATAGACTCAGCATGTTCATGATGACTAACATCGATATCATCCTAATATTTGGCAGGTATAATGTTCACCATGTTCCCCATCTTTGTTATCTTATTTTACAATGTTAACTGCAAAACAGTTGCTTTTTGGCAACTTGGAATATTAGTAGTTTCATCCAATAGATGTTGATAAAAAACCAAAATCCTAGATTTTTCCAATTTATCGCATCTTGCACGTTGTTCCGCCTTTATACTGGCAGTAGAGGTAGTGACAGAATCAGATCAATATCTGTATTTGTGGACCGTTTGCCATGTTTAAAAGTATGAAGCATTCCTTTCGATATCCAAGCATATGCCAACCAGAGTTTGTAAAAAAAATGCATGAAATGAAATAATAAAATTGTACGAAACTGTCCTTTTTGTTTTCAGTCTTGAACATCTCCTATAAACCCATCTGCATTTAACATAAAAAAAACATGAAAAGATACATGTGTTTTAATCCTGTCAAAAGTTCCAAAAAACATGACGCAGTGTGAATGCTTATACATCAGTGGTAGAGCTGTTTGAAAAGAGAGACATGTTCTCCAGGTCATACTGCAGTGTTAAGTTTGTCTCTCTTTGAATTACTGGTAAGACAGGTAGATTAGAATATAACAGTAACTATCCCTAACCAATCAAACTGTGTTAATCTCACTGAAAAGGCCTGTCATGAAACCCACATATCGGCAGTTAGAGAAAATAGGAGGTCATTGCGAGCCTTTAGGCTCCGCCTACAACAATGGTCAAATGGAACACTTTCTGTAAACTGTGTGCACAGCTGTCAAGGTATCTGGTACTCTGAGCCGACGCAGGGCCGTGATTCCAAGCAGCAGCTGACACCACAGAAAAAAACAGGACTCCATCAGCCAGTGATAAAGCCATCAACCAACGCTACTCTCTCTCTCTCGCACGCACGCGCACGCGCACGCGCACGCACACGCACACGCACACACACACACACACACAAATATTAGTTAACATCAGAGGCAATACTTTGACACACAATTCCTTTTTCTTAATGCAGACAAAGGCAGGAACACACACCCAGAGATGCAAGATGACATAACTGCTGCAACAATATCCAACGACTATCTTGATGATTGATAAATGAGCTAAAACCCTTTGGGAGTGTATGTGTCACATGCCCAAACACACTTGCACACACATACAGATTTTTGTAAGTACAGATACACAATAGAGTTGTGCTATTGTATGTTTCCCAAGCCAGAGTCTGGACACAAATGGCGCCAAGCGAACCTTCAGATCTCTTAGTCCTAGTCCAGGACTAGGACATTGTCCCAGGACTGCAAGTGCACAGTGTGTCAGGGAGAGACGAAGAGAGAGTGCTTGCATGTTTGCACAAGTGTGTCCCTCCCTCCAGTCGCAGCGCATATTTACTGAAGAAGATAGACGAGGTGCCACAGAAAAAGGTTTGAGCAATCCCTGATTCATTTTTCTGTCCTGATGGTTAACGTCTCTGTCAACATTTCCAAAGTACTAACAATGCAACAACGTTTACCATTACCAATCAAGAGCACAGGCATTAAGATTAATACAAAAATTTCACCCGACGATAATTTACTTTCAGGCGGCTACACCATCGATTTCGGCATAATCAGAGCCCGATCAATCCAATTCGGAGCTCTATCCCGAAAAATGGGCCCCTGGAAATTGATTCAAAGGGACAATGATAACCCATTATTATAGAATCAAATAGCACAGGGTTCAATTGTTTTGCTTTTGCAGTATTTTAACAAATGACCCAGTTCTAATGGAGGCAATGCGGGGTCAGATGTAATAAGATTTCCTGATGCCGGGGACATTGGGGCGTAAGTTGAAAGCAAGGCTAAATCACAATTATCATTATGGATTATGGCGGGATGTCAGTCCTTGCACATGTTAAGGTGACGCCGAGCACCATTCCCCAGCTCAGTAACAGGCCTATTATGATGGCCCTATTAGATCAATCTGTCAATTACTATTACTCAAACTGGCCCTTGGGTCTGAAAGGATACAAATCGAATGGGGAAGGAGAAAGAGAGGCTTTGCTCATTTACTTCTTCTGAAAGGACAAGAGCCTACTCCTGAAATTAAGGACAAAATGGAGTGGCAATGCCAGATACCAAACACAAAATGCAAGAGAATGATGAAACAAGATCACTTGTTTTTTGGGTACCGACCAAAATGATTCCTCAGTTAGTTGACAATAAAGTATTGGTCAGGTAGTCTTGTTAGGTTTTTGTTTGATATCGTGAGTTAAATAATAATTTTCCTCTGTTTAGACTGCTTTGTGTCAAGGAAAAATCTTGATTGATCTACAGTGGGGTTAAAAAATCTGTACTTCTATGGGCTATTCAAAATGTTCAGACATCATGGACTTAGTCAGCTTACATGACTTGAGAACAGAAATGAGATATGTACTTCTGCTAACGCTTAGGATTTCGTTGAGAAGACGGCTCTGTAGTGTGGCCAAGGACACATTTGCGTTTCAGACAGCTAAAAGATAGGAGGCATTTCGGGCAATCTCCAACTGTGTTATGAATGACTGGATCTCAATGCATCCTCAATGTGTCACTGCTGCGTTCAGACCAGTACTAAGAGCTCTGCATTTGTGTTAAGATTGACCAGGACAACATTAATGCCTGATATGAACAGGGCATGTGAGGCTGTACAAAGGAAAACGTGAAAAGTTTGAACTTCTGGTGAGATGTTGGGGGATCAACAAAGAAATTGAGTTCGCCAGGCCTAAAGTTCACAGCAACCCATCTCATAGTGCTTGAGGTATTTTGAAACCAAAAATGTGATTTATTCAGCTAGGACCAAAATATCTTTTTCAGTTTCTCCCTATGAGATACTGACATCTTTTATCAAAGGTACTGAAACTTTGTCATTTTAGGACTGATATAGTCATACTGTAAGTACAGCTTTTACTTACAGTGGAAAGAAAGACAACCAACAGTGAAAAATAATAGACTTAAATAGTTGAAAATTTGATTTACTTAAAAAAAATCCCAAGTTGCAATACCGTAAAGTAACCAGAGGGCAACCTGCTAGATCTATCTGCCACTGGACTGGCCTTACAATAAACCCAACTGCTCTGCCACTATGCTGCACTGGACCAGCACTGGAAAACCTCCTGAAAACATAACGTTAAGAGTGACACTAACATCTATGTGTAAGACTCAATTTGAGATATGCAACTGTTTACAATAGTTGTTAAGGACCATTATGGGCAGCCTGTCTTATTATTGAGCTATTATCAGTGTTCCTCCTCGATGAAACATATTGACATCTGTTATTCCAATTTACACTTCAATAATGTGCTTTTGCCATGAGCATTTTCCCTCTGGCTGAGAGACTTGGCTCACATACGTTTTATGAACGTGAACTGAACCAGGAGATCAAAGCCACAAGATTTCATGTGGTTGTAGAAAGCATATACGGGAATTAAAAAGCAGGCAAATAAATGAATTTACAAGGAAGGGATGTCACCACATTTCCGACTGTTTTATAAGCTCTCCAAATACGAACGACGATTACATGCTGTGGGAATGCTAAACAAATACATCCTCCATTTGTTAAGGCTAGGCTGGCTCTGCTGAAAGGAGAAAACTCTGATCCTCCAATTGGAGCCTCTAGAACATCTGAGGAATGGTATTTCCACTGAGGTTCAAATGATATGGGCCTTTGAATACTGAAGCCAGGAATTTAAGATTAACACTTCCAATGTCCAATATGTTATGCCAACATTCAATGAGTAAAATTTCCCTCAGAATTCTATTATGAGCAGAACAGAAAAGTCTCTGTTAATGTGACTAAACTAACCCTAACAAGAAAGCTTTGTAAACTCAACATTAGCAGTTTAACTGATTTACTAATATAAATTAAGGTTTCCTACATATACATATACATTTACATATGGAAACCTCAATCATGGTCACACAAGAAGATACAGTTTACATGGAATTATATTGCATTCAAATTGTCGTAGCACTTTGTGTACGGAAAATTATATCTGCATTTACAAATCCGTGACAACAAAAAAAGGAAAACATTGTATTGCATCATTGTTTCCTTACTCCCTCCTGTTAGCTGTTTTGTTTTTCACTCCGACTCTTCTCATTCTCAGCTCAAACCCAGCACCGGCGTGCGAACACTGACCACATCAGAGCCCGCTGGGGTCCTGAAGGGAGCCACAGTCATTTCGGCAAACTGCAGGCATTAGTAGGAAAGTAATTAGGGTAAAAAGTTCAACCACAGCTCCAGGTCTGCAGAGTTTCCAGAAATACATTTCCGTCATTGTTAAATACTGCACATTGAGTATAATTGGCAGCATTTTGCAGTTGAGACACACTGCAGTGAGTGTGAGTGTGTTTGTCAGTGTGAGCATGTGGGAGCATGTACAGACTTATCCTCAGTGTTTATTTAGTCTATTAAAGCATTGTGTAATAGCTAAAAGTGCAGTAAAATGGCAAACAAAACCATTAAATCTGACTTTACTGGCTACAAAGGGAGGAAGACAGAAGATTGATTTGATTGCTGTATGAACTGCCCAACAACAAATGGTGTTAAAATTAAAAACATTCAACATGGGAATTTGTGTTCAGTGGCTTAAAACATTTTTGCTAACTTTATTATGTTGTACATTTAATTTTACCATCTGGTGGTCAGATCTGGTGACTGGGGAGGCCACTGAAGTCCACTGAACTCATTGTCGTGTGCATGGAACTAGTTTGAGACAACAATTTTAGTTGCTTTGTGAAACTGTGGCCATGAAGGGGTGTACATGTTCAGCAATAGTAATGTACACGTATAATTGTTTCTTCTCATCAATAGCTGACACAATGAACCATTAACCAAAAGATTAAAATATTCAATTTAGAAAGGATGAGGATCTGTGATACTTAATAAAAATATTAATACAATATTTATTTATAACAAGCGATTCATTTTACACATGCGAACAGCAGCACAATCAATGGGACATGAGCATTGACACACGTCACACACCTGTAGCTACTGTGAGCAGAGTAAAACTGAATAAAACAGACCAAAAGGGTTTCCCATACTGTGATTGCCAACATCCCAATTTTTGCACTTCACACAATGACATTTAAGATCTCTAACTTTGTGACGTGTGCCATTGCTTCATTGTCGAGCTGTGTGAAGCGGTCTTTGCTTCTCTCACTCAAACACACTGACCCATCTGTTATAGTTGGACTGGCCTTCAGCAGCACTGGGACAAGTCCTGCTGTGTCGTTGGCCCCTAAAAATATCCTTAAAGATTTAACCATCCTCGGAAGGCAGGCAGAATTTTGCATAAACTCTGTAGAATACAGTTGCCCCCCCACCCCCAAGGTAACGCCATAGATTGAATCAAATTCTGTGGGAGACTCATCCACTGTACACGCAGTCCATAATTTCAGCTTATTCCTTCTTCCCTTGACAGCAGTGAAGTGGATATTAATATTCATTACCCAAACTATAGCTTGCATTAGATCCAATTTTGGCCATTTTGGCCTTGTGTGCCAGTTTTCTGTCTAAACTAAGTAAAAAGAAACATCTGGTCAGTGAGTAGTCCTTCCTTTTTCTTTGAAATGTCAAAGCTGTGTCTAGAAACATGACGAGTTAACTTTGTCTTTTATCTGCTGGTGCATAAGGAGATGAGCTAGAGGACAGTTACAAGCCAGGATACAATATGTGTATTCAATGCAAATGTCATAATGATTATTTCATCAAGTGCTAATACTTCTGGCTCTAAAAAAACTCACTTTCCATCCTTCGCAAACACCTCCCTGCCTGCTGTAGGTTCGAGATACACTTGATATTTCTATACCTAGTGGCTTCCTCCTCCTAAATTTTAACTTTACACAAGTCTCATTTCTGTAGCCAAAAAAAATTAGGAGAACTGCTATTTTTCTAAGATGGAGGCCACAGACTGTGACAGATGACAGGAGAAGTAAGACTGGTTAATGAACCACTTGTGGAAAAAGTGGAAAAAGCTGCAAAGGAAGATGGTTTTGTGTCAAAGGAAGAGATCGAGTTATATGGCCCTGCAGTCTACACGAGAAGGGCTGATCAAAGCAACATTCTGCAGATGTTCTTAAGGGACCACAAGGAAGGTTAATCCATGACAGGGTAACAGTATGTTAAATACCAATTGTGTCCCTGTAGTCTATTTTGTACATTGTAAGCATTATCATACGGGTCCTGGCTCACAGAATAGGCAGGAAACTAGGCTTAGTGAAATCAATTTCATAAAATGGTGAAAAATGTTGCTTGTGTTTCCCCAAACCCTAAGATGATGTTCTGCTTTGTCCACACACCAAAGATATTTCTTAAACTGTCATAGAGTAGCAAAGAAACCAGAAGAATTCAGAGAATTCCTATTACTAATCGATTAATCGATTAACTTGCAGCTCTAAAATCAAGTGTATCAGAATTATGAATTTTGCTAAAAGTTGAAGCTACAATAAAGCTGCTTTCAAACAAGTACTGCAACCCTTAACTTCTAGACATTACCCGTAAGAGCTGTATGTGAGAATGCAAATGTCTGAATCAATTGAATTGGACATTAAACGGATTTTACCCTGCAAGCTCCCTAGTACACAATTCGTGTAATGTCCGATTGAGCGTTGATTGTGAACAAAGCCGATAACTGTCCACAGAAATCACAGTGAGCAAGTGGGCTTGTTGATGACATTTCTACCCATCTCTGTTCATAGCTATCCATCAGTTGTTGTGATATTTGCATCTGTACCAAAGTCAGCACACAGACAAAGTGTCATAAATATCCATAAAGGACCACAACTTGTGTGGCAAAAATTTTTTATGGGCTCACGGTCATTGATTACTATCTCTCGCTGCACAAAATGTGCCTGTATGAACACCATCTCCTGGCAGGAGGAGGGCTTAGGAAACTATTACAGCTCTTCTACATATTAGTTGAGATGAGTCATTTTCTGAATAAAAAAAGCTTGATAAAAAACGTTTATAATTGCACTAAAAGTAGGGCCAAAAATGAGTCCAAAGACTTTTGGTTTTTTAAGAATGACTTCTTTGTGTCGACTGATGAATAAAGAATCCTGGTAAGAATTATCGATTTAACATAGCCAAGGCATTACACCAATATGTTTCATCCACAGTCTAAGAAAGCTATATTGGTACAGCTATATAGTTGGTTAAATGTAAAGACGAAAGGGAAAGTTTTGACTCTAGTAAAATAAAATATTAATTACAGAGGGCAGGTTTAGGGGACGGGGATGTGGTTAAGGTTTGAAAAGTCATTACTAATCATTCAGCCTGTCGGATGTGTTTATATGCACCACTTCCAGTACTACTGAGTTGAATCTGGCTTCCTATTTGAAGGGAGAAAACAGACGAGGCAGAACACATTTTCGGCAGACGTAAAACAGACATGCAAGTCAAAATAAACGATGTGGAATGAAGCCTGAGCCGCGCAGTCCTGCCTATGCACTGAACAAGTGTATATACACGTGTATGTGTGTGGAGCAATGAAAAAAGGGGAAGTGGAAGACCAGATTACAACCACTCTTGTTTCCACACAGGGTTAATACAAAAGGGCCCTCATACATTTCATTTAAACTTTTTTTCCCTTTGGTAAACATGAAATTCCGATAGAAAAATATATTTTAAGTGTCTGTGGATTCTATCCCGGTATGTCGTCCTTTCTGAACATTGAGAGCACGATAATCAAATAATCAATAGCTTCAAAACAAACCATGATGGCAGTAAAAATATAATTTAAATGTATATGGACTTGCCTCTACAACTTCCCTGAGTAACTGCTGGTAGCATCTGCCCTAAGCATAGGCTTTGACAGCATGAGCATGTGTGTGCGTGCGTCCATGGGTGGTCATTATGTGACAGTGAAGAACACCATAACCTCATGGAGGATAAAAAGCATCACTTCTCCAAATCCCCTTAATCTGGTGGGTCGTTTTATACAAATGCTTGATGATTTCCATTTCATACACTTTAGAAGACGGATGCATCCGGTCTACATAGAAAAACCTGTAATGAAAATGCACTGAAACACAAGGGCTTAGCGCCACAATGGGCTTTTGCCATCAAATGTGTGTGTCTGTGAGGGCTAAGTGGAATTTGCTGCAAGCAAACATGTAATTAACAACCTGCATTATTTCACTGCATGACTTTAAGGGGAAAATGGCCATATTTTATTTAATTTTGATATAATTTCTTAATAGACATTAATGCAGTTGGATAACATTAACATAGGTGATGGGTAATATTTTTAAAACATGCAGCTTGCCCCAACTTTAAATTGAATAATAATTCAGTAATTTGCATTTGTTATGGTAAAGTTAATTGAAAAGAAAGATGGCTTCTTTTCTTTTTTTACACAAGTAAAGTAATGACAGGCAGCAGAAGAAGCAGGTTGGAGTATTGTGGTCCCATTGTCCTGTCACAGTATGAGATTTCAGATGTTGGTATAACTGTTTCGGTTTCAGAATAGATACATGCTACTTTAATGTTTCCAGAACAGTAAAATACTGTATAGGTAGCAAAGTAGAGGAGGGCAAAAAAAACTTTAAAACACAAAGAGGATTATTTTCTAAATAAATTATTCAGTGTGCTTGCAGTTTCGCTATGCTTGTCTGGTTGAAGCCGCACACAAGTGTTTCTCTTGTGATACATTTACTGCAAGTTAGACGTTGCATGTCAAATTGCTGCTATTTTGTTCCAAATTGAACAACAATGTGATCTCGGACCACTGGTCCACCATGACTGTTAAAAAAGGCGCAACACTGACATCATATTTCATCAGGACTAACTCTTTAAATTCTGAGATTCCACAAAATCAGAATAAATTCAGTAATCCCTAATTTAACTTTTTTAACTCTTAATTGAGCATTTAATGGTTACAAAATGAAATTGAATTGAATTAATTGTATCTAAAGAATTTATAAATATGAGACAGGAATAAAAGTGGCCATTGATGGCATGAACCAGATTAAAGACCGGGCATAGTCCTTCCAGGAAAAAAAAAAGGCATCGGTAGCCACAACGGTGACCATGATCCATAATATCGGAAAATATCTGAAAATAGTCATCAGCACAGGAAGAAGAAAGAAGCACATCCTCTCAGCATCTGGAGATGTTGTGGGGGTTGGTGTGGGGGGGTTAGTCAGAGGTTGAAAATGTCACTCACAGTTCCCAAACTCCATAGAACAAAGCACGCTTATTCATCATTGAACTTTTGCCCAAGAAGTGTGTGCACTGCGACAAACTGTTAAGTTTCCTCTGACTTGACCATAAAATTTGCATTCGCTGAGAGAGTGGCCTTAAATCTCCCACAATTTTAATACCAATGGATGTAATTAAACTAAATGAAAATAAAAACAACAAGTTAGGGGAAGGAAACACAAATCCTTTCCAGAAATGTGAGCAGACACACCAAGATCTGCAATGGCACCAGCATTCTTTACTAATTCTCAAAGCCCACTGGCACTGGTGCAGAGAGTGAAAGGGACGCATATAGAGCTTTACTGTCAAGAAAGTCACTGGATCCATGCATTGTTTGGACTTAACGCATAATCCGTTCCATTGATAAAATTATGTTGAGTGTGCCTGGCTGGAAATCCACAAGTACAGGGCTTCGGCACACATGCTTTTTCCCTTCTCTGGTTTTCCTTTAATTTGCAAATCTTGTAATCTAAGCCTAGAGCTGACTGACCCAACTTCTAAACCAGCACTGCTGTAGCGGCCAAGGCTCCAATCTGTTTTCCATTTAAGTGTCAAGACGGCATCCTTTTTGGTGGTTAACAAAAGCTGTTATTTCAAAATGATTATATGCTAAAAATTGTGTGAGGACCTTAGTAAGTTTATGAACAAGGCCCAATGGAAAGTACAGCGCTGCACCCGGAAGCCTTTTTCCCTCTCATCTTTGACCAGAGTGTTATTTACCAAGCACTTCTGTAGGGGGAAGAACCGGGCTGTGCCATTCAGCCAGAGGTCAGGGTTTCTGCTTTTCAACACAGTGCATGTTTTCAGCATTAGTGTCGAGCGACGCCTGGGTGATTCGCCAAACCGTCAAAGCGCTGCCTGTCTCAGAGTCAGTGAGGACATAGGAAAAGCAGAAGCAACCGTAACGGCTTTAGAGAGACAGGGGCGGCAGTCCCTGGAAAACATCAAGGAGGTGGTCTCCATCAAGGCCCAGCTGAAGTCAGACTTCCTTATTTCATTTCCCTGGGAGGATATATTGAGTTAAATTTTGTGTTGCTCTGGAAGAGCTGCATGTAAATGGGGGAGGGGGAGAGGGGAAAAGCATTGGCTGGGTATAAGGAGGCGAGTAAAAGATGCCTTCGGGTCTGTCACTTTCTAAATCACTTTCTTCCACTAAACAAAGACATGACATCCCCAGCCCCAAACCCAGAGAGTCTCAGGGATCTACACATCTGTTTATTCTCCCTTCTGTCTGCCTATGGGGGGTTCAGGTACTGCTCACATTCCAAGAATCAGTTACTACATCACTGGCTCAGCTCCAGTTGGTTCATGATAAGACATTTTTTTGATGTCCGTTATTATTAACTGAAAATCACTTTCAGATATTGGGTTTGTACTTCATAACAATGAAAAAGTGAAACATTTTTCTTTTGACGGACCAAACAGCACAAAGAAGTTGGTTTAGTCAGTGTACATTTAGTTGCGTTATCAATATCTTCCATGGCTTGTTTGAAGGGATAAATTAAGAGTGCGGTTTGGATATAGATGTGTTACTTGGCAGCAATCATTGCTTTGCATGTATATGCAAGAACTCACATGATAATACCAGGGAGGGACAACTGCAGTCAGTCAGGCTTGATGCAATTGATGTACAATATTGTGTAAAATTACAGTATATGTATAAAGTATTTTAAATTCCACTATTCCACCTTCATCCAATGTAATCCATGTTTAAATTGTTAATAAAAAGTTAATATATCAAATATACAAAAATAATGAATGCTTTATTTATTATTTTGAAATAATGTTTCTGTTATGTACAAGTGTAGTGTGTACGATTCCTGGTGGCATATGGTTCAACTAATCATGAGTGACTGGCTTATCTAGCTCCTATTACAGTGCACGACAAGGTGTACTCATTTAAAGGGGGAAAGATAATATAGAATTTTTAAAAAAACTTCTGTTTCAAGAGGGAACTCCTAGTCTTCAACACACATTACAATGTGGCATCCTTCCTGGTTCAATTTTAGGCCCCTTTGTGTTTTCAATGTATATGCTTTAGCCAATTCCAAATAATATTTGTCTTCATTGCTACATGGTTAGGGGGAAATTCAAAATCAAATCTGTTTGATGGTTCTCTAATCAGTGGCTGCGACTGTTATCATGTTTGGTTGGAATCTTGCTTATACCTGACAACAGAGGATGCTACATATAGCTTTATTGTGATGAGTGAACTCACCCAGAAGACCCTGTACTCTTGCAAACCCCCAGCAGGGGCCTCTTGTCAGCAAAAATGTCCATCTTCAGAGGACCTGAGGAGGAAGAGGAGTCAGAGAAAGAAGCAAATGAAAAACAGAATGATCTGCACAAAACAAAGAGGGACATTCTTTAAACGAACATGTGAGGCCTCTAGTACTGCCCACCCTCAGGCAGCCTATTACTATGACAGGAAAGGTGCTGATTACATTACTACTGTTGCCCTGTAATTCGGTTATGGTCATCAAAATTTTATGATGGCAGGAGACACGCCCCCGCCAACTAAAAATTTCCCCTTGTTGTGCAAGCTACTGGAACATAACACTGGATCCCTTCGTTATTAAAAACTATACCCATTTCTGATATTCTACCGTGTAAGCTTTTGAAAGGAAACTTGAGGGAAAATAATGAAAGAAAAAAAAAGGTTTTCAAGAAAAAACTGGGGGGATATAAAAGAAAGGTGGAGAAATCTTCAGAATTTTGAAAAGTGAGTTTGGTTTTCTTTTTATCTCCTTGTTGGTTTTGGGGGTTTCAGGGTGGAATTACAGCATAGTATTACAGGCATTTTTTTTTTAAAAGAAGAGAAAACATGTTGCATTAAGTAGACCAATCCCATAGTTTCCCTAATTGTGTCATTCTTGAAGACAAGCAGTGGATCAGGGGATTGAGGGGATGAGGGTCCTTAGATTGAAGAAGATGTTACCCTTAAGAGGACTGTAATTTGAGGCTTGACAGTAATCAGCCTGAGTTCCTGTGGTATGGCGTGAAAGCAAAAGTGCCTTCCCTACCAGCCTTTAACACTCCCAACAAGGTCTTTTCCTCTTTCATGTTTCTGTCATCAGACATCAGTACCTCTCAAGATATTGTGCCATAACATAAATATGACTCTTGGAGACATAGTGAAATGGTACAAAAAACATTCTGGGAAAAAATGCAACTGTGAATGAACTTTGATTTGGTAATGACTGTAAACACGACTGGACAGAAAACTATCCTGTACTCCTGCTTCTATGTGGACTTCAGCATGATTTAATCTAAGGATGTAGAATGGGTGCAATTTTACCATCACAGACAACGTACTTATTGTAAAAACATCATGGAAAGTGTGGGAGCATCCCAAGTGTACTTCTATTGTGAAGACATATAAACTCAACTCCACTGAAAAAAGGCTTAAGAACTTACAGTACACATTACAATATATAATCATGTTCACTCAATGCTCATTCGTTATCACTCAAAGGAACAATGTTGCCTCATGTTGCAAGACAGCGGAAGATCATAAGTTGTTAACTCCACAGAGGATCTGGATAAACTCATTTAATCCCTTTAGAAAAGCAGCACTTCCTACACTATTCTAGGAAAGGGGAACCTTGCCTTATTACATTCAACACCTATTTTCGGGCATTTCTAAGTCTGCCCACCCACAGCTTTGCATCCCAGACAATTGGCCTTTTAATGGCTCACCACAGTGCAACACTGTTTGCGCCCTAACAGATTGCAATCAGTGTCCTTCCCTTCAGTAGTACAATTCATATTTATATTCTGCCAAGAGAATCGCTCTCCTCATGTGTCGAGGCTATCTGCTGCTTCATATTACTGTGGTTTGCTTTCATCCACTTCCAACACTCTTTAAATGCTGCCATTGTGTGTAGTTGAAATCTGCCAAAAGACCGGAACATGGATGAAGAACAAAAAGGCGCTTTTCTCACCAAAAAAATGCCACAAACCAGCAAAGCTATATGGCAGCTTTCACAGCGCTGATTGACACCTGCAGAGATTAAATTTAAACTTCATGTCTGGAAAGGATCTAATCAGTGGAAGAACTAAACCATTTGCACGACGGCTTTCTGAAAATGAACAGTGGTGTTTAATTTCCAGTGTCTGAAAATGACAGCACAACCAGTGAAAATCTTTCCTCATTTTCTTATCACATTAAGCAAACATAAGCAGAATAAGTGGTTGTGGGAGCAGAAATTTTAGATTAACAATTTCTTCACTAAGTGTTGTTGATTTAATTGTAAACTAAACTTGGAAACTTTTCCTCATCAATCTACACTCAATATTATATAATGACTGATTGTAAATATGTTTTTAGAGGTTTTTTGCACATGAAAACTTGAAAATGAAAATGAAAATCTTTCATTTACAAAAGCATTCACACTGTACTTTGTAGAAACCCCTTTGGCAGAAATTACGGCTTAAATCTTTCTTGGGTCTTTGCACCTGGATTTGACCGGTTATCCTATTCTTCCTGATTCATCTTCTCAAACTGTAACATCGCCTGGTAAGCATTTGAACTGCCATCTTCAGGTCTCTCATGGATGTTGTATGGGGTTTAGTTTAAGTCTGGATTTTGGTTTGGCTACTGAAGGATAGTTAGAGACTTGTCCTGAGGCCACTCCATCATCATCTTGGCTGTATGTTTCAGGTCATTGTCTTGCTGTTTCCCATCAGTCTTCTACTGGTATTAGCCAGGTGAGGAGGTGATGATGACAGTTTGAGTTGTTTCCAAAGGGTTACATTGTTGTCGCACCAAATAAGATAATATTTTTCCTCATTATCTCTGAGTCCTTTAAAGTTCATTTGGCAAAATCCAAGCAGACTGTCATAGGCCATTTAATCAAAGTGAAAAAAAACCTGTAAAAGCATTTTAAATGAAAAGCATTGGCGCATTGCATACCAGTTGTGTATATGCTAATGCACAAAACATATACTATATTTGCCCCACCACAGTTTTATAATGACACTCTACACAACATAAGATGTCTCCAACTAACAAAATATTGGCACCATGGAGCCACTAATACCAGTAAGAAAGTAACGTTAAATAGGAGAAAGGGAAGGGACAAAACATAGACGCTCAAATACTGAAGGCATCTATTATCAAATACTCCTATTCTGTTAGATATCATCAATTTGTTACACTAAATGCATTCCTGGGGTTGAATTATGATTATCTGTTATGATCTAATATTAATCATGTTCACATTTCTCAAACCGTTGTCATCTTCTGCATGCATTGGCTGTTCTTTCCCAGAATGACTTCTGCCACTTACTATTAATGCAAGACATTTTCTGTCAGTATTACATCATAGTTTATTGATAGAATAATTTGTCTTTTCTATTTTAGAAGCCTTCTAGTGTGACTGCTTGATTTTGCTGCAAAATGGCAGCTACAAAGAAACCCCCTACTTATTTAAAATGATCTAAAATGTATATACATTTTTAATGTTTGAGGATTCTAGGCATTGGCATTATGCAGCACCAGATACAGTGTGAGGACGAAACCAAAATCTCGGGGAAGGCATGGAATAGGTTACAATGAACAAATGGCTTCCTTTATTGCATCTATAAAGACATACATATAATAGATGCCGCAAAATAGCATATGAGAAACCTTGTACATGTCAACTGAACAAAATATTGCAGAATCTTTTAAAGAAGATTTCATTTTACAGGAGTTAGGGTGAGGATGCTAACAGAACAGTGACGGCACAGAGAGAGGTTTCCAGCAGAGCTTTGGCAGCAAAGAAGCACTGACTTCAGAGGCTTGCCACCACTGACTCAGAGCAGGCCAACAATAATCGTAAACTGACTTGAGCATTAGGATGAGGCAGCATGGAGCACTCTTTAATTTCAATGATATAGCACCACTTAAAATGCCCACAAACCCAAAACTGCATTAGGATGAGCCATACAAAATTTAATTTTAAGTGTCGACCTTGAAAGCAAAAAATCAAGTTAACCAATGTGTTTTTCTTCTCCTAGGACCGATAGATTAAAATTATACATAAAAACACTCACACTACTAGTGTGGATTTGGAAGATAAAGTGTTAAAAAATAACGCTTAGAGTGCAATTGTAGTGGCAGTCCAAGTAAAAAACGAATTACTTTTACTCTAGCCGTGCTGTCCTGGAGCTGCGTAGTTGCATACAACAAATCTAAAACAGCCGGTGTGATGTGGCCTTTAAAAGAACAGTTGGGGTTTTTTGTTCATTAGTTTCTCTTATTCACTAATGAACTACTCTCATCTGTATCATAAATTGAGACTCCAATAATAGCCTGGTAACCTCACAATAACGACAGGAAGTGACTGCTCCCAGCCGAGAAATAGTCCTTCACATTACTGCCTGTAAAACCACAAGTTTATACTTTGGTTTTTGTACAAAGCACACAAACAAGATGTAACTCATTAATTAGGAAGCTTCAGCGGTGCTGGTTCTCTTTTTGGGGGGGGGGGGGGGGGCAGAGCCAGGCTAGCTGTTAGCCAAGAAAGTGCTCACTGTAGCACCCTATTTACTGTAAAGCCATGAGAGTGGACTAAATCTTCTGATTTAACTCTGTGTATATTCACAACCTGTTGGACCAATCCCCTTAAATCTGAAAAGGATTTCAACTCACAAGGGTATCATTACTAAAACTGAATAAACATAATAACATCATTCAACCAGTGAATGATCCTACTTCAATACCAATACATGAAACAGTAAAGGAAAAGCAAGTTATGTACTTCCCTGGCTGGGAAAAAAGATGCAGGGTTAAGATAATGGTACATGTAAGGTACTCACTGATATGAGGTGCTGGCAGAATGCGAGCAGCTCGCACAGGACCATGGCGCACCGAGAACAGCTCCTGGGCTTCCCCTGCCAACTGAAAGAAATAATTTGTATTAAAAATAATCAATGTTAGTTCATATATCAGGATCATCAGGGACGATGTCTTGCTCTCGACAATTTGAGTGGCAACATTTGAGTGGAAGTTAGCTTAAAACAAATACTCAGCATCACGCAAGCCTGAGATGTTGTCTACTTGTGGCTGTATTTACAGACGTCTCATTTTTCTGGAGATTTATTGCCAACAAGCAAAAGCAATATTTATGGTTACTGTTAGCAGATGAATCGTGTGTCCTTGAGGTCAAACAATTGTGACAATTCTGACGGCCTTGCCCTCCGCATAAAACATTTGCAAAGCTGATATTTTGAATATTTAAAATCCTGTACTTTTTTCATGTTAGCAATGCTCTTCACTGCATTTATTGGTTCATTACTGCATTTTTGGCATATTACGGCCACTTCCAGGTCAGTGGAATAGTGTGAAACCATTGGCACTATTGTGTATTGCGTCACATGCATGCTTGAGCACATAAATAAGACAATCAAAGCAGGGACCTGCTCATAAATAATCTGCTCCATAGCGCTGATCGCCGTCAAGAAATCTGCAGGTTAACTCTGAGAGCATCTTTTCCTGTGGTTTGCTGTGTGTCTAAAAAACACCACCTTTTTCTGGCATTAATAAACAATTACCTTGGGACCAGTATGCATTGTAGTCTCCATAATTTGAAAAATAATGTGAGAAATAACCATGAAGGATATAAGTCTGGGGAGATTTCTGCCGAACAAAAAAGCACAAGGACACATAATCATTTGTTCACACTGTAAGAAAAATAATCCATTCCAACTGTGCGGAATCGACTCGTCACAGAGAGACAAGGGCAGGCAAAGATGGAGGACGGGGGAGCTAGGGCGTCTAGTGGTTAAAGTTCCAGCCAAACCACAAAGTAAAATCTACTGAGGACAGAAAAAAAGGCCCAGCAGCATCACAGTGGAAACAAGCTCCCTACACTTACTGCAATAGAGCCAACGAGGAAGGGTTGGGGATAAGGGTTAATGCCAAATGGGAAGGAGCCCCATGATGTCTCTGTCCCAGTCTGACTGTAAGCACGAGAAACCCTCTGACCAGTGTTTCCAACAGAGCTTAACATTTCCCAAGACTACCTTTAACTTCAATTGCAAAATCATAAAAGGATATAGTTTAGAGGCACTGACTGAATGTGCGTATGTGTGTGTGTGTGTGTGTGTGTGTGTGTGTGTGTGTGTGTGTGTGTGTGTGTGTGTGTTATCTCAACACCCAGAACTATAAACACGTAGCTAATTATTGGGAGAAAAATGCATCATCACTAAATAAAAAATGGTCAGCAAATAAAAAAGGCTGTTTGTTTTATTGCTTTTTGACTGTCACTGAATGTAATAGTTGTGAATCTCCTACTACAACTTCTGTTCATCAACAAGCGTCACGGATCAAACAAGTGAATTCCAGCACATTTCCACAGGCTTGAAAATTGACTTTTACCAATAAACACTAAAGGACGTCCTGTTAGAGAGGATTTTAAAGATTGCTACATTTCTGGTCTTTATTACAGCACTTTAATGGATGTGTGTGTGTGTGTGTGTGTGTGTGTGTGTGTGTGTGTGTGTATGTGTGTGGAGGGGGGGGGGGGGTGTCTGGCTCGGCTGAGGCTTCATGTGTTCATATGCGATGCCACTATATCAGGTCAATGGCCTGCGTGGCTCTCAGCATGTGTAATGCCACGTTGTTCTAAGCACAGAATGCCCCACTTTTGTTATTCTTTTGTGCGTTAAATTACACTGAAACCTGCATTATCACTTTACTAGTGATTTAATCTGTTTGTTTTAAGACTTTAAACCCATCTGAGGGGATGATCGCTCTTTTGTGCAATTAGTAGCCTTTTCAAAGTGGCGGATTTGGAAGTGCGTTTTTATTCAAAGTGCTTAAGGCCCAGCAGTGGTAGATTAACACTGGAGACACAAGCAGGCTATACGAGCACTGATAGCAGGAATAAAAGGAAGTTGGCAGCAGGGTAGGATTCCTATACAGGCAAATGGACCTGCGAGTGGAATAATGGAATTTGCTGGATTAAAATGAGACGAGGGGAGGGCCGGAGGTTAATGCGACGGGTTATTGTGCATTACCCCACTGCTCATCCTGGTTTTACATGGCTCTGTGTGACATCTACTGCCATCCACAACATTGCCACCATTACATTAGTGTCCCTCGCGTATGCAATATGCCAAATTGCTTTTTCAAAGTTGTTTTCCCCTGCATACAGATATTCATTATATTCATTTCATTTGTGGCTCGGATGCTTTTGTGGAATCACGGTGTCTGCTCTTCTGTTTTAATCTCTCAAATGTAATGCCATAAGCTGTGAACTGATATCTGGGCCATATTCACAAGTGAGTGCGCTCACTTACACAGTGATGGACATATTGGATGTTTGGAGGGAGCAGGTGCTTTAGGGATCATACAGTAACAGGTGCCTGTGGGATTTCATAACATGCAATATTTAAACTCACAAGCTTGGACCGAGGCTGAAGCAAAGCAAACAAGTATTAACTGTTTTTTAGGTGAGGTATCCAGACATGATCTTACTCATTAATTGACAGACAATACATATGCTGGTGATAAAGATACAGATGACACCTTGAAAGAGAAGAGGTTGTGTAGAGTTCATCATGTCTACACTGATTATAAATAGTTAACTGGCTGTGCAACTGTAAAACAATAACAAGTTGAAATTGCAGCATTTAGGGATCTCATGTGTTTTGTGTTTGTTTAAAACCCCGGAGTTAATTTTGTCCGTTAAATATTATGTAATACATGTAATTAAGTTTTCAGCTGTTCTTTTCCACAGAGGTTTGTTTGAAAATATTATTTCCATTTCAGTCATTTGCTCCACACATTAAAATAATTTTCAGGGCCCAGGCTTGAAGTTTACAGCCGATGCGAAACACTTTCATCATTTCCATCAAACAGGTATCTATAAAGGAATAACAGCTGTACAGCCTACAGAGTTACCGAAATCTCCACACTGTTGACAGCACTTCTTACAATAACATTAAAACAGGTTACATTAAGAGACTAGATTAAGAAGAAACGGATATAAGAGGTAAGGGAAGGACTGGGGTTACAGGGGCACCACTAGCCACTATAATTTACCGCTCATTAATACACCTAAAAATACTCAAATATCAAATTTATTAGCAGCAGCTTTCATATAACTTAAACATACTGCAACTGTCAACGTAAGCCTGAAATCGGACACACTTTATTTAGTGTTGATTGGCTGAATGAAAATCATTTGAGGTCACACTTAAATGTGTAAATGTAAGCGCTGTATTTATATAGCACTTTTCTAGTCATATAGACCACTCAAAGCACTTTACAGGAAAGTCACATTCACCCATTCATACAGAGCTGCTATTTATCTCGCATTTTTCTGCCACATTCATACACTGTCGGAAGAGCCGTCAGAGGCAAGTTAGGGTTAAGTTTCTTGCCCAAGGACACAACGGCACGTGGACTGGGAAGCTGGGATCGAACCCTTCGGGTTGGTGGCTGAGCGACTCTACCTCCTGAGCCGCCCTACTGTACTGTGCAGCTTTGTAGTTTTTAATCCTAATATGAATATCTAGTATCTAAATGTCAGGTTTAAGTGTCAACTCTTCAGAATTAATGATAGAGAACTACAAGGACCAAACAGATCTACACTTTTGTTAGCTGAAAGTAGGTTAAAATCAGTACAACTTGTTTATATTCTATAAAACCATTTTTCGCAGTATAAAAATCACTAATGCTTCAGTGTCTGTATTAAAAATGTTCTTTTTATTTTATGCCACATATTAAGGTCTCTCAGGCCTAAACAAGGACTATGGACGAAGACATTTTTGTCCCCAGCACATGCATTAACACTGACACTTGCCGCAGACACCTGTCTTCCCAGCAGGTCATTTCATCTCAACACATATGCAGACAGGCAATTAGTCTATGACAGTCTGCCTCTTATCGGACTGTGGTGGACGACACCTCTCCAGTGTGAGGCGACAGTGATCTTCCTCGCCTAAACACCTCTGTCAGCATCCATATGACTAGTCAGGAGTCTCCATCTCACGAGTGTGTGAAAGCGTGCGTACACGTGTATGTTCATACTCCACTGGGCCATTACAGAGGGTGTCGGCTTAGCAACTGTCACAAACACTTCACGGCCACTCAAGAGCCAGAAAGCGAGGCACCTTCAGTGCTTACTTAAAACCTTGTGGAGGGAAAAAACACAGCCCAGAAAATCCAGTAAACTTTCAAAACTGAAAGAAAACAATGGGGTAGGACGGCATGTGATAAGAGGCCATGGTGAGCTGTGTGAATCAG
Organism: Scophthalmus maximus; assembly: GCF_022379125.1. Classification (NCBI taxonomy): domain Eukaryota; kingdom Metazoa; phylum Chordata; class Actinopteri; order Pleuronectiformes; family Scophthalmidae; genus Scophthalmus; species Scophthalmus maximus. Next base: position 2,157,496 of record NC_061525.1, read on the forward strand.
AACTGGTGTCGGATTCAAGTGCCTCGCTAGGTTTACAGTATATTTTACTGGGTGTGTAACAGCAGTAATCCTCTGCTGCACCATAACAACTGCAAGAGAAAATCTACCAGCAACATTGGAGTTGCCACATCACAGTGGCCAATGTGTGTGTTCACGGGTAAAGTCAGAGTGTGTCCTTTTACCCGCGGCCCATGGATGTTTACAAAGAGACTGATTAAGGACTTTGGTGTGTTTAGATCTCACAGGATGTATGTGAAGTTTGCATGTTTCAGTGACGGCCCCTACATGAAAGGTGATACTCGGTGAGCGAAGCCATCGCACGGTTGTGGGTAATTTGTTAAGTCACAGAGCACACGAAATCTTCTAATGATTTTCCAAGACTGACTTTAAAGACCCCTTTTTTATTTAAATGAGACATATTACCCATGCTACCAGAAAAGGGGTTCTAAGGTTTTAACATCAGACCAGTCATGAGGATATGTTTGAATTGAAAAAAATATTTCAACATGCTAAAATGAACACGATGCTGTGCAGTAACTATGGTTTGAAAGCTTTTTGACGCTTGTTTTAATTGGTTTGTTTAATATGTGATTGGCTCTCTGTGGTGCACATCTGATCTGTAAATAACAAAGGTCACGTTAACCTAAATCACCCTCATCATTACTGTATATCTCTCATTATCACAAGGTCTCCATCTTATGGCCATGTTTCAGATTACATCACGAGGGGGCTGAAATTGGAATTGTGACATACAGTGTGAGCTGATCAGTATTATGGAGGAAATTCAGGTTCTTTACAGTATTTACAAGTAAAAGACACAATGTTACCCACACAGTCCAAATCAACAGCCCTGCAACTACTAAATAAACTGAAACAAAAATTCTTCTTCTCAGTATTAATGTGTGGTAGTTTCCTCCGATGTAGACTGTGCTGTTACATTGGACTTTAATTTGGTCAACGGACCTGTCTCCTATCCTGTAACGACCTGAAGATCATTAATACTTAGGTAATTATACTGTTATTATCTATCTTGTACTATAATGACATAAAAACATTTCTCTGACACTCTGTCTCACAGACACGTCTGTTTTTCCTCAACAATAGAGAATATCATTGTTGACAATCATGCACTTTGCTGATTAAGTGGTGTGCGTGTGTGTGTGTGTGTGTGTGTGTGTGTGTGTGTGTGAGAACTACATTCTCATACATGACCATAAAGTTGAAAGAACACCTAAAAAAATGGAATGCATATTAGAACATTAATGGAGAAGGATTTATCAGTTTCAGCTTGGTTACCTTATAAAGTGCAAACTGTCTGCATAGTGTGTGAATTCGATTTGATGCGAGTTTTGTTAAGCTCAGATTTGATGCTGATAGTGCATGCATGAGTTTTTCAGTCGGTGCCACTTGGTCAACCTGCTAGTACTGAACTGATAAAGATTCAATAACGATTTTACTAACAACTTCCATTTTGAACACAATTTAAAGACCAGCACTCTGTTTGAAGTGTCGTCATTTCCACTCTGCCTGTTTCCAAAATCCGCTTTTTAAGTGGTCGCCCTCCATTTTGCTGTAAAGCATAACCTTTGTGTCACTGCTCACTGACAACATAAACCAAAACACAACTCCTACTCTTTGCGGTTATTTGGCCACCTTCTTGTTATCTCCTCCACCTTTATTCAGAGACAAGTGGAGAAGGATCCAGGGACCTGTTACAGCCCTGGGCGGAGACTAAGTGCTACTGTTAGAACATGGTCAATGCTGCCATCTAGTGGACAACAAAATGTGTTGCATTTAAACAACGAAAGTTACACAACCACATGCAGTCCATTGATTACCATTGAATTGATACAGGTTATTGTTTTGTTTTTTTCATTTTCTAAATCTTGTTTTCAGGGGATTATCAAATGAAGGTCAAGCTGAAATGGTCCGTGTATGTTTTGGTCATTGGATTTTCTTTTTAGAAACGGGTATTAAAAAACAAAAACTAATGGTTATTTGATTTTCGTTTTAAAATAAAAAATTGAAAATTGAAAAACAAGCCGTTTTTCTTTTTCATGGTCAAAAGGGGATGAGCAAAATTTAAAAAATGTATTTCATTTTCATTTTTCTATTTTGAATAAAAAAAATGAAATAACAAGAAAACAGATATGATAAATAGGCCTGTTTTCTCATATTCTCAGACCGGATGTGGTGGTTTTCAAAGCAAGAGCTCCAACTGTAAGATTACCAGTCTGACTGCCAACGAGTGTTGTTATAGCCAGGGCAAGAGAAATTTATGTATTTATTTATTTATTTTGAGCACAAGTGCGTTCTTTCGTGGCAACGACAGAATATTGTTAACTGGGTGCGAACAACATTATCAACAAAAACAGACTTTATGTGTCTGTGTGTGTGTCTGTCACCGGGCGTGGTCTTCCTGAGGTCCTCTCTGGGCTGCACACCTGCTCCTGATCAAGCTTGCTATCTCCTGCATCAAAGTGACTCGTCTTGTTCAGCTCATCAATATTTAATTATTAAATATTATTATATCCTATTATTAATTATATACCCCCACCCCATCATATGTCCAAAACTAATTCCCACTATATTTAATTAAATTAAAACTTTAATGCAAGAAATTAAACATTGTACAACATCTATGTTATGTGCTATATATTATAATATTTAATAATAATAAAATATGAATTATATATTAATTATACATAATTCAAGAAACCTTTGAGAACTGACAGTTCAGGGGCTCAGTTTGTCTGTTTTTCTAATTAAAAGTGTTCAGGGCTGAGCTATAATTTGGACCCAAAATGCAGACGACCAGACTCAATGAAAGTTTTAACAGATTTAAAAGTCATTCAAGCAATAGAGGGTGAAGATGAGGGTGGCGACGTTGAGCAGTTAGGTAGAGGAGCATGAGCGAGGCAGTGTGAGTTCGGCAATGGTTTCATGACTGAGTTCCAGGACTCATACCTGCCACTGCCTGCCTTCGAAACTGAACAGAACGATCAAAAGACAAAATCAGCTTCAGAAAAAAATCACCGAACAAGATCTGAACACAGTCATAGAAGAAACAGTCTGAGTGTTGAACCACGGTAGAAACAAAACAATCTGAGACGAGTCACAGTTTTGATGCAGGAGATATCGAGCTTGATCAGGAACAGGTGTCCAGCAGTAAGTTCACAACCTAAAAAGGCCACAGAGAAGGATTTACAAATACTCCCGTTTGGGAATGTTTTGGATTTTTCTCAGTACACGGCAAAATTGTATAACCTTGTTATCAAGTTGTATGTTGGTTATGTGAGTAACAGTTAGCTTCCCATTACAATCACGCACTAACTTGAGAGGGCACATCTCAGAAACCTTTGAAAGGTTTGAACCTGTACATTTTTTTGGAAGAATTAATCATACATTTTGACCTATTTTGAGTAGTTGATGCGTGATTTTTTTTTCTGCTTTGTTGTCACTTAGCAGTGTGATAATATCTCTGCTATAAACTGCCAATAAAAACAATAAAGCTGCACATTACACAGATACTTCAGCCGTACAGTGGGTTCAGAGCATCAGACATGTCCTGACATGTTTCAGGGTCATTCGGCTTTTGAACTCAGGAAGGACACAACATTTACAGTACACAATAACACATGATGAATTTCGAAACATGTGAGGTGAACATGGTTTGGTAACATTCAAGCCCCGAGTACGTCTAGCTGGCCATAAACAGATGGATGGAACTGTGACTAAGCATTTTCAAGTCACAACACAATTGTCTATTTTAACTGAACATGAAAGCATATCTTTTAACAAAAGACTTAACATAATTGGAAGTCAACACACTTTTCTCTAGTACATGTGGGTCAATACATAAAAGGTTATTTTTGGTATTTGTAAGGAAGACAAAATATTACACAAGTAACTCTATTACAAAGTAAATGCAGAGATTTTGGTGTGAATCAATCACTGTCATGGAGAAAAAGAGGTGTGGGACTTACAGACACGCCCCAGATCTGCATCCCGTCAGTGTAGCCAATCATGAGGCAGAGGGGAGGGTCAGTGGTACCACTGTGCATTTCCATAAACTCTGGGTTGCGGGCAGTGTCTTGAAAAGCAAATGGAGACATGATAACGTTTAATGAGAAGATTTGTTGAAAAGTCCAACACATGAATTACATCACAAACATTTTCACTGAGATGAACCCTAAAACAGATTCACATTAGGCTTTCTTGGACTATTACATGTGTTTTATATAATGATTATTTTCCATACCACACATTCTCTGAATCCTCTAAACTCAATGTAGTCTATTTTTATTTTTTTTTACTTCATTCAGAAAAATCTTCTATTCTTCAGCATTATCAATTTAGTTTAGGAGCTTTGTGTCACTTCTCCTGATCCTAATTGCATTCCACTTATAACAATGTTAAAGGATAATGATCACCGAGATTGAACACTACCATATTTAAAACCAAAGTCAAGTAGATTCTTTAACCAGTGAGCAATTACCGGAAACAAGACTGAGATAGACACAATGAGGATGAGATGCTTTTGTTTGTTGTTGAATTTCTCATATACTGTAGCTCTTTAAACAGAGTTAAATTAATCAATCATAGCTTTTAACTGAAGGGCTCAGCTGACAAAGACAAGTGTGGTTAATCAGTGTGAAGTATTGACCAAAACTCAAGTTGTCTGACACTAAAGTGAAAGACTTACCGTTGACGTCAGCTTTCTCAAACCGAACCCAAATAATTTTCTCTTTTTCATCAGTGAGTGGAGACCCAGTATATGCCTGTAATTGAAACATTGAAAAGTAAATGGGCATGAACAACAGTAAAAATCAAACAGCCACATGTATTTAACCGAAATCCACTTTTCAGATTTAATTAACCATTAAATGAAAATTTGTAGCAGAATAAAAGTGAAGAGAGAACACTGAAAGAAACAGCCACTAAGTGTTTAGTGGGTTGGCTGGAATTCTCACAATGTTTTCTTTATATAAGAGCTCCAAATGATCGTTCTAATATTAGCTTAAGTAGTTTGGTAAAATGCCACATACTTCAGTGTCATATAGAAATTGATTAAAGATGTGAAACTTTATATAATAATCCTTTACATAATCAGCTGTCTGCTATACTGAAATGAAAAATACAATTACCAAAGTCTATTTGTGTCCCGGAGATAATTTTTAATCTTTTCCATGCCAACCAAACCAAGTAGTTTTTGTGCCTCTACCTTTTATTTTTGTAACCATGAAAACAAATGTTGCATCTGGGCAGATGGTATATTTTAGTGGGTTACACTGCTTAATTTGGTACAGAAGGTCGGGGTTTGATTCCTGGTCATTCCTGTGTGGGTCCTAAGGCAAGGCCCTTAATACTACCTGCCTCAATGATTGTAAGTCGCTTTGGACAAAGGCGCAGTGTAATGTTGTGTAAAATTTTCTGGTACGCCTGTTGCTGTAGGAGCGCAGCTCTCCTATTGGTGGTATTAAATATTTATATAACACTGAACATTTTTTTTGCATTCCAGCAGACATTATACCAGCAGATGATTTTGATCGCGTCATTAAAAACATTATTAAATACAAATGATTCGGTCTTTACACTTATTCGGCTGAACAATTCCGATGCCCATCCCTTGTAAAGATGTACCTAAATACATCACTTGAGCTCACAGCTCCTACACCTCAACACTACTGCTGTGAAACAATTCCATACTACAAACTGAGATTAAATTATGTACTGATCAACACATTACTGTGCAATTTTATAGTGATGGAAAATGATCATGTTTGTGCGCAGTCAGATGTCAATCAAACAACTGTGGAATGTCACTGACGACTTAAAGACCCCATCCGGTCACATTTTAGGACAGAAATCTCCTACTACAGGACAGGAATGTGAAAAACACCTCAATAGTGACAACATTTGCTCAGATACAAGTCGAAGAAAACACTTTTTTGAGTGGAGGGGGACTCTTTGTGTAGCTGTCTCGTTACCTCATAGTCAAGACACACTGAACTGATTTAAATCTAAGATACAACCTACAGCTGTTACCAGGAGTGAATTAACTGCGGAATGACATACCTGAGGGACGACATCCTGCAGAAAGGTCACCACACTTTCCATGTAAGACTGTTCCCTGTAACAGCAACAAGTGAGTCATCACTTATGATCATGACTTAGTCACACAACACAGTAATAGCTGTAAACTACTTCACAAATAAGGGATATTGAAAGTAATACTACAGTATTAGTAACCTACACAAAGGGCACCTGCATTGGTTTAAAATACAAGATCAAATGTAAGCGGGGAAATATTTAACGCTGTGACAGTGAATTATTTTACTGATAAAATGACAATTTCTGTCCTTACGTAGCTGCTTGTGCTCGCACCAAAACCCCTCCAGCACAGCGACTTGGTCTGCGCGGAGAGTCTGACGCCATCTTGTCACCTGATTGTTTTTATCCTGAAAATTAACAAAGAGACAATTTAACATGATGGCAGCACACAGACGAAACGAACATGAGTTGCAATCTTGCTCTGAGATTGTTCTGTTTTTTCATTTACACAATGCCTGTATCCTGATCCAGATACATGTGTTGATACCAGGTGTATCAACACATGTATCTGTATTGATTTCCTCTAGTACAGTGTACTAGAGGAAATCGGAGCAAATATACACAAAGCACCTTTGCAGTTCATCACAGCATTCAAAATAGAGCAATATCCCAATTTGTGGATCACAAACAGCTGCACCTACATCGCTGACTTTGGTACAGAAGATGGGGTGTTCGGTTCCCAGCGAGGACTTGGCCAAAAATTACGCAAGGCCGTAATGCCACCTGCCTGCTTTTGATATGCAAACGCTTTGGACAAAAGCGTCAGCGAAATGAATGTAATAAAAAATATAGTATAAGTTACGAGATAACACGGGGTGGAAGACAATGCTGAAGAATTATGTTATCTGGAATCAGCTCTTCTTAGTATTGATGTGATGTTGCAAGATGTGCAGTCAGTTAAGATGTCTCTATATATGTGTGGATAAAATAGGTCATCAACACCACACAACAGCTCTAATGGTGCAACAACTGGATTTTAGCAGAAATGTCACTGGACTGGACTGTTGGAATGCGCTAACTAAGCCTGATGGTCAGAATTTCAATTCAGCAAGTCATTGTGCTTATGTTACAACAGGCTTCACCTAACGTTTGTGCCGTAAAGTGGAAGTGTGTACAAACGGCGACTGAAATAAGCCTCCTGCAGTGCATCTGCGATCACCCTCAGGGTCTAGGTCAAGAGCTCGCAATAAAAGACAACAACGCCCAACTGCTTTTAATCTGTAAAAGGGAACAGGACCCAACATAAGTTCCAAAATCTGACTGCAAAGTCTCCGACCAACACCTCTGAGAGATCCGCCTTGGCAAATCCAGAAGACGCTGAAGGGATACGACTGTTTTTGATAATCGATAAATCGGTCGAAGTACTTCTCACGAAAAGAAAGACAGACTCTGATTTCAACTTCTGAAATGTGAACATTTTCTTTGCCCCTCTATGAGAGTAAACTAAATATCTTTAACAAATCATCTTGAGGTTTTTATTTTTTTTGTACCATTGTATGACATGCTATGGACCACACAGCTAAGCGATTAATCGAGCAAAATAATCGACAGATTAATCGATAATGAAAATAATAGTTATTTGCAGCGCTAACATCTTCCACCTTGTTTCACACATTCATATAGCCCTGCCTTAGGTTCTATGAAAATCGACCATTTTAAAACATCTAAAACTGCAGCTGGCAATAGAAAATGCATGGTGAATCAATGCGAAACCCGGACCAGACAACAACAGAGGAGACTATGGGCTACGTGGAGTCACCAGCGGTCCCATGCGCAGGCGACAGATGGGCTTCTCTCGCATAGCACACTCAGGAGCTTGACTGCCTTAGCCCCGGTGTCATATCCTGAACATGCGTTCAGTTAGCTGGCACGACTGACGACCAGTGGGCCCACGCAGGCAGCACTTGCGACAACTGTCAAGTCGACGCAATGCCGCTATCGGCTAATGCTAAAGATATACTGGTTTAGATGAGGACCTCGCAGCTAACTCGTCGAGCTAGCATTAGCCGACATAACTCTCTTGGAAGTGATGAGAGGGCACAGTTGAGACCTCGAAGCAGGAAATGCGCGTGTCGTATTTCGGCAGGAGGCTGTTGTCAAGTGGCTGTAGTTACGAACCGAGGCGTTGAACGCTGACAGTCCCCGTGGTTCTGAGTTGGGTTTGTGGTGCTCTCCACCAAAAAATGTCAAAACACAAACAGACTCGATTTGCGGAACTGCGTCGCTGTGACTGGGAGCCAATCAGAGCACAGAAACGTTCTAGTCGACCCAATCAACCGACAGCAAGGGCGGGACTGTTGACTGTGTTACCTATCAGAAACACGGCAATTTTCCAAAATAAAATACTGTTTATTATCGAGTGTTTACAGTGATGCATGTATTCATGTCTTTGTCTGGTTTATATAGAATCATTCTGCGATATGAATTATATGTTCACCATGTGGACTCACGAGGTTGCTTTGTAGTGTGGGAACATAACATGATTCTCTCAGTCTTGTGCAACAAAAACAAAGTATAGACTGAAAACATCATTTCATGTAAATTAACGGGAACTGGTTTTGAAGGCCCTGTGTTCCACTTATAGATTTTTTTCCACTTTCTTATGTGATGAGATATTTCAGGTTAAAGCTGGGTGGAGCCGTTTGCCATTGTCCTGCAGCAAGCAGGAGGGTTTATCAGTTCTTCTGTCTCAATAAAAGAAGTGACACATGTACGTTTGGGCCTTGAGATGAATGGCATGTAAGGATGAGCTTTAAATGCTTTATTCAATGCCAGGATAGGAACCTTTAGACAAACTATCATGTATTATACCAAAAACCTCAGTGGTGACCTTTGTATCTGTGCTTAATATATTTTTTGAGCAAAATGTAGTAACACTGGTAAGCAACGTTATGAAAGATCAGCAATAACAAGAAAAATGCTATACCAACTTTCTCAGCAACTGTTTGTCCCAAATATATGTGTGTTAAACTACTAGTCTGAAAGGTGGAACTGGACAAATTATCTGACAGGAACAGAATGGGCGTTATTGTAGGCTTGGACACAAATGAAAATACTGAAACTAAAAAAAATTGATTGCCAATAAGAGTTAAAATTGGAATTAAGTTTGTCAGTTACATAATGCTAGATAACAAAAGTTGTCAGAGACTCAATTATGATTAGTCTCTACAGATCTTTTTGTCACACTTGGGTGATAGTAGGATATTGTGCTCACAGACTGTAGTCTTTACTATGGAGCATTTTGATCTAAGATGAGTGCATAGAAACTAGAGAGGGATGCTGAATGAACACAGGCAGGCTGCAGCTTATGACTTGGATGGTGGCAAGGGTTGATGATGAGGAAGGAGGTATAGGCTCAAGTCCTTCCAGGGCCTGTAAGCGCGAGTCAATTGCTTGAATGTAGCTTGAGACTGCATAGTGGTGGACAGAGTTTTGCCCACAGCAGATTGGCTCGGTGTATCAGACGAGGCTCGATGAGACAAAGACTGAGTGAGAGAGCGGACGCTTCTCCTCTGATACTGACAAGCCTGAGAAGGACCTGCTCTCTCAGTTTCCCTTTTGTGGCCAGAGCCAGTCCCAAAGGGAGGAGCAGCTTCTGGAGTGGATGGATCTGGAAAGAGGAGAAGGAGTAGCCTATACAGAGGGGCAGAGAGATAGAGCGGCCTGGAGCTGGACTGATGACCACAGGAAATTTAAAAAGGTAAAGTGATCGTTTGTCATTTGCACTGATCTCACACTCAAATGACAGCTTACAGCAGCAGGAAAAAGGACTCGTTTTTAATGCTGGCAGCAATGACATGACTGGCTAACAGAGGTTGTGGCGAGATCTAATTGATTTAACGAGTGAGCGCCCGCAGTCAGGTAAATTTGTTGGAGTAGGACAGGAAGAGAGGAAGATAGAAGGGTAAATTGTGAACAGAGTAGGAAGATTAGATTTTATAAAACACGGTTCCATTAAAAATGTACAGATATTTTCTGTTTAATAATTTTGCCAGAAAAACAATCAGTTCAAACACATAGTTTATGTTATTTATTTGAGGGCTTGAGTAGAGATTATTGCTCACATTATTGTTTCGGCAAATCCCTTTTTCATGTTTATCTTTCGTTTGTCAGAATCTGGGATCGGTTCTGATCCAACAGTTAAAATTTTGCGTGTGGCTCCGAGCCTATTTAAAGCTAATAGTATAGTCCAGAAAAAATTAAAGGAAAAAAAGAGAGAACATGCCACCGGCCTTTAAAAGTGGGGTCTCACTGAATTTTTCACTGAGAGGCTGTGACTGGGAAATTAATAATACATCTTTGAATCAAAATCTTTCCATGCATTTTAAATGGAACCGAGTATGTTATTCTGTTGACATGTAATTAAATTAAATCAGGAACAGCAACAGAAAGTCAGCAACATAATTAAGACTTTCCTGTCCCCGTTTTCATCAATCAATCAAGACTTTTACACAAAGGAATTGAGGATACATAGTAATTTTTGCTTATTTTGTGTAACCTTTTTTTTAATGAGCACAGATATCTTGCAGGGTCTTCCCCATTACAACAGCCCCTGTCCGTCTGTTTGTTTATTTGTTTGTTAGCGAGATTATGTATTATCTACAGACAGATCCGTGAAGCTTGTTACAAGGATGACACGTGGGCCAAGAAAGAAAGAATATTTTTTTAATCACATTATTCAACATTGCGGGATGGGGTGTTTTTTGACATAGATTGAATTTAAGGGAACTGCTGGGTCTCTGCTGAGGTATGCGCTTTACTGAGTGCCATTCTAGTTTAGTGTGCAACCTGTGTGATAAGAGGCAGACCCTTGTGAATATCGTTTTCAAATTGATTCCCATGTAGACTCTACCAGGGTTCAGATCTCTACATTTCAACTATTACGAACTACACTTAAAATAGTCAAAACCTGCTCCACATAGTAGAGTCCAGGATGTGCTCGTGTTTGACATCTCTGACCGGCATTGATACTCGACAGTGTACACACACAAACACACCCAGACACACAAAGACACAGAGAGGGAAGTAACCATTCAACATGAGTTGTTGTGATGTAATTACTTTTCATGTGATGTGAAAAATTATTCAAAGTCAATGAGATGGAAAGTGTTCTGCAGTCTATCACAGGAACTGGCATTGTTTACTTCCCTCCAGCACATCATTTGCTCTATCTCAGTCACAATTATTCTCTGTCTTACTGTCATACACATTCCACTACAGTGTATCACACGCCTCATTTAACTACGCTGGTGTGCGCATGCCTGTGTGCAGCCCCTCATGGGTCTCCTGCTGCATTGTGTTTTTTGTCTATTTGTTTTGCCAAGTTGGTTTTAGGATACATCTTTTGAATTTATCTTCCTCACAAACATTGTGTATTATACATATAATATAATATATATAATATAAATATAATATGTGGGCTGTGTGTGCATGTATGCACGCACACACACACACACACACACACACACACATTGTTATTATTATTATTATTATAAGTATTAGTAGTATTAGAAGTATAGTATCATTATTTTAAGAAACAAATACAGTCAACATCTGTATACACTGATTGACACACATTGACTTAGTCCCACTCTGGGAACCAGAATGCAGCATCAGAAAGAGTAAAAAGGGCCTCACGGAAGAGATAGAAAATATAAAAAATATAAAATTAGAAATAGAAGAACAAATGTAAAAAGCTACAATAATCTATACAGTATGGGGAACTGTGAATGGTTTGGATTCAAAAAAAAGATGTATATTGCACACAATGACAACAATTGCACAGGTGTGGTGGATATAGACAGATATATAAAGTACAGAGGATGATAATCAATAATAAATACAGAATGGCAGGACAGCAGTGCAAGAGGTTTGTTGTGACGTTGTGATGGGACTTCAACAAAGTGTTACATTAGATGATGCTCCTTCTTACACTAAGGGTGCTCAGTCTGTTGCTGAAGAAGCTGCTCAAGGCCCCCACAGTCTCATACAGGGGGTGAGAGGGATTGTCCATTATGGATGTTAGCTGGGCTAACATCCTCCCCTCACCAACCTCCTCGATGTCGTCCAGAGGGCAGTCCAGGACTGAGCCGGCTCTCTGAACCACTCTGATCTGGTCTTTTTCTGTCCCACAAGGAGCTTCAACACCCTTAACAGACACTTTTTCATGTGTTTATCATGGTTGTTGTGTGACATGTTGAAATGGTGCTGGAAAACTTTTTTTGTTTTCAATCAGCTCCCTTATGTGTGAGCCCTACATAAACATACACTTTTCGGCCAAAGTTAGAACAATTTTGGTCACGTCACATGAGAGATTTCTGTGTTAATTGCTGTGTTCTTCTCACTGGTTAGAAGTTGGTGGGACCGTCATGAAAACAGAATTCTTGCTCTTTCAAATGAATTAGTAACATTTGCTCCAATACATGTACATTTTAATACTTGACTATGTAACTGTGGATTTATCTCTTTAAATTCCCATGTGATTACAGTCTATGAGCTGAGGCACATGGCTCTGGCAGATCCTGCCCTTGGATATTTAATCCAATAGATCTGAAATCCTGTTCAATCTGTTTTCCATTGACAATGTGCATGTGCCTAATGTCTTCGTCCAGTCTGACTGTAATGAAGACACAGTAGTATCAAAACTTTTTTCAGTCTCACAATGAAAGTCCACAAATGAAAGTGTGCCTATAATTGGAGGAACCATGAGTCAATATCATTATCCATGTTGCATATCCAGAAGGAGATACTGTGTTTTAACACCACCTTTAAAATGGATTCTGACACAAAACCATTTAAATTATTGGAGCACTGAAGTCACCATTGTATTATTAAGACAAACATGAAATCAGATGAAAAGAAGGATGAATTTGGAGAAAAAGAAAGTTACAGTAAGCGAGTGAACCACAGTGCTTATGTGTTGACTCCATATTTCCTGTCAGACATGCTCCTGCAGTTTTGGCCTTTGTCCATCTGATGGCAGTATGACTCCAGCTCTGAAACTTCCACTGAATCCTCCCTCTTTGTTCTTCTGCCAATTCCTCCTCCTCCCCTGCCTTTTCCCCCACTTAGAACATCTATGAGAGGAGAGAAAAAGAAAAAAAAATGTATCCCCGGGTTAAAATAAATAGCCTTTCACAGTTAATTTAATTGACTATTTTGTACAAAATCGAGGTAATTCCGCCTCGGCTGCAACCGCAAACAAGAATAGCATTGCCTTGGCAATCAGTTACCGCGCAAACAAAGAGAAAGGCTTTAATCTGCTTCTATCACAGAGGAACCACCGCTGAAGTTTGTTAAGTCACTGTGAGGAACGTGTTTCCTTAATTGTTGTAACATCTTTGCAGCAGAAAAAAAATACACTCCCAGTGGAGCAAGGGATAAAGGTAAAGATGTAGAATATTTTACATTCAACAACAGAAGTTAGAGAGCAACAGAGATGAATGGAATAATTAAGAATGCAGTGAAATACATGTTTTATTATATTTATTATGCTTTGTTGTATGTATGCCTTATGAGGGTTTGTATGTGTATGTACATTTTGAGCTTGAAGTTCCTTCATCAGGGGCATTATGTTTCTATAGCAATGAAATAATTGTGTACGGTAAAATGTCTAAATGAGAAGAAATTATTATCTTTTAAATTCAGGTTATTGTTACTATTCTTTTTTTTGTTCATATAAGTATTATATTTTTTCCTGAGGTGTGACATAGTCCCTTTGTGTAATTCCAGAGGTTCCGAGTTTAGGTCAGTGACCGGAAGCAGTCCTTATCCTCCACTTTCTAACTTCTTAATCATCTTTCTATCCTGCTGGCTAGATGCAAGCGCGCAAGTGTGTGTGTGTGTGTGTGGGTCCATCCCTTGGTGTCTGCCTGTGAAACAGAGAGCATGTCCGTCAGAGGTGTTGCTGTTCTCGCCCGTCCTGCTACCTCCAGCTGTGTGTCTACCGCCCCCCACAGGCTGGCCGAGGTTACCCCACGCTGACCTGTTTAATTGTCTGCCTGTCCCAGCGCCCACCGGTGAGAGTGTGTGCTCGTGTTCCTGCTGGGCTGAGGAGGACAAGGGAGACAACACACACACACACACACACACACACACACACACACACACACACAAACACAAACACACACGCACACATGCACACACGCACACATGCGCACACACACACACACACACACACACACACACACACGGGGCAGGTACAAGGTACACACAAGTGGTAAGAGCATTAAAACATGAACAAAACTACACAGTGACACATCAGGTACATGTTGTAAGTGTGTGTCCCATCAAATGTGCTTACAGTATATCAAGGAGATTCTGTCAATTGTGTCTGTTGTTTCAAGTGTGCTGAAACAAGTGCAAACATCCCACCCATTGCTTAAGTAACTGACACACCAGCAACTAGGTGGAGGAACAACTCAGAGAGTCAAGGATGCAGCCACATGTGATCATGTGCTGGATTTTTAAATCCTCTCTGGAAATATCAGTTGAAGGTTGAAATTTGCAGGAAATATTGCAAAACTGCTACTGAAATGGTAAGCAGGGGCTTATGGCGATGCTGGTCATGGTAGTGTCCTATTTAGAAGAGAGGATGAACACATACTCAGCACCAGTGAGTTTATTCTGCCGCCACCAATGTTCCAATGTACTAGCCTTGAAAAAGACAATGTGTATTCACAAGCCCTGGTGGCGCAATTAAATGAACGGAGTTACTGCGGTCATTCTGTCATCCTCTGTATCTACTTTATTTAGCAGGATTGCTCGAGTTAACATGAGCTTTTTTGTTCAAGAGTTTCAGCAGTTGAAGTTAAGTAGGATGTCCTTACATCCTGACATCTGAGTGAATCTTGTACCCTGGGCACTTAAACTGGCCAGATCTCCTGAGGAGGAAGGTGCTGACATTGAGGCCGGGCAAAGGTTGACTCCGCGATAGAGCGACCTCTGGGAACCTTAGACATCATAAGGTGCCACCAGGTGGACTGTTGCTGTCATACCCTTTAGCCTGACACCTAGAGTTAGCTCAGATCAATATTCTTCTAATAAACCTCCAACCTGGCAAAAGTGTACCAGCATCAATGGACAGCACTGGCGCAGTTGAACCACCTAATCTGGAGAATTATGTATTTTTGAAAATAACTTCTTGCAGCATAGTTTTGGAGAGTGAGGCAGACAACCACACGACATCAAAATCTTTTATCTCAAATTTTAGATTGACCTTTTTGTTTCTTAGCCTGGCATAGCCAGACTAATACTCAAATGCGGATTCGTTTGGGACCCGGGAGATATTTTAAAAATATCGGTTACTTTAAGTCCAATGCTCGTTCATCAGTGGCAGCCTTGGTTGTTTACAAAAGTTGCTTCTCACTACATCACGGCATAAACGGTTGTGATTGTTCCCGGCAAGTTTTCTGCCAGAGGACATCACTTCCCAATGGTGGGGATCCGTCCGAGCCAGAATTAGTCTGGATCCCAGGCTATCTGTTTGTAGCAGCTCTGCGTTTGTTTGTCACCACTTTTTCATATAGTGGGGTCATAAAACAGATTAATGGCAATTCTCATATGTCTATACTTGGCTAC
The DNA here is from genome assembly GCF_022379125.1 of Scophthalmus maximus. Classification (NCBI taxonomy): domain Eukaryota; kingdom Metazoa; phylum Chordata; class Actinopteri; order Pleuronectiformes; family Scophthalmidae; genus Scophthalmus; species Scophthalmus maximus. The sequence continues at coordinate 2,173,189 of NC_061525.1, forward strand.
CTTGATCCAGACAGTATCACATAGTCTTGATTAGGATGTGTGTTCTGTACCTGATGTTTTTTAATACAAATGAGCTAATTGGACTTACTGGTGCACTTGTTAAACATGGTCCTGGGTCAAGGGAAGCGTCATTCATTTCAAAGGTTTACTAGCTACTGCTTCTACGCTTTTGCTGTTTTTTCTAAAGAAAGCAGAATGACGAAGGAGTTTAGCTGACCTTCCTGTCTGGTGATTTTTTCCCCCTTCTTAATAATGTGCTCACGCTGTATGGATCACGCTTACATTCAATTGAGATCAGGTCACCATGCAAGACTGACCACCTCCAGATGTGATCTGGACAATTTCGATCATATTCTCACAATGCATTCTGCCATAATTTACACCTGCATTAACATTAATTGTTTTGTTTTTTTCTAATCCACATAGGATGTCCAGATACAAATTAAGTGTTCATGGCATGTATAAATAGGGTCACATTAAAAAGAGTCTTCTCCAGCAGGCTTTCATATTAAAAAAACTAAACAAAAAATCCCCAACTTTTGTTTAATGCTACAGCAAACACAACTGCCTTGGCAGCAAATCAGGAGAAGAAATATAGTGTAGATTAATATGAAATCTATACTTTGTGTCATGTTGGAGAAGTGGGTACTTTCCAGCGTGTCTGTGAAGTGAGAGCTGAGAGGGATTTCATAGTGTGCTCTCAGTCGCGGATCATAGATGCTCAGCCACCCCAGGGCAACATGGGGCATCAGGATAAACTACAGGCCAAGGGAGGGAGGCTGACATGTTTCTTAACTGTGTGTGTGAGAGTGTGTACTGTATGCGTGTGTGTCTGAGTGTGGAGATCATGGGTGTGTGGGGGCTATTAGTGGGAGGTGTGTGACTTGGGGGTTGGTGGTGGTTGCGGTACGATGGATACTGAGGGATGGTGTGTGTGTGTGTGTGTGTGTGTGTGTGTGTGTGTGTGTGTGTGTGTGTGTGTGTGTGTGTTTGCACTTCCATGCCAGCCTCCAGGCTGGCCCCATAGTAATTACACACTCCAGTGGCTGGACTGGGAGGGAAATTGAAGGCCTGGGCTGGAGGCCCCAGCTGCCTCACTCTCCCTCCCCATCAGCCTGCTGCTGATTGAGCTTGCCTGACACACACACATACACACACACACACACACACACACACACACACACACACACACACACACACACACACACACACAGAGCTATGACCATGGCCTCACATGCACACTTTTTCTCGATTTCAGTTTTGCATACACAAGCACTGTCTTGCTCGCTCTCTCTCTCTCTCTCTCTCTCTCTCTCTCTCTCTCTCTCTCCCTCTCTCTCTCTCCTACACACACACACACACACACACACAGCAATCCTCAGAGGAAATTCTGCTTTGTGTTGCGGTAATGAGATTCTCACACACCCGGCCTTATTTACCAGCCCAAGCCAATAAAGGGTGGGACTGAGTCTGGGCTTGGTGTTTGTGTGTGCATGCATGTGTACAATAAGTGTGTGTGTGTGTGTGTGTGTGTGCGCGTGTTTCTGTGTGTGTACCTGAAGTTGGAGGTATGCGGTACTCAATCGGCCAGCTTCTCGTTGATGACATCCTCCAGTCAAAATACCTCCGGGATTCTTTATGATGTCGTAAAAAAGACAAAAAAAGAAGACAAAGAACAACATGGATTCCATTGATTACGCTGCAATGTTTTGTTTTTTCGAAGAGGCATGTCCATATACATCAAGTGTCCGTGCTGAAAAGGCCCTGGCCTGCACCCAAGCACTTGTCACTCTTGATCGAGATGGTTAGGTATGGTGGAGTGGAAGAGAGAGGAGGGGGAGATTCAGGTTAGTCCGTTTCACAGCCAAATTGGCATTTGTTCCTCATCAGTCTCTTTCCTTGTCTGTCACACATTCACCAATGCCAGCTCTCTCCACTACACAGCAACACTAAGTCCAAAACTGTCAGACTCATGAACTCAGACTCATAGAAACAGAGCGAGGACCTGCCACCTTTCATCCTCTGTGTTTCATGCAGTGTTGTTTATCATTATTATACTGATTCAGTGGTGCATTTTTAAAGGTTGTGTTTAGATGTTTAAAAAGGTTTTTCTCTTGCTTGACAAAATTCATCTCACGAGGTTCATTTTGTAGCCTTCCTGGAGCCTTAAATCATATGACACGAGTCCTCAGCAGTCTGAGATCAAAGGTTTATTCTTATTTTCTCCAAGACCCTTATTGACGTGTTTTTGTAATATATCTCATTGCTTTTACTTGCTTTGCCAAAGAGGAACTTTTCCTGTTTATGATATATAAATATGATATCACCTATTATTGGGCACACACCTTGCAGATGACCACAAGATGAAACACAATAAACTTGCTCTCCACACCACAAGTGCTGCTTGTGTTCATTTGTAAAGGTAGATATTTGCCTCATTCAGCGACTCATCACAGTGAACATCATGCATGCTTCTCATTATCAGTAACACAGTGCAGTACTGCAAAATAATGCAGCGATCAATATTTTTTCCCCAAAAGCAATGGATGGAATGATAATGTGTGAATCTGAAATTGTTGTCTCAACCTGCAAACTCCCCTCTTAATATCCTCATCTCCTGCTGTGAAAAACTCGCTTTGTGCTTCCTGCCAAACACCAAACCATACACAGACAGTGTTAGCGACTCGCTGGTGAACAAAGGGGAAAAGGGATTCCCTGCTAAAGAGCCACATGTTTGTCTCAGGAGTTGGTGGAGACCAAAAACATTAATGAGTGTATATATTGGACTTGCATCCATCAGTAGGAAAAACACACTAACCTAACAGCAACCTCATATTGCTCTGTTTGCCTAGTGTGTAAATCAGTGACTGTTTGCAAACATGCTATGAAACTTATCGAAGGGGGTAGAATGTAGAATGAAGCTTTAAGCAAGACTCGGGTGGGTGGCCATAATATTCCAGGGAAATTGAAAATTGAAAACAAATGGCTGCTCCAAAGTATGATGTGAAAGCTAAAACACTGGTGGTTTCCTATAATGCCTTTCACAGACAGTCAGTCAATCATCCAGTAGTTAAATGTAATCAAATAAAAACTGCATTATATTGATTATATAAATGCATCATTTCAGCACGTGGGATTTTCACATAACGTCAAAAACAAAAGGAGAAAAAAACACGTAGGCCAACACTGTGCACACAGGTTGGTCTCACTTCAAGCTTGTCACTTGTACCGAGGGTACGGCTGTGATAAAGTCACTCCATCCCCCTCCTCCTTTTCCTCCTCCTCTACGTCTTCTCCCGACTCTTTATATTCAGCAGGGGGGTGAGGAGGGTGTGTGGCGTGGACGCGGCAGATTGTGCTTGTGTGTCGGAGGCCATCGTGTAAGCGGAGGAGGGGAGGGAGGCTGTCTCTTTGAGGATTCGGCCCGCTTGCCTCGTCGTGTCTCGCCTGCCTGGCTCTTTGAAGCTGTTCGATGACCGCACAGGGCAACATCACCGCAGGTGGGGCGTGTGTGTGTGTGGAGGGGGGAGAAGGGGTTCTGGTGGTGGTGGTGGTGGAGTCTGGAAGCGTGTCATTTGTATACAGCTGTTTCTTTCATCTTGTCCAGCTCCCCTCCTACTCCTCCCACTCGTCTATCTCTTCCTCTACCCTCTCCTCTTCTATTCCTCCCTGGCTATTTCGTTGCTCCGTCTCGGAGACCCCTTCAAGCTCTTTAAAGAAGTCATGTGCTGCAGCAAGGCACCCAGGCCTGCAGCCAGGCGGTGCCGGAGCAGGTTGCAGGAAGCGGAAATAATCGTGAAAGGCACCAACACAATGGCTATCATTAAGATCAAACGAAAGAGTTTGTATGAAGTTGGAGCACTGCACGTCTTATCCTGATTTTCAACCTTGGAGTCTGTCTGTGTCACGCTGTGAATATCTTCAGCGTCTTATTGTAGATTCATCGCAAACAACAAAAGGATTTGATGGATCTATTTGGTTGCTCTGCAGTAGAACACACTAGCAGCCCCAGTCCCGCATGAAGAGGAAAATTTTCATAATTACTCTTTGAAGAATATGGTTCTACACAAACGTTTGAAAATGCAGAAGAACCTGGGTTTTGTAGGATACACGTTCACACCCTCTTAATGAGAAAAATGAAAGCACAAACAGTACAATCTAACATTTATCTATGATCTAGAGGTTCTCAGGTGGCAGAAACTACCCGGACACACTACCCAATCCGCCCAAAACTCCCTTTGTGGACCTGAAAACAGAGCCTGAATGGACCCAATGGACCTGCTCAAATATGATTGTCTTTTGAGACAGTGGCTGTGTCACATTAGTTTGCAGGAAAATCATGAAACCTTGGCACGGCTTGGCCAAGCGACATCACAGACTGCACGTCAGGAGCCCGAACAATTGCACCAATTTCCAGACTTTAATTTTCAGTTTCACTATGTGAGTCGCTGATGACTCCTGGTGCCAAGCAAAAGGCATCGAGAGAAAAATGTATCCCCCCAATTACAACTTGAATCTTATTTTTGTAATGTTGGTCATCATTCCTATAAATGATAACAAAAGTCTCCTCGCTAAAATAATTTCTGATGCCTGGAGAGTGTGAGGTTCTGCTGCCAACATTCTTACTTTAGGTGTAATCCTCAAATAAAGAGATAATCAGCTTGCTGCTATACAACTTACACTATACTCGTGTGTTGGCATGTGAAAGTAAATTAGCAAGAATGTTTATCATTTCTTCACTCTTCAAAGTGTTTCCCTTCTGAAAATCCTGCACATGCTTGCCGTTCAGATGTCCTCATTCCTGAGAAACCGTCCCTCGAGTGATATAAGCGTCATGTTGCACGAGGTTGCCTTAAAGTTGCCCTTGACGCTTCCCAGATCTGGATGACTATTATGTAACAGAGAGCCAATCTTATGCTTTTTCTTTCTTTGCTAGAATATCAATATTGGAATCTGTTGTCTCCATATCATTCTTCAAACCATCAGTGTTGTGTGTGCTGTGTTCAGAGTGTTCACGTGCAATTTCCACCACAGGTGTTTTATGTCTCTAAAGATGTTTATGCTGTGGTACTTACATAAAACCAAGGCGGAAGATCAGAGAAGGCTTTTCCTGAAAAATGATTGACTTCCACCATCATGATTTGAAATGCGCTATGCATTCAGAGGTATAGTGAAAGTAGCATGACAGGAGAGAAGATATAGTTAGATGCATAAAACGAAGTATAAAAATACGCAGAGTGCTTAAAATGCACTGTGTTACCATAGCCTTTATAGCTGTATTGGTAGAAAAAAAGAAGCATATGTAGTCCTGATGATGTGCAAGACAAACCATTGACAACAAGATGAACAGAGAATACAGGCCTCCTGTTAAGACAAGCCTTTATCATTTTGCATATTTCACTAATTCGTCTTAGTGCTTAGTGAGCCTTTAGTCACGATTGTTTTGTTAACCTGATTTTTTAAAGGTCCACGATGATGCACTTTCAAACTCAGTCATCATTCCTGTGACACCTGTGGAGAGTTTCATTGTGCTGTGGTCGCCTGAATGGTGCTCAAGGGGATTTAGAACCCTGCTAAACTGGGCCACATCAGATGATTTATTTCAACAAGTTTTCTCAACAGGAACTGTGCCTATAGCGGAGACTTGACCGAAAGCTGCCGTCCCCCGTCACGCCTGAACTGAAACACTGATCTCGGATGTTAGCTGTTTCATTCATTCTTGTTAAAAATTTCTGAGCATAACAATTCACGTTTGAACAGTCAATAGCAGAGTCAAGACACAATGTATTATCCTCACGTACAGTATCTGTGTAAATGACTTTTTATTGTAAAAACAATGTCCAGTCACGACGCAGAGCTCCCGCAGTCCTCGCACTGAGACACTTTGACGACCCCCTGTGTTCTCGCCGCGCTCTACGCAGTCCACATACGCCTCGACGTGTCGCTGCACCAATTAGCAGCAATTATCGCGAGCCCGCTGAGCACCTGTGTCTTTAGCTCTGGCATCTGGGCCGCATTATCAGAAGTATGTCGGTGTATTGTCAGAATAAGTGCGCAGGCACAGAAGCCATCCCGCCGGGTTCTCGTCCGTCCCCTGGGGGGGTCTCCGCGTGTCTCCGCGTGTCTCCGCGTGTCTCTCTCCCAGCTGCCGAAAACAGCGCTTTCTCGTCTGCCGTGCCGAACTTAACCGTCCACGTCGTTCGACGCACCTCTCTTGTCATTCAGAGGCCACATCAGTCAAACATCTATTCTCTCACACGAAGCTGCCTCCACAACCTCGGTGCTCTCTGCCCGGCCGTGTTGTTCTAAATGATTGTTTCGCATTAGGTTTCCCTGAGAGTGCCCCGGGAACGAGTTGAGAGACTGCTCTATACAAACAGGCTGAGTGGTTGTTATTTCAGCGGCGACGCCCGGCTCACCAGACTCGGAGAGCGAGGCTATCGATCGAGCTGTCACTGAGCATGCAAAGCAGCAGTCTGAAGGAGACACTAGAAAGATAGCGCAGGCGGCACGGAGGGGGCAGAGCGGCTCGTACGAAGCTAGAGCGAGGGAGATGCGGAGAATACTGACTGGACTGAAAGATGGAGTTCAGGCTGCACTGGGCAAGACGAAACAGTCCTGATTTAGATGTTGGGCAACACCAGCACATGAACATTTAGGGGAGCGGGTCCTGTTATAAAAATCACATGCCCTTATGTACACTGAATGTGGATTTAAAGAATAGCTACATTAAAAAGAGTGTCTACCGTAAAAAAAATATGGGTGTGAAAATCTGCAGTCCTCCTTTGGGCAAAACGACAATTAAAAGTTATAGAGGTTTTTTGGTTTATTGCTTACCCTCCGAATTTGTCTCATTGTGTCAAATAAGACACATTTTGTCTCACTGCTACTGTTGGACAAAAGCAACTGCAATCGAAACCTAATAATCCTTTTCTTTCAACAAAATGATGCACACACATTCGATTTACTCTTTCAAAGCAGCGGCAACGCACTGATGTAGTTTACACAAAACACGGCTGTCTTTGGTTCATTGTACGTCGTGTTTCATTTTTTTCCCTCTGTTGCAGCACAGTGCACCTACTCACATTTCAGTGAACACAAAAAGAGAAACAAAATATATACATTTCAGGTTTTTCATTGCAACTTTTGACAGTAAAAAAAAGGCTAAGAAATGCACTTCTGTTGCGATCTGCAGTTCAGCACCTCATCCACATATCAAGTTTTGTCAAGTCTGACTAGGCAACAGGAAAATATCATCTTGCATGTCAAATCCAACCCTGGACTGCATGGCTCTTCCACTGCTTGCAGACGAGGCAGGCAGGTACGTGGTTGGTGGTCATTCAGTTTCTAAGATGGAATGAAGGAACACCCAAAGCACTTTGTTTCATTTTTGTTACTATAAAAAAATGTTGTCGGCACAGTACAATTTGTTTCAATGTGCCATTTAATAAGCGACACACGACGGGTGGCATTCTTTATGTCTATATCTGTCAGGTGCTTATCAAACTTTGCTAGGAGGTCAGGGATAAAGAGTCACAAAGACCATGTGGAGGAGAGGTTAGATGAACGGGTCAAGCACAGGACTTTCACACAGAAAACGATTCTACTCCTGTATGAGATCAAAAGTTGATTTTTACACAATCACTTATCTGGGTTAAAAATCAAGGAGCACCCCACCTTCACCCATTGGTTTGTGAACTGTTTTGAAGCATCGAGTTTCACATGTTGACCATTTTGACCGGCATATTGTTTTTTTTCCTACGAGCAAACTGTACACCCACCTAGAGTACACCTACAGCCAGGCAATTGGACGGACCAGCTGACAATAACACTGTATCCACGCTACGGTACTTCGTCATATATTTGCCTCTAAAAGGACCATAATGTCCAAAATGAACATGCTGTATTGAAGAAGACTTGAAACTAGAGATTGAACCATAAACTCCTAAGGAAAATGTTTACTGACGATATAAATCAAGTGAGAAGTAGAGACATTTTCTCAGAAACTTCTATAGAAACAACCAGAGGAGTCACCCTCTGCTGGTGATTCCAGAGAATACAGGCTGCAGGCACTTCCACATTGGCTTCATTTTCAGTGGCTACGTCAATTTATATATACATTCTCTAGTTTAAAAAGACCCTTTCCCTATGTATGTGAGGAATCTTCTAAATTCTATTCTGGATTTCCCTGGGTCCCAGTGCAGCGAAGCTACTACTGGAGAAATATATTTTCTAGTTCTTGACAGTACACATAAAGCAGCACTCTGGATCATCTGGAAAGCCCTAAGAGACTTGTTGTGGCAGCCTTATGATACGGAAAAGTACTAATCAAGCCAATGACTAGTTATTGTGCTTGATAAGGCATTTCTTAATGTTTGTCTTTTGTAGCAGTTAAAGGACAAAGTGATCAAAGTTAAGTCTGATTTCATATGGTGATACTTAACATCAAAACTTCATTATTGGATTGTACTGTGATGCAGAATGATACAGTGTAGTACAGAAAGCCGAAGCTGTTCTTCAGACTAAATGTCTGTATTTTGGATGCTACTGAGTAGTGACTCAGGTTGGGCCTGAGTTTCTGTACAGCACCCCTCAATGTCAGTCCTTGATTTATGACATGCTCCACCGAAGTGCCCCTTCTTTGTTCTTGTCATTGTCTTCTCCTTACTCCTGTCCCTCTTCCTCTACCTCTTCCACTTCCTCGTACTCTCACTGTCATTCCATGTTTGCAAAGTTCTCACAAAAGAGGTGACCTTACCTGAGGGCCTGTACTGCTGAGACTAAGGCATGGCACTGCTCTCCTTTACAACTACAGGCCTCTGCAGTGCAGCATGTCCTTTGTGAATGGGAATCAGAGCAAATGGGAACGTTTTTGTGAGCACCAGTGCAGACCTTTGAGTTCTGCTGTCGACATAGAAATATATGAATTCACTCTAAATAAACTCCAAACTATCTCCCTCTTGTTGGCAAGGATCAGTGTTAAAGACATTCAGGAAGCTCCCCACTATAAACACCACTGTACCCACAGCAGTGTTTCTATTTTTTCAACAGTGACGTGTCTTCTCTCTAGGTCTTCGAACATACATTTCAGTAGATGCATTCTCCCTCTTGAAACTGTATTCACATCAATCAATCCATATTTAAACTGATCGACTTGAATGATTTTGAACAGGATCTATAGTCGAATAAACCAGATTGTAAAATAAAAAAGAAGTAGAACAGAAAACACATTGAATGAAATTCAAACTGAATGATTGCAGATTGTTTTAATTATGTTAAAACAATATGTTTTTTCTTGTGTTAAGTAAACATAAATTGTTCATTTATGTAAATAAAAGAGTGAGTACTGGTCATATGGGCAGAAAACCATTGAGTATGTTCTTTTTCAACCCTTTTTTATTTTTTTATTTTATTCAGCTATTAAAATATATGCAAAGTGTACAATGTATGTGTTGTCTTTCAACATTGAATTAATTGGGCTATATTGACCTCATAAATCTAAGTAAAATTGAATTACTTAGCATAAAAAAAGTCTTTGTGTCAAGTAAACATAAGGTTTTATGTGATTTTGTGTCATGGATTGATTGGGGTTTGCAGTGCAAAACCCCATACTCCAGATATCCATAGCTGCTTGTGTTTTGTCTTAGCGATAGACATATGTGACTACCTTTGACACAGCTTAGCATAGAAACACACAGTAAAAACTAAAAAAGGGAATTTATGATTTTAAGGCAGTAAGTACAAGAACATGGGCATGTGTTTTAGCTTCCTTCCGAAGCTCAATATCATTTTATCCCTGCCATTGTACTTGTAGACAAACTTGTTATATTTGAATAATTTATTTGTTAATTTCTTGAGGAAATCAAGATTTCCACCAAAATTTGCTGAAATTTAAGATAAAAAAGTGTGATGAAACTCTGCTCTTGTATTCAATCAAGCTTTACTATGCATTACTAAATTGAATTATCCATCTGTCTGCGCTGCATCCACACAGATAACACAGAGGCAATAACAATGACCTTGATGACATTTTGCAATATTTAAGTTTTTCTGGCAAATTAAAAACTGCTCCATTTATTCAGTGTGCTCCCCCAAGATTCTTTTTTTTTTTTTTTTTAGAGGGAGACTAAAATGTTCCTCTCAAACCCATAAAGTAACACATGTGGTATCCAGGTTTTCAATACAATGGCTACACTGGCCCTTGAATATGTGCAGTCTAATTTACAAGTCTAACCCGAATCCTCACATCCCTTAAATCCAGGCTGAACCTCATCAGTGGAGTGAGAACACAGGGAAGGTGTCAAATTACAACAACAAACCAGCTGGGACTGCCTTTCACACCTTGTTCCATCACACTAACAACCACTGAAATATACAAATGATCAGGACCTGGCTCCATTCATGCCAATCACAGCCACACAATTATAAACATTGGCACAGAGCGCAAGTACAACAAGGAGAACTGGGCTGAACCAAACCGACAGTGTGACCTGTATATCAACTCATCATGCATGGTTGAAACACCACTATCAATATGTGTACTAGTATCTAACCGAGAGGTGTTTAATTACAAAATGAAAGTAAAATAAGATTATATAAAAGTTAATTTTCTGACAACTTGCACTGCCAAATTCATATTTGATATTTTTGTCAAATTACTCAAATGCTTTGCACAATATTTAACACTCATACATTCTAGATAATAAACGTCTTGACAGGAAAGCAAACTGTAGCACACGTGATGTTCTGTTAATCAACATAGTGAGGAAACATTTTTGAATGATTGTATCTGTACAATTGTAATTATAGAACATACACTATCTGCAAAATGATCTGAGCCATCGTCACATCAAATATTGTGAAGCATGATTACATATTTAAAAAGTCAACATTAATGGTTCAGAGGATACATTTAAATGGATTTTTAATAGTGCCTTTACAATTCAGAAACACTTACACTGAATGAATACCATCGAGCTACTGTGCAAAGCACTGACCCAACAATGGCAAGTGGACATGAGCTGTTGGGAATCAAACCATCCAGTTTGTGACTCCACCAGCTAGGCCACAAACACCCACCACCTAACCATCGAATTACAACAAAAGTCCTTTACTAGTATGAAATGTGATTTACTGGAGATAGGATGAAGAAAAAACTCAAGACTTTTGGAGGAAAATTATTAAAAGGAGTAAAAGTGGAAATCAGAAACACGTATAATGCATGAGGCAGTGTGCACATATGTCCATTGAACAAGCTGAAAAGCCATAGAAACTGCCAGGATGACAATATAACCCTCTAATGAAGTAGCTCTTATAGCCAGGGTGACCCAGCAAACTCTACACTGCCTTTAAATGAAGTGTGTCTCAAGTCACTGTCACAATAAGGGACTCCATAAAATTTGCAATTCTTCTACAATCTCATTGTAGCTTCATGGATTATTACTATTATAATGTATTTATGTAGCTGTGATCAGGCAGGGATCACATTGTATCACAGACTGACCAATACTAAGTATTTAAACAACTAATAATTAATCTGACCCTCTTTGGGATATCTTATCTTTGTCCAGGTGGACAATTTGGGACAGCTGAACATCGTAGTGATCACTGCAATGTTTGGACAATCCTTCTGTGTTGTGATTAAGCTGTTTATGGTCATACAGCAGTAAAACTGGCATCGGAACTAACTTTAGAATCTATATTTATTTAAAAAACTCATTAGGAAGTGTCTAAAGTGCCAGTGTAAGAGTACAACAAGTTTTTGTTTGAGTATGAGTGTTAGTACCACACATTGACAGATGCTTCTCATTGGAGGTTTAGTTATAGAAAACATCAGGAGGATACAACAATGTTTGCAGCTAATTTGTCTCGCTACAAAACTACACTTTGAAAAAAAGGTTTTGTCATAGAAGTGTTCCTTTTGTAGCTTTCCTGCTCTGCAGTCCTTTCAGTTTGCAGGAGGAGTGGCCAGCAAGCCCCTGCACCCAACTTTGGCTGGCTCACAGCGCGCTCTCCAGCCTTTGCTGATCTGGACAAAGCGAGTGGTCACAATGTGTCCTAGGAACTTTAGCTGCCTTCCTCGGTCAACTCGGAGCTGCCAATCCTGCATTGGCAAGCAGCCCACCACAGGAGTTTGGCTGATGCTGTGTCTTTTCCCCAGCTCAGATGAAGCTTATAGATAAGTCAAACACGCACAATATTTTTTGTCAGATAAGTGTTTGATTATTAAATTATTAAAGTCACAGGTTTTTCTGAGTAAGATTTTGTTGGTGTTTTTCTTTGACTAAGATGAAACTAACATATCAAGATTTGTAGATTTGTAAGATTTGTAGATTTGTACTACAAACTGACAAAGAACAAAGGGGAGGAGTTCAACAGAATATGACAGCGGATGCAGAGGAAGTAGTTGCATGTACATCTTTGTTTTCAGAACTAAGACTAAAACTAAAATAGTTGAGAGACCCCCCCCCCCCCCCCCCCCACAACTTACCTTTTTTAAATATCTATCCAATACATTTGTTCTCCTTTTGTTTGAAGAGTGTAAAGCAGCTTTTTCACATTAAGTGCGAAATGAAATAAGCTCTGTGTACTCAAAGCACAACAGAATGGTTGTTAGTTCAGCTATTATTGCACCATATTACAATATTGTATTCATAAAATAAAATAAATTGTCTATTGATATCAGTTCATTTTAACCCTTTTCATGCTCTGTTCAGTAATAAAGAGTTATAAAATATGAGGAGAGCGTTATCGCTCTCCAGTTTTGGACCAGGTCGATGCTCTGGATTTGCTCCAGACTTCTGCTTTCACAATGCAAAGTTTAAAAGGGCAACGAATACGATTTTTTTCTGCCCCACAGCTGCAATCACCCAAATATGTCTGCAGGGGCTTGGCAGGGCTCTCGATCAATACAAGTGATTAATGATTTCTTTGCAAGGTGCTAGGAATGCTTTCACTTTTAAGGCCATTCTCCTTTTTTCGGAGCACGGACTCTCCTGGCGCTGACAGGTCAGTAAAGGCCACACATTATTTAACGTTCCTTTAATAAGACACCAAATAAACTGTGACCTCCACCAGGCAGTGATCAAAAAACAAACAATTATCAGTATTCATTTTATACTTAATTTCATCTTCTTTGCTTTCCTCTGTCCCCATTCAAATCTTTTAAGTGTTATTAATATATATATATATTACAGTATATTCACTATACATGAACATGACCTGTGAAATATATGAGGTGATCTTCTGTATGGTGCCTACTCGTAGTCAGGTGTTGTGGCACTGTTACTGGTGCTTCTTTTTGGAACTGGTGTAAGCTAATCTGGTCAAACTGCTAGCTTGTTCATGACCCATCTCCCCCTGTTTTCCATGTACTGTTGGACCTATTTTCAATCTCAATAATCCCTTTGATGTTTAGAATGTTGACATGATCCATAGAACCAATGGTCGGGATTTACGAAGATAAACCTAAGTTGTAAACACGACAGTGTAGTTCACAGCTACACAATTACTATTAAGTATCAATCAGACAATTTAACAATTTCCAGCTCTCCAAGGGAGAGCTTTAATGTGCCTGGTAAATGTTTAATGGCTATGATTCAGCAATCTGTCTTGCTGTCAATCTTTCTTGTTTGCAAATGGAAACTGCAGCATAATAGATGCACTAATGGGAAGGTCAGAGGTCACGCCAATCCATCATCGTTTAAGGGACGAATCCACTGTTGTCGTTCGGCCAGACGGCAGACAGTGACACAAAAAGGCCAAAAACACTTTGGCCCTCTACTCTTTTCTTTATTACTGTATATAATTGTTATATTTATTTGATTAAGACTTGTTTGGTATAGACTTCCACTGTTTTCCCTTCAATAAATACATATTAAATCCGCCCAGGGGACTAAGTTGTGTGTACCATGCTGTAAAAGGCCCCCACTGAGCTATAATCTGATCAGTGTTGTGAAAACAATTCTGATAATGCTGTGGAATTAGACTGACGAGGTCCCCCGTTGACTGTAACATTTGAAACCAATGGCACACAGGCCTGAGCTAATGACTCGGCTTAGGACATAGATTGGCTGGGAAAAAGGGCTTGAATAGTACTTAAGGGAGCCCTTAATACTGAATGCATTGTGAGCTAATTAGCCACAGTGAACTACTGTACAGTATTCAGTGGCTTTGTGGGACCACAAGCCTCCATCATAGGCTGCACACCAGCAACACAAACATTTTCATCTAAATTGATTCTGAAAATACACATATGTCACATTATATGAAATAATGATGTAAAATATACTGAACAGTATATACATACATGTAGAATAACTATCTTAAAGAACACATGGCATACACAATTATTTTTGGGGGTTAAAGGGGCAGTAAGTGATTTTAATCCAATTCACTCAGCTAATATATCGTCACAGGCCGCTAGCTGTCGGTTCTGTGTGCGTTCCGAATTTTTATTTTTTTCCGGGTCAGCCTGGCTCTGTTAATTGAAAACTAACAAAAAAAAGGTGCGGACCACTCCATACCACACTGTGTGTGCAATTTGTAAACATCACCCCCCAAGAGACGGACTGTTCTCATTTGCCAAATAATCTGGATTTAAATCTGTCTAAGAAGGCAGCAAACTCTACGTTAAACTTCCGTCTAAAATGATAACATGAGGTTCGGTGGCTTCATGCCCACCACGTGAAGTCAACTGGATGGTCCACTGTCACTGCTGTGGGGATGAATGTACAGACTGTGACGACTGCTCCTATTGGCAGGCTGTGCTTGTATGGCTGAATAGTGACAATCCCAGTAAAAGCGTTACACAGACAGACAGACACAGCTCCTCGTGTATCATAAACTCTCGACGCGGCCCTGCAGCTTCCTCCCCGGCACAAGGGAAGAGGGATTCAGGGCCGGAGCAGTTTCCAAAGATCACAGCATCTAAATATTGCGAGTTGAAGGCACCTTTCTTAGCACTCGGAAGAGATTCAAAATTTGCTAAACTGTGTTAAGTTTTTAACCTATTTATCCAACCCTCCACAGATTGGAAAACAATGACAAATGTTCATGCTTAGTGTGAGGGACCAAGCAGTAAAGCACGAGGAGTCACAGGTAAGTTCCAATAAGAAGGGGTTTAATTTACGCAAAAAGAAACAAATAAACATGTACGAAAATAAATAAAGTTCTGGGCCCATAAAAGAGGTTAACTAAAAAGAACTTAACTAAGGCTACTAGCACAACAAAAAACCTCACTGACCTGCTAAAGAAAGAACTAAAGGGACTGGCAGATCAGACCAGGTTTTGACACACAGGGGAAACTTAACAACCAAACATTGCTAATTTAACTACAAACAACAACCAAAACAAAATCCCTACTCAGAAAAGGATTGTTAACTTTTTTTAAACATTAATCAAAACAGAAATACTTGCTATAATGTAAATCAAGAAACAACAAACATATTCAACAAAGAATGAAACTCCCCATGACATGACAAGGAGTGGTAGGGTCCAATTTGGCCACCTCCTCTAGAAAACAGCTCTTGCTCCAGGCGTCAGCCTTTTGCCCAGCAGACAGAAATGACCCATTTCAGGAGTGTGGAACCTCAGACACTGGCGAGCTCAAAGAAAGAAAAGTTTAGAAAGAAAGTCACAAAAGTGACTTAATGTGCGCTCGACAAACAGATACATTGACACTGTCAAACAAAATAAATAAAGTATGTGTATGTGAAACAAAACCCATGTGTCCTGCAAATTATTTGTACAATGTTTGAAACAAAAAGCATGAATGTATAATGTGTCCAAGAAATGATCAACTTAAGTCAAAATAACTGCTCCACCAAAAGAAAATAAAGTGTGGGTGCAAGAGGTTACCCCTTTTGTAAGATGGCTGTTTGGCCATGGCTGTTGCCATTACACTTAGTTATTATATATATATATATATATATATATATATATATATATATATATATATATATATATATATATATATAATAATATATAAAAGAGATTTAAATGGGACTGAAGTATTCATGTAAATATATATATATATTAACATGAATACTTCAGTCCCATTTAAATCTCTTTTATACATAATATAACTCTCATTATTTTCAAATAATAAATATATTTATCGCAGAGGCAGATGATAACATTCCTCTGATATTGTGGTATAGCAACCATGTTTTAAAACAAGACATCAGTGTCTGATTTTCATCATGAATGTCTGCAATCACACCGTCTGCTCAGCTGTAAACACACTGCTCCCAAAACCCAACTCACATGAGATTGTCTGTGTTTAAGAGTTAATGGCAGTAAATCATAGCATTCGTCGTCCCATCTCAATCACTCTCTCAAAACGTGGATGAATAAAACATTGTCTCCATTCTTCCAGGACATAAGAGACGAGAGGTCATGGTCTGATGTTAAAGGTCACAGGCCCACATCCATTCCTATTGGACAAAACTGACTCCATAAGCAATCATACGTGCGTGATCAATACCAATAGCAAACAGCGCTGGTATCATGGTGACAATTACAGGTTTGGAAATTGTGCAGGCTCACATTCAACAAGCTTCCCAGGAGCTTTTGGCAGAGCAGCCAGAGCTGTGTGATTCGGCAGAGCCATAAATAATGACAGCTACACTGTAATTTTCATTACTGAAGAGCCTGGCTCTTGGTAATACCACTTCATAATTTGGATCCAGGGTTTAGTCATATATTCTGTGTGTGTGTGTGTTTGTGTAGGTTTGGATCAATAGTGATTGTGACAACATTTTTTTCATGACTGTAGTGCCTTGTTCATACTTCACTATTCAGGCACGAACATCAAATCATGTTGCACTGGTAACACGCACACAGATGCATCTCAATGATCAAAACACATCAGATATAACAGAATGAAATAAACAAAGTGTATTCAATTCAATTAAATTTCATGGGATGAGCGCCAAATCACAACATACATTTTCTCAAGGCGCTTTACATAGTAAGGTCAATATTACAATATGACAGGGAAAACCCAACAAATCCCACAATGAGCAAGTACTTGGCGACTGTGGATGAGAAAAAACTCCCTTTTAACAGGAAGAAATCTCTGGCAGAAGATTACAGGACACCAAATCTGTAATGTAAGATCTTCTCTGGGCATCTTTGAAAAAATTCATAAACACGTTGAATAATAATTTGCGTCTGATATTTGTACAGTTACCAGTTAAGATGTTATTAAAATCACATTAACGCCTTATTTCTCTCTGAAAAGTCCAGAATCTATAATTCTGAAAATATTTTCTTCTTAAAAAGTGAAGGTTACAACAAGTGTCCTTCTTCACTTAGAGACCCTTCTCAATGTGCACGCAATGCAGCCTTGTAATTTCATAATGGACCAGGCTTGACTTCCAAACTATATCATATGATTGTAATGTCACAAATGATGCTCACAGGTAACCACCTCCAACTCGGACTTTCGACCTTCAACGGATGATCTCTGAATATAATGTACATCATTCTGCAAATTGAAGCTCTAACATCCATGACAGGTGAATGTCAGTCTGTGTCTTGAAAGCAGTGTCCCAGTTAAGGGGCGGCCTCCTTTGGAGGTTACATTTGACGACTGACTGCATCACAGCGACACGACTTGGCTGTCCAATTTCTAAGGCTCCTTCAGACACTGCAGACAAATGCGTCCTTCCATTACCGGGCAACGAAAGATCCAACGGGTATATCCTTCCCCGCCCAACCTATCCCAGGATCCATTGCGCGCCGGTAATGGAATTTCTTGTATAGTAGGCAACTGCAACTTCATTGCTAGGCGACAGTGGTATGGGTGAAACACTAGTGACGCCAAATACGAACCTTGCCATAGACATACGCAGAAGGAGGCAGCCCCTGAATTGGGAAACAGCTAATCGCTCTGCTAGGTAGGGCTGTCGTACTTTGTTCCCCAGAGAATCTAGTAATAATAATAAATTGTTCCTTTAATCTTTACTTACTATATCATATGTTAAGTGTGATGTAGTTTAAGAATGTTAAATTCAGCTTCGTATTATTTATTGTGGCTGATATTTTCCCCATTTTTCGTAGCCGGAGCCCCGCAGAGGAAAAACCCACGCAGACAGAGGGAAAAAATTGAATACCACACAGAGAGGCCCATGCATGTCACACTGTGATTCGAACCAAGAACCGTATTGCTGTGAGACAACAATGCTAGCTGCTGCCCCACCATGCCGCCTTTTTCCACTGTTGCAATGGAAAAAGTTTACTGTGCTAAACTCACTGCGGTGCACAGCAGCAAACCAGAAACCCTGTGTACTGTGCCTTTTTCTCTCCCCACAACACCCAGCCTTCCCGCACATTACACACAGCATAGACGTCCCAGGGTGAGGGCAGAGGAGGGCGAGCAGCCGGAGTGTGTTACATAACAATCATAAAACACATTTTGAGTGGAGTCTGAGACCTATCAGGACCAGATTTACTGAGAAAGTGGTCTTGCTCTTTTAACAGCGCTGGTGGGCACAATCTGTGCCTGGGACTGCCCCTGCAGACGCACACAGCAAGTGAAGGAGAGCTCATATGGCCAGCTTGAGATCAACAAGTTGGATGAAGTAGCAATCTCGATTACAAAACACTTGCTTTAAATGCACCTGACTGAAATACTTGCTGCCTTTTTTTGCTTCCTGTTGTCTGGCACATCTGCCTGCGAAGCTGGTCTTCATCATTAGTTTGGTCTATCAAAATAACAGTAAGTAAATCCAGATCTGAGCCTGAAAAGAGAGCACCCCAACCTGCCCCTGTGTGTGTAATACATAGACATGAATATTCATTATAGAGCATATGAAACAATCAGTAAAAAAGTTTATTTAAAATTGTGTCTTTATTTGAATGGTTACAATTGAGTGATGTCATTAAACTAAATGAATCCTTTTATTTTACTGTGACACCAGTAAATGCTATTGTTTGAGTCCCTGAGTTTTTTCCAGTCAGGCCACTTTGCATTGTTTACAATGGCAAACTTCTATTATTGTTATAACAATAAACAGGAGAGGTGGAGTTTGAGTTAGCATCCACTCAATGTCCATTAAAGTGAGGACTTGGTTTTTAAATTGACAAAACAACAACAACAACAACAACAACAACAACAACTACAACAACAACCACAAAATATATATGTCACTTTTGCCCTGAACAGATATTAGAAATGAACTTGCATTAAATTATTATACACTTCACTTAGCATATGGGGTAGCATACATAGCATACACAGTTACACAGATAAATACAGCTTACAATGCAGTAAAGTGACAAATACTAAAACGCACATACAGTTGTACAGGGAGACTTGCCCATGTGTTTGCTACTGCAGTGGAATAAACAAAAACAGGTTGCAATCCTGCAGCACAGAGACAGATAGATTAGAGTGATTGGGTTCATCATCGTACGTCCTCACACTAATCAGCCCCAACATTAAAACAGGTTACAGTTCTTTTTACCCCCCACCACTAATGTGTTAGGAATATACAGGGAGGGAGAAACTGAGTGACTCGACAACATAATCCACTTTCTCTCCACTTTGGAGGCAGGCAGGATCTCCGAGTGTAAAACACAAAATAAACAAATATGAGGCTTATGGGTGTTTAATAGGATTTCAGTTCGCAACTGACAGGCACAAAGGCCCAACTATTGCCTCAGAGGTTGATATGGTTAATGTTGGCCCCCGAATGTGCCAAAGAAATGATGTGTTTTTGTGACAAAAATGCACAGAATCAATACATCTGCGCTGTGATTAGTGTGAATGATTCTTCTCTACTTCACGCTGTATCATTGTTCTAATTTTTTTTTAGTGAGCAAAATCCTGCAAAGAGTAGAAGCAATAATATCAGTGGTAGTATTAGTACACTGCTGGTGATCCAGACTGTTCTTATTTGCCATTATATTAAAGAATTATTTAAACCTGTCCAAGAAGGCAGTAAACTCTAAATTGGATTTACAACAAAAATAATAACCTGAGGTTTGTTGGATTTATGCCCAGCGCATGAAGTCAACTGGATGGTCCACTGTCACTGCTGTGGGGATGAATGTACAGACTGTGACGACTGCTCCTATTGGCAGGCTGTGCTTGTATGGCTGAATAGTGACAATCCCAGTAAAAGCGTAACACAGACAGACAGACACAGCTCCTCGTGTATCATAAACTCTCGACGCGGCCCTGCAGCTTCCTCCCCGGAACAAGGGAAGAGGGATTCAGGGCCTGAGCAGTTTCCAGAGATCACAGCATTTGAATATTACGAGTTGAAGGCACCTTTCTTAGCACGCGGAAGAGATTAAAAATTGCAAAACTGTGTAAACGTCTTTAAGAAGCTGAAGCTCAGCGATAAAACATGATGCGTGCCTCTGAGGTTGAGAAGAAGGCGGGCAAGGCAGGCGTAAGGAAACACATGGACGATGGCAAATGTGGTCTCAACAGGATGTTCTGGGCTGGGTTATACCTTCACTTTGACTGCTAGCCTTTTTCTGGCTGCTGGTAAGCCTTCAATTAAATGACGGCTACCTTTTTCAAGTCACTAATCCTCTTACAGTTTGGAACCCTAGCCTTTGCCATGCGGAAAGTACGCACACACACCCATAGTGTGTGTCTGTGTGTGTGTGTGTGTGAACAGTGAGTCGTCTTCAGCCTCACCCTCGTGCTGCCTGTCTTGCAGTGCTCCTGCCTTGTGGTACCTTCTTAAGTTGACAAAAGCGGCTGTTCTTGTCACAAACTGAGCCTGAAGCCTGCATGGAGAAAAAAAAAAAGTGCATGTGTTTTGTAACAAACCTGAACATGTGTCACATAAAGACATGACAGCAATGAAGCAGAATTGGGAATTAAATATTAAGTTTAAGGTGTATCTAAATGGCATCATCATTACTGTATTATATACGTGCGCAGATGTGATGTGGAAAGTTAGAGTGATAAAGTAAGTAGGAAGATATGGAAATACAGGGCAGTATCAGTGTGTGCCATACAAACTATATTAATGTTTAAAAAATGTTTAATGTCGCCATCTCATTGTTATGTTTCACTTATGTAAATGACATGGACCGGTAGTCAGATCCGTGCATTTTAATTTTTTTTTCATCTGAGACTCCAGATGGAGAGGCCATGCAGAAAATGGTTCTGAACATACGCAAGGCAAAAATGTAAATGTATGTGAGCAGTGCATGTACCTGCTGAATGTATACACACCTACAAGTGGACCGGGTGTTTTAATGTGAGCCCCACAGTATAGAGCGTAACAAACTGCTGAAAAAGCCATTTCAGTGAGAGCGATTGCTGCTGCTACTCAATGAATTTTCTGTTGTTTTTTGTTGTTTTTGTTTCTAAACAAAATGCTTTTAGGGAGGAAAAGGGCTTAAGGACCAGGGACTGTAAAAAAAAAAAAATCAAAGAAAAATCATGAAGATGCTTTGTGTAATCTTCAGCTTTCAACATTCCAGCCACTGGACCAAAACCATGCTGTCTCAACAAAATTCTGTTATCCATTATCAAATTTATGACAGTTTACATTTAGCAAAAAAAACCAACAACCCCCAAGTATGATGGAATAAAATTGTGGTTAGCACTTTCGCCTCACAGCAAGAAGGTTCTTGGTTCGAATCCAGGTTCAGACCTTCCAGGGCCTTTCTGTGTGGAGTCTCCCTGTTCTTCCTCCCACAGTCCAAAGACATGCAGATTGGGGTTAGGTGGATTTGAGATTCTAATATCCTTAGGTGTGAATGGTTGTTCATCTCCGTGTGTTGGCCCTATTATGGGCAGTTGAAGAACAAACAAACAAACAAACAAACAAACAAATAAACAGACAGAGTGTGGTACAGTTTGTGGTTTGGAAGCAAAACCAACCCCATGAGTTAAAACTTTAGATATTTGCATGAATTCAAAGGATTATCTATAGATAAATCCATGGTCTGATCATGACCTGTCAAGCAAGTCATCTACGTGTACTGTATATGTACTGTATGTATGTTCATACAAAATCATCTTGTAACCATAGTTACATGTTTGAAGACCAGGGACTTTCCTTGACCAATTAGAAAGTGAATAAGAGTAAGAGTACTCGGTTAAGAGTAACTGACCTCCATAGCTTTACTACACAAGATTTCTTTTTCCTCCTGTTTGTACTTAATCTTTGTGAACACCAGAGAACATTGGTTTGTTCGTATTGGTCAGTGCGCTTAACTGTGATATCAGCGGGCTAGCTGGCAGTCACTGGGCTTAAAAGATTTTCAGGTTTCACAATTCAGGCTCACTTTTTTAACTGAGGTACATCGCCATGGTAACATATGCTGAATGGCTTCTGATAATCAGATCAAAACCTGCGCAACTGCTGACCAATCAGATCCCTTGAAACAGTCATCATCCCTGTAGACTCCTGACATTGACAAAAGGTACTGAGGTCAGATTCATTCTGCTGCTCTAGGCTCTACATGTCCACAGGCTGTGTTTCATTTGGACAAAAAGACAAACAAACTTAGCAGCAACAACAACAACAACGACAGAGAGCAGAATTCAAATTTGGACCATACTACAGGTGTGTAAGGGACATAATTCCTACATTTATTAAAATTGCACATGTTAACTATATGGCACACAATTAAGTTAAGTGTGGCAGCCTCCTAGTGACTCTGTAAGGTCCACAGATTTAGCTTCTGTTTGCAACACTGCTGCACATCAATGTCACTCTCCTTATTATAACTTAATTTCATGAGACCCCCCCCCGTCAAATTTTTTATAAATTAATTTTTGATTGATTCTGACAACTATGGTCCTCCTGAGGTCATCAACCTACCTCATGTCCCTCACATTTCCATCTGTGCGTGTTCTAGATTTGAACTCAAAGAACACTGCCTTCTCGACACAGTGCATCTCAGTACAATCTGTGCAGGACATGTTTGGATTTCACAAAATGCATTTGATTTGAGAATGGGAGGAAATTGGACTGTGTCTCTTTTAACAGACCGCAAAACTAATGGAAATGTGCTTCCTCAAGGTAATTTTCTTTTGTTTCTAGCACAATTTGCTAAAATTACAGAAGGCAGGAAGTGGAGAGTGTTGGGTAATTTCGAGGGAGGCCATGTGATGTATGGAGAAGCAACAATAAATTCTTGGTAAAGGCTTTGATTTTTTTGTGTTTTAACCCATACTGATAGCTAACATATTCCTCATTAACCCTAAAATTATGAATGATGAATATCATGCAATATCATGATTCCTACTGATATATCAGAGCATCATTCATGAATTGAAATACATTTATGACCGTCACAGTTAGCACGAACATTAAAGCAGTCAAAAGTTATATGTATTTTTCTTGGAATCACCTTTGTAGGTTTATGTTATAATCTCTTTGAGTGGCCTGATGTTGCCAGTCAGACAGACCAACGCTCACTGAGGCTGGTGATGAAGCACAGACCTGTGTAAAAGGAGGGGTGTTCCCGCTACAATCAGCCAACGCTCAGTATTGATTGGCCGGTGTCGGTCAATTCAAGTAAAGGGAGGACACGGTCAGAGTCATGGGCAATTAACGGTCTCCACGCCACAGCAGTAAGCCCCCTCTGCAACCCCGCCCCTTCCCTTCTTTCTCCCTCAGACAATTAAAATCTATTGTAATTGGTTTATTGACACTGCAAATATGAATCTGCATTTGCAGTACGTGGAGGGAGCATGCACATTACAAATACACAATTCAGAGGATAAACTGTTTGGATGCGGAAAATGTAATCAGTTCTCAACAAGCATACTGCAAATGGTGAAGACTGCGAGAGCATACCCATTTTGCACATATTAACAATGAAACACACACAAACAGACAAACAAACAGACAAACAAACACATAGGATGTGTGCTGTAGTATTTTGCACGAAGACAGGACACTCTCAAACCTTAAATCTCTCTCTAACCGCTCTCTCTTGCATGAGGAGATGTGTGGCTTCTGTTCCTGCTGCTGCAGGACAGCACAGTTAGAAATATCGCTCACGAGCATTTTTATCTCTAACAAATACATTTTGCAAAAACTGTGCAACTGAACAATTTCGGCAATGAATCAAATAGATAGATACTATACATAGACCATGTGCAGTTACTGTACTGTAAATGCTTTTTGGCAATTATGAAGAAAATCTGAGTTGACCGGGAGACATCTTTAGGGTTATTCAAGTTCTACTGGAACAACAGAAAACAAGCTGTAGAATCATCAATCAATCATGCCAGCATTTTTGCATTATTTATGTAATTAACCATAAATCAAGTATACTCTAAAGCATAATGTAATTTTTCAGTGTGCATTTCTACCTTTCCGACAGCCACTTGTTCGTATTCATTTCTGGATGCAGTTAACGTCAGCTTGTAGAGGCAACGCTGCTGGAGTGTGATATTCTATTACAGTGAACCTCATGTGTGTTTAGAGTCGTGTGATACTGCAGAGCACATTTCCGTCAGAGTACAGATCAAACTTTGATACCACACATCACTGTAAGATTACTTAGCTTAAAGACAAATCACACCTGATAAATTAGCTTCTCACCAGCTTCGCTATAGAGCCAGTTATTCTTATACATTATCTAAAATTAATTAAGTTACAGTGAAATGATTTTATTCCCCATGTTGCCAAGAAGCCCCGGAAATCCTCTGATGCACGACATGGAATCTCTGCACCAGCATGGAGTCCCTGCAAAACCCTAGTCTGGGCCTGTGCCAGGTTAAGGACTTTGGAGATCTGAGGTCAGGATCACGATGGGCATTGTACCGGCTGCTTTAGGGATTGTAGCCTTTTGGCTCCGTTGGGACGGAATGTGTGTTTGCATGTCACTGCTCTGCATTCTCCTCCTGACAGTATGTGCTGCTGGCTGGGTGTGACCTTTGTGCCCTACTACTCATTCCACATACCTGCTCCTCATCACACCATTCATCTACTGACCCGTCTCAGTATTTAAGATCTGGGGTGGATTCAGATTGTCATTCCTATCGTCTTTTCCTATCTACTATTCCTTGACCTAAATGGAAATCGTCATGAGGTCAAGGAAAGGTGTGAAGGATGATTCATAGGACTTAGGAAAAGCCAACAGCGGTCCTTAGAGAATCCGACTCCACTTTCACTATACTGCGTAATTGGCAGATGTTATTGACGTGCGTCTGCCACGGTGAAACTACACATTTCAGAAGATGGACTACAAAATGTGCATCTAAAGGGCGACTTGGCCCTGTGCGTTCATAGCAGGTTGATTCATGCTAAACATTGGCAACACGGTGAAAAATATTTATCCATTACAAGGTTGGAATTGAAATAAAAACAATAATATGGGCTACGAAAACTGAAAGGAAAAGCTTGTCACACTGAGAATGTTTGCTCTCGCTCCTGTCCACTCATATTTATCCACATGACACCTTGTGATATTAGATGGAAAAATGCTTCATAGGCAACTGTAACTTTCATCATGACTTCTCGTCATGTTCATACGCTTCTTTTGTGCGTTAAATATGGTTGCCGCAATGAATTGTGGGGCTATTTCTATTCTATTTCTCCTTTCCTTTCACATAGGAAGGTCCAATGTACCCTATGCTAAAGGAGATGGGACAGGAAGCATTGAAGGACCTTTCTAATCATTTAAAGAATTCAAATAGCTCACATCATGGCTGCCGATGAAATACTTAAGGATCATTTCACTCAGTTCAGAACCTTCCTAAGCAAAATTGACAATTCAAATGGAGTTCTCCACAAGGACCTGTGGGTGTTATCTTGACCAAACTTTCCAGGCAGTCTTCAAATGCTCCTTGTTACTGTTTTCTTCTGTGCCTGCTCGTTCCTTGCCCTAACTCTGCTTCTCCCTCTGCTTCAGGATTCATGCAGCTCTATTGGCCTCACTCTCGCCTGCTGTCTCACTCTCTCGCTCCCCGTCTCTGTCTCCCTCCTGCAGTTCTCAGCAGGGAGACTGCAGTCTGATCTGTCGCTCAGGTTCTGTGGCACATGAGAACAGACTGCATGCTCTTGTGCGTGCATTGTCTGGTTACTGTCGTGTTTTGGGTCTGAGTTTATAGCAAGTTTCTATGTTAATTCTTGCTAAGTTCCATCACTCTTTGCTTATATTTGTCGGGATTTGAAAATGCACCTGTGGATATCCTAACTATTAACTTTCTTGCCAACAATTCTCTGTTGAGCACAAGATTTCCCCAAAATGTCATTTCATGTCATTACATCATGGTTTCTGAAGTGGACTTTGATAATTTTGCCACACATGCTGATCCCAAAGGTCAAGGATGAACTTCCATGCTTATGACATAAAATTGTGGTGGTAAAACCCATTCCCCTAATATTTTAATATAATGCATTTTGATTTTGTTAGATTTAAGTTATTTAAAGTAAAAAAAAAAATCTGAATCAGTCCAGGGAATAGTTTGACATTTTTACAAAATATATTTATTTACTTTTCTACTTTTCAACCTCGCACAAAATAAACACTTTAATGGGCCTTGGCTTCTTGGACACACGCGAAACACAACAGTCGCAATTACGTTGGCTGCTTCAAACACTATCATGGTTATAGGGATGCTAATGAAAATAAGGTTTCTGTAATGTCCAATCAAAGCAAAGAAACCCCCAAAAAGATTATCTGTCAATATCTGTGCAAGCCTCTCCGAATAGCAAGCCCGGCTGGAACATAATGATTTACCGTCCAATTTCCAACGGCCTCTGTATCCGTTTCAATCAAATCTCCAATATTAACACCAGGCAATAATTTCTTCTGCTTTATTACAAATGTAGCCCTCCTATTCGATAAATCAGCTGCCCGGGAGCCGGTATAATTCAAGGTGGAAATCAGGCATATCTTATACTGGCTGAGTCACAGTCAAAATGAACCATTATTTCAGCTTTATGTTCTTTAGTGCCAAGAGACAGAGGGAGAGCCACTTCAGTCCAACTTCTACCGCGGTGTTCCGTCGTTTATCTTCAGCATCAAAGCAAAACTTTGCTCAAAGCCTTTGACACAGTTCACACAGGTAGCAGATTGTTCATGAAACGGGGGAGTTATGGCAATTAAAAAGAATAAAAATCAACCTATGGGGCAAGGATTTAGTGGGACACTGGTGGACTGTGACATTAAGTGTCATGCTAGTGCTGTGGCCATGATAACACACATTAAGTTGAACGTATGGGATGCCACGGTTAGGGAGAAAGCATAATGAAGATTTTCTACATGGTCTCAAATGAACAACCACTGAACACCAAATATCTGTGAAGTGTATCTCTAGTTGATAAATCAATAACTTTACAGTGACTGTTTGTTAAGAGTGTTTGCACAGCCGAGTGACTAAATGTCCTTGTTAATTGTCTCAAAGCACAACGAGGGACCAGTGACTGAAGTGATTCCGAGCTAACTGCTAGTTTTACACATCCTACATCACTCCCTTTCACCCTTTGGTTTTCATTTATCAACAACAAGAACAGTTTCGTCCATTAGTCCTGAAAGTAAATGTGGTTTTAGTTAACAGCTGAATCGAGTTCATTAAATGTAATGAGGCTGAAAGGTAATGATGCGTTTGAACACCCCGCAGTAAAAAAAAAATGTATAGAAGTTGGGCGTTTACCAACCGGAAGTTTACCAGTGGTGAAGTCCGACAAGTTTGCCTTAAAAAGTTGTGATGATTTTTACACATCATAGATAACGGAAAATGAGTGGAATCAGAGACCAAGGTGAGGTATTTACATTCCAAAGCATATCCAGGTTTTCCACATGGGCTGAGGTTTTTATTCAGGTTTTCAAAACGAGGACATGATGTTTATATGAGAGACAAAAAAACAAAAAAACACTGTGTGTTTGGATTGACATTAAAAAGATGGATTCAGCATGAATAATATCGTTAATGTCTTACAGCTGTACAGAAATTGTAATATTAAAAAAAATCCTTTTTACCTTCATGACACTGAAATGAATGATACCCCACATCTGATAATACTGACATTGATAAATCATATCCTTTTATCACTGATTAAAAAATATGTTTATTCTATTCAAAACAGAACAGAACGGATAGAAAACTTTCCAAATAAATCATACATTGTCTCTTTTATATAGAGGGGGACAAAAATAACTGACCTTGACTGAGCCATGCAGAAGAAGATACATGTGAGGGCCTATGTGTCCCAGTGAGCACTGATAAACCAGGAAATAGAGCGAGGATTGGCTGGACCTGTTGCTCACGGGGGAGCTGTAGCTCAGGAGGTGGAGCGAGTCGTCCATAAGCAAAGTGTTGGTGGGTGGAATCCCATGGCTCCAACAGTCTAATCTCTGAATTGCTCCAAAAGCCAGCAGTGAATGAATGATACAGTAAGTTATAGAAAAAGTGCTGTGTGTACAGTCCATTAAGCATTAAGAAATAACACAATGACTTCATGTTCTCTCTTATTTAAAAAAAAAAAGTGACATGGAAAAACAGTGTGAGTTTACTTGTCGGGAAACAAAGAGACACCTCATGTGCAAAGTACTGACGAACACTTCATGTGTCTTTGTGTCAAAGTTCAACATCACTTGCACTTGACTACATCTGACCATTCCCCTATAATTTGTCAGGTCAGATGATTCTGATTTTATTGTATCTTTAGGAAAACATTTTTTTTTTGTAGAAATGTTTAAAATACTGATGGGTCTAATCTTATAGAAATAAAAGATACTGTTTAACTGAGAAAGGCTGAGTGAATGCATGGCCTTCAAATAAACTTTTATATAACAGGATTCCGGCTAATTTGGTCACTGATGATGTAAACGAATCTTGAAATCACATGAGGTTTTCTCACATTATTGGTGAGCAACAGGAATTCACAATACATCCTGCATTCGTTCATGAATAAAGCTATCATGAGTCATGCATTAGTTAAGCATTACTGAAGTATATGATTTATAGTGTTGAAAATAATGTACAGGTTTAATATAGCCTGTTCTGTAACTTAGCTATCCTACAACTTATATTTGGTGCCGCAACAGTCATAAAATTAAACTGCAGTCATGAGTCATTGTTGATTCATTATTGTATGGAAATGAAGTGGCTGGTGCCTGTGCAGGGGCTGCACATGGTGTAGTGGTTAGAGCTGTCGCCTCACCGAATGTCCCAACATAAACATAAAACAAAACATATAGTATTTATCGGCCTTATCTGAAGGTGGACTCATCATCAGACATCACATCGTTAACGATGATGGGTCCACTTGATGTATGCACTGTACATCTGAACGATAAAGTACACAGTCAGTAATGTCTGACCTGAACAAAATTATTGAAATCCTGTTGACCACTGAGGGCGGACCAGACTGCAGTCAGCTAAACTTTGATTATTAAAATCTTTATCCAATTGATGGATATTATAGATCTCCTGTCTACTGAATCCCCTGGCAAAGGGATACAAGAAATGGAAAGAAAATGGTTTGCCACATTTGGAATCATGGGAAAACTTGTGGCTCACAGTTTATGATTTTGAAAATAAATGTGTATAAGGTCTTACAGAGGTAAATATTTGGCCTATAAAGAAGGTAACACACACAAGAAACTAGAGATAAAGAATTTGTCCGACTGGTTTGTGATATGCACTATGCTGTGCATTTCTAATATATCTCATCTTATTAGAGAGTGTAGTATATAAGGCGTCTGGCCTTTTTTTAAAGTCCAGATTTGTCAGGATCTAAAGAGTTCCATTAGGGTTCAACATTAACATTCTGAGGCACTTGTCTTATTATGCTTTATTTACATTTAAGACATTACATCTCTGTTAATGACCTTTGCATTTGATCCTGGACTGTGAAGCACTTCAATATGAGCTATACAGATTAATTGCTGAACATCCTTCTGATGGTAAATAATGATGCCTGAGACATTAATATGATGATGTTTTATAGGTACATGTGATGAATTAGTGGTTCCGGCAATAAATAGCCGCAGTCGCGTGACGCCGTCGCATGCAAGAGCATTTCTATGTCCATTTATGGATAATGAAACTCAAGCATGTGCGTACATCTCCACAATGAGATTCATACAACACACTGAGGCGTACGTGCAGCTTTATAAATCTGACACACAGGAAAGTGTGCATATTTCTGTCTTTGTGTGTTCAGACAGTTTTCGTTCACAAACTGTCATTTTCTCTTTGAGGTGCATGGTGCAGTTTCCCTCGCACCTATCCACCACAGGCTGCGGAGCCTCTAGGAGCGTCGCTGCCACAGTTCTCCGGAGGTAAAATGTCTGAACTGCAGCAAACTTGGATTGACTCCTGGTTGGTTAATCGAGGCATTTTGAGTTGGTGGGGAAAATCCATATTTTACAGCAAAAAGACAAATAACAAGCATATATTGCCTTGGTCCTTTTTACGCTCTTCCTCTCTCATCTGCATCACTTTCTCTCTTTATTTTTCTCTCAGTCTCCTTATCTTGTCATGTATCTCTTCCCTTCCCAAGGCTCAGCTTTGACTGATACAGTCTGATCCATTCTTCTCGTGTCAATGAAGAAAGTAAACACAGACTGAATTGAAATTTATATGCAAATGTTACCAGCCTCTGCTTGGATAATAATATTATGAATAAAAATAAGTGAGTGTATAGGGGTTCCTCATTTTAACATGCATTTCAACCCTTAACACAAACTTGAATTGAAATGTAAGCAGTCTAACATGGGATGGATAGACTTCCTGTTAGCAACCTGGCTAGTAATTTGCTACTAACTAGCCGGCATCATGATGGACGGCCATTGTTTAACAATTCATGACAGCACAGGAGCCGATCATCATTTTTTGGCATAAACAAAGAACCTCTGTGATGATAAAAATGTTGTTGTAGTATCAAAATTATTCACTG
This sequence comes from Scophthalmus maximus, assembly GCF_022379125.1. NCBI lineage: Eukaryota > Metazoa > Chordata > Actinopteri > Pleuronectiformes > Scophthalmidae > Scophthalmus > Scophthalmus maximus. Next base: position 2,204,037 of record NC_061525.1, read on the forward strand.
CATTTTCACACAAGCAATGTGTGATCAGATGAGACAGTCTGTTTTCTTGGTATTGTCCAAAATCCTTGCAACACCACTGTAGAGTTATTTTTAGGCTGTTATTTCACACCTTCGACTATATGTGTAGTGATTTAGAAGCACATAATGTGCGTTTTATTTTTTTATTTTTAGGACTTTTAACCTTTCCATTGGGGCAAGTAAATTTCTCATCCACTTGTGTCTCAAAACATCCACTTGGACAAGCCTTAATATCTAAGCCCTGATTCCAGGACGGCAATGATGATCAAAATCATGCACATTAAGCTAAAGCCAAAAAGGCCACTAGTCAGATTAAAGGGCCATCCATCATGTCAGCAGGGAACGTATTTCAGAAACAAATGGCATCGTCAGAACTTGTTCTAACTCATTCCCAACCTGTTCCAGTGACTTGATCAACAGTTGTATCGCTGTGTCTCGGTCCAGTTACTGATGGCTCTCTCTCAAACGCTGCCTATCTCATTACAGTAATGAACTTTATAATTACCTCCACCCCCTCAGAGAAGAATGAAGGCCATTAAGACACTGGGATTGGCTTTTATATCATTTACTTAGCCCAGAACACTAACCAGCAGCCATTTTCCATCTCAGTAAACTTCCACATCCTTCAAGCCTTTGACAACACTTCTTTTCTTTCCTCAAAGTTTTATATGCTAAACAGAATGACGCAGCACCCTAATGGAGACTGTAGAATGTTTCACCATCACCAGACTGGAGTCCCCTTGTGCTAACTTTGGTATTATGATTTGTCAGATTTTTATATCAAGAGAAAATGAATGCATGACTCTTAGTTAAATGTAACTTATCATGCTTCTAAAAGGTACACGTGAGCATAAAACAGAGCCCAAATGCCCACCAATGTAAGCATGATATCTAGTTTGTATCTCTTTTCCACTACAGGGACTACTGTGAACAAACTCATCTTACTAACTTGTAGCTTCCTGAAACCTGACCTCTTTGTGAGCTTTGTAAGGCTGTAAGGCTGGGTTCTTTCCCATGTTTCCTCTGTACTCAGGGACAATTAGGATGTCCGGGTTAGGGTTATGTATTACAAAGGCTACAGTGGGATTTGCCTTGAGTCCATGGCACTGCCAGGGCCAGAATAAGCTGGTTGGTAGCCCAAAGAGACACCCAGTTCGTCAAACCACTTCACAATTTGTACTGTTTTCTGTCCTGCTCACATCGTTAGGCTTTGTTTTCTATAACCCTTTTCCATACATCAGTGTTTCCCTGCTCTGTTTGGCAGTGTTTCGTATCCCCATTTCTGCCAGTAATCTACCGGTCCACTTTCTTAGCATCAGAATTGACATTAAAATTGAGACAACATTTTGAATGCAAATGGCTAGGGGTGTTCCCACAACCAGTGTTAATGTCTTCAACAATGAATATGTAAATGGTGCATTATAGAGAACGAGAGTTTGTGGAAATTGACTGGACCCTGTACAGCAGCATAACTTACTAATTACAACAAATTCATTAAACTAATAGTCAGTTATATCAAAACAAACTGCCTATCATCGTGCTACAAATGTAGACTACAAGCTAACAAGTAGCACAAGAAACACTTTGAAGGCATTCATGTAGTACCAATATATCAGTCAGCAATTAGCATTCATGCTGTTAAAATTATAACAAGAAAAAAAAAATCCTTTAATATTATTTTAATTACTCAATTGAACAACGTATTTATCCGCACATCAAATAGAAGCTGAAAGAAACATTACCAGCCTTGTTTGAATTCCATCACAGAGTATTAGAGCTGTGGCACAACAGTTGTCTTTAATGAGCAAAACATGGTGTGAAAATAGATTTGAATTTCCAACTAATGACTCGTTGATTCATATCCCAACCTGTGTGTAATTTGCATGACTGTAACAAGCGCAAACAGGTAATGAGCAAGTACATCTACTGCTAAAAGAGGTGGCGGCACTTACAGTAGTGTGAGGACAAATTCAATTCAAACAAAGACTACCACCTCGACTTCACAAGTTCAACATTATTAACACAAACGCTGCATTGTTGTTGTTGTATAATTTCCCCCCACCAGCCACAGAAAAGATGACCAAAAAGCAGAATTTCAATCTGCACTCGGCAGTCTGCATTACACGTATAGTAGACCTCATTTGCAAAGGCATTGTGTTTGGCTGGGATTAATTAACACTTATAATGCAGTAAGGAATCAGGCGAGTTGGGCTTGTGTTATAATAGGGGGAACATTCTGGCTTGCAATGCTGGACAAAGAGTTTACCTCCTAAGTGTTTGTCTCTGTGTGTGTGTGTGTTTGTGTTTGTGTGTGTTTGTGAGAGAGAGAGAGAGAGAGAGAGAGAGAGAGAGAGAGAGACAGGCAGTGAGGGAGAACAAGAGACACAACCAGTCCACTGCACTACATTGTATGCTATCATGCTGAAACATATGGACAGACAGGTCCTTTGTCACAACTGTAAGGGCACGTTTGACATGGTTTGATAGAGTGGGAGTGGCAAACAAAAACACAGGCCTATCCTGCTCTCTCCCTGCCAGTCTGTCACTCCGTTAAGGCAACGTGTGTGTGTGTGTGTTTGTGTGTGTGTGTGTGTGTGTTTCAGTCAGTGACCAGCAGCAATGCAGATCATGGCTCCGCAAGAGAATAATGGAATGGAAATGTGCCCATGTGCTACCTTTACCATACTTTTCAACACGGAATGATACAATATCATTTGCTGTACGCCTTGTATTTGCACTCACAAAAACTGAGATTGTTGTCGTACAGTTCATTCATTGCAGTCATGTCAGTGTATTTGTATGTGCTCATCTGTCGTTTTGTAATGGTTCAGTTCAGCGATAGTTCGGAAGGAGCTCTGAGCGTAAGAAAAAACAAAAGAGATATTTTCCTTCTCTAACTCTCGTCCTTTTGCCGTATGTTTTTGATTCATACTCATATTGATGGAGTGAGTGAGGTAACATCTGCAGTACCTCAGCAGTACCTATGGGTGTCCTTCTTTTTCTTCAGAAGCCATCATCTCATGCCTTCAACTGTTCTGAACTGACGCTGTGGCAGGGGTCTGTGTGAAAGAACATCGAAGGCAACTGTGAAGCATAAAATGCATTTGAATATTTTATTGCTAATTTGCTACACAAAAGTGCAATTAATAAAAAAAAAAACATTTTGTGGAGACATTAAACATTTCTGAGATAACTCATTTTGTCATTAGAAAAAAAAACACATAGCAGACACAGTGGGTTTTGTGCAAACAAGAATGTGACATGGAGTCAAACATGTAGGAATAAGTCTTGTTATATAGTCTGGTTAGCTCTGAAGCGTAAATGTGCTAAATATTGCTTTAAAAACTGGACCTGTTTTTTAAAAATGTAATTTGCTTCTTCTCCATGGGTTAAACCATGATCATGGCACTATCCTGTAGTATCATGCTCAATTCTTGCCCCTGATATTCATCACTTTTCTCCAGTGAGAAGAATTGTGAGAAAATTCTCTAAAAAAAAAATTGTCGGAAATCAAATAAACCCTCACATATATTTATTTATGTTTGTGCATTATTTAGCTATATTTAGCTAGTATTGTTATGTTGTGATTCTACCACAGATTCTTCTGTCTGCTCTTCTGTGAATAAAGCAGCTGTTGCTGTCTATCCAACACATTGAAGGGTTTATTTTGGGAAGATTTTCCTTAACTGAATCAATTGCAGGCCTAATTTAAGACTGGAAAGTACATTGAAAGTTGACTTGGCTTGAAACACTGCTACAGAAAGCATGATGAACAGAATTAAATTCGATGTTTCACACATTTACCTCTGCACCTCACGGAACTGTTGAGATACTGGTCACACAAGAGGTGGGCTCACATCTGCCACCAAAGAACCCACATAAACAAATAATAATAGTTATAATTATTATAATAATAATAATGATAATAATAACGAGGCCCCTAAAATATCAAATGTATACATTTTTCACCAGTTCTGATGCGTGTGCAAATTTTCGGGCAGGTCGAAGCACGTTAATCTCCTCAAATTAGCAATTAATTTGCGGAATAATAATAATAATAATGACAATAATAATAATAATAATAGTTCACTCAATTACAATAGGTCCTCGCTCTGATTTCGTCAGTGGAGCTCGGGCCCTAATAATAACAACAACAACAACAGCCTGCAGGCTGCAGCACTACAATTCCACTATCTGGAAACAGACAGGTCTACTGTGCTGTTGCGAACAAACTACTGTATTTAAGAACTATTTGACCTTTAAGTTTAAATTGTTGAATCATTGTATGTACTCCAACATTCTCAGGAGAGCAGTATTGATACTGAGTGGGACGTAAATTGGCTGTTTGGCTGATTCTTAATGATACTGATTATTTCTAAATATTTGCTAAGGAAGACATCCTGTATAGAATACACCTATTTTTAGCAACATGTATTCTGTAATTGTCACTGATGTTAGTGAAAAGATTAGAGGAATTTTCAGGTGACAGTTGAGTAACAACTTATGATTGTATCTTCACCTTCCAAAAGATTCATAATTCATTTGATTTCAATTGGCGGTGCGTCATGGAATATATTTTATGTTACATATTGCCATTTATTTTTTGTATGTGTTTTTTTGTGTAATGTTGTGTAGTATTTCTATTTACTCTAGTATTACATTTTTGTCAATGCTATCATAGTTCACCGTTGAAAACTGGTTTTCATAATAAAGATCATCTCTACCTTTGTTACAACCATCCTTGTACCTTACATCTCAGCTTTCTTATTCCTGATGGTCTCTGGACTCCTTCTGGAAAGAGCTGCAGAGATTTTGAACTGCACATAAACAATGACATACTGTATTTTCAAGCAGTTATTGGTGTGGCGGGCCAATCTCCACCACCTTTTGTTCAAATCTATATCCACTAAAGAAAGGGTCCTCTCATTTCCTTGGAAATTGCCCGAATCTGTGCTAAAAGAATATTCAACAAATCTGTCACTGAAATTTGTGGAGGGAGAAGTGAGGTGGGTGTTGATTGGGGATTAAAAGACAGGCTTTGGTCAGTCTCTGAATTTCTTTTTGGATTCACCGTCACATCATGTCACATTGATACCAAATGCGCTCACACACACACACACACACACTTGGTGGGGTCATATTTACTCCATTGAATTCTGTATGGATAATGGTGACCCAGAGGGGAGTAATGTAAGATTGAGTTTGGCGGTGCTTTATGGCCGTCATTAACTTCAGCCCTTGTAAGTGAGAGCAGGAGCGGTGCGGGGTTCATCCCGGCTCCTTTTAATGAATTGAAGCACTCTAAAACCTTTCTTGAACTGAGGTGGAGGTTAAACCCTTATACACTCAGTTTCAGTTTACATTATGAAAAGTTGTATACAAGTTATACAAATGACATACAGATTCGGCTTTTTGAAGGAAAGTTTATTTTCCTTATGTTCTCTGCTGTTGCTGTTGTTTTTAGTTTCAATCACAGAGTGTGAGTTGTTTTTTAAGTCTCCTGAGAAGAGATAAAAGGATTTAGAGATGGAAGGACAGCATTATAAGTGGGAGAGAGATGGTGTCTCAGGCCTTCTCCATGGGGCGGCTGTGGCTCAGAAGGTAGAGTCGTTCTTCCACCAACCCGATGTTTGGTTTACAAACTGAATTGAATTGAATTGAATCACAGGTTACGGGGTTGGGGTTAGGGCTAGGGTGGAAATCAAATTGCTGGTTTCAATTATATAATTGGTATCAATGGTTTTTGTAGCAAAATAAAGTGAAAATCAAGCACAGACTCCTTATCAATTATCAAAATGAAAATATAAACCATAGCTCTCGAGGGGTGTGGGTAGAGAGTGTGAAATAGAGTGAGAGATAGAAATGGAGGAGAACAGCACAAAGCATATAGCTGCAGGAGAGACTTATGGTTTAGACGGCCATGTCAAAATGCACTGCACTCTCCGCTGTTGCCTTTATCTCTCTCATGCCTCTTCCTCTGCTCACCTCTCTCTGTCCCGCTCTTCTTCTTTTCCCCTTCTCTGCATGCTGGTCCTGCTCTCATATCTCCCTTCCTCACCTCCTCCCCTCCCAACTCTCTTTGTTCGCTCCCTTTCTCCTTCAATGTCTTATTTTTACGCAAACACAGGACTATAATGACAGCATCTGCACAAAGCTTATTGGTACTCCTATCTGTGCCTCTCTTTACTCTCTCTCTCTCTCTCTCTCTCTCTCTCTCACACACACACACACACACACACACACACACACATGCATATACACAAAACACCTCAGCATGGAAATTGAAATAATGATAATGTATCCCTCAGTCTGCATCAAAGTATTGCCACTTCAAAAAAATGCCGGCAGGCATGAAATGCAAACGTGAAGCAGATGGATTGGGAAGGAGGAAGGATAAAGACATTGTGTGTGTACTGTATGTGCATGTGTGTGTGTGTGACAGTGTGTGTCTTTTTCCATTTTACCATTTTTGCTCTACTTACATGTACATAGCTTTAAGGTAGGGAGAGAGAGAGAGAGAGAGAGATAGAGAGAGAGAGAGAGAGAGAGAGAGGGAGAGAGAGAGTGTGTGTGTGTGTGTTGGCAGTTGGGATTCGGCAGTTCATTTGTGCCGCCGAATCTCCAAGCAGGTTAGTCCAGGCCTGGTTATGCCTCACCCTGGCTAGCACAAATGGAGCATTACTAGTTCAGGCAGAGCACTCAAGTCGTATTTAACTTTACATTAACTTCTTCATTCTTGCTCCACCATCAGTGCCTCATTCATCAACAGTTGGGCTTTCTAGGTCCGTCCAATCATGTTGTTACAGATGTACAGTGTGGCCGTGAGCTCCTTCGAACAGCTTTGTCACATTAAGCAGTCAAACTTCTTTAAATTGTCAATTTGTTGACTTACTGAAAGTGACTGTTGTCTTTCCCTTGAGTGAATCATTTTTGTATGGTTATGGTCACAGTTGTTAGTTAAAAGACCTGTAAATGATTTTAAGAGTAAATTTGCTCTTCGACTCATTTCATTTTTGATTTTTCTTTAGGAAAAATGTTGTGAAGTATTGAGAGATGTTGAAATGAATTACAGCACAAATGAATTGGTGTGTGTTCATTACTTGCTTGCGTTGTCAGTGGAAAGCCACAACGTGTGTATTTGTGGATTACATTTTTTTTACTGCTAATAGCAATGAAGTGTCAAGGCTCCCCCTTCCCCCCCCCCCCCCCCCCCCCCCCCCCCCCCCCCCCATCAGTACGCACAGAAACAAACACGTTTCTGTGTTTTTGGGTGTACGCAGGTCAGTTAGCACCATATGGCAGCTTACATAATTAGTGTCTAATCGACTTGATGTTTTGACTGCCGTTGTTTCACAGTTCACTAGCTATTTGGTTTAGCAGCGCTGCTAGCTGGTTACCCCCCACGGGGCAGCAGGTGAGACGGCCGGCAGGGTGCCATCTGCACAGGTGGAGGCACTCTCTCTCTCTCTCTCTCTCACACACAAAAACATACACATTATTGTGGAAAGCCTAACCCTAAACTTAACCTACCTTACCCCCAAACCACCTCAGATATAACGTTGTGTCTTTAGGACCAGGGTTCGGGTCCAGACAAGGGAAAAGGCTCCACTGAGGTGAAAAAAACACACATATTTTTGACGACACTGATTTCATTCCTCAGCCCCTTAACCAAACCTTAACCCTCACAACAAAGTGCCTAACCTCATTTGAAGTTGTGAGGACCAGCCAAAATGTCCTCTCATTTCATACATACATACACCCACCCACCCACACACACACACACACACACACACCCCTCACTAATCTGATAAGAACACAAGGGCAAATCATGTGGTTCTGAGTCGATATTTGGCTGTTGCTCAGTCAAAGGCTAACACTGGCTGTGGGAAAAACGTGAAAAAGTGAAAAAGATGCGCAGAGAAAACACACACACACACACACACACACACACACACACACACACACACACACACACACAGTTTGCATACATTTCAATTTTTTTTGAAGGCATTCCATTTTACGATCGCTTTTTTTGAAAGTTTTTGATGAAAGACTACAGCATGTAACAAGTCAAATAATTACCTTCAGAGTGCAGATTTAAGTGGTGTAAATCATGAAAATTGTGCAGTTTAAGTGTCATACAGGCAGAGAGTACAACATGCACAGACATACTGTACACACACATATGCAAAACTCACCTGCAGTTAACCCCTTCTATTCAGTACATGTATGTATGAATAAATCTTAGCTTTGCTGCTGATTTACATTATTATTATAATTGTAGTCATGTGGTATGTAGGCCTGTTATCTGTGTTTGGCATTATCATCTGGTGGTAACCTCCATCACAGCTTTTTTAATAGGCCTGCTTTTAAACCAGTGATTGTCTCCAGTTTGACGAGCTATTAAAATGAAGGGAACATTTTACTGCACAAATAGTCCCAGTGCTGTGCTGAGGCAAATGTTAATCACCAAATGAGTTTTACTCAGTGGCCATCAAAGAGATGAGGACAACATTTTTGTATTAAGAGAATGAGAGAGCACCTGTGCAGTTCGATTTGTTTATGTGGGAGGGAACAGTGTGTATATGTGAAAGACAAACTACAGTAGCTGATGTGTGGTGTCCATTGTCGTGATGACCAAATATTTTGTCATGACGTTTTGGGCACAACGAGAGAAGAAAGCCTCTGGAAGGTCCCAGAAAGAGGGAGTTCCTCAGATTATTTGTAATTGCTTTAATTTCTATAGTTCATATGTGTTTATGTTTAAGGTTAGTTCAGACAGTCAATAATTCAGAAGTGGTGATATATTTTGGTGGAATGTGAGACATAAAACACTCAAATCAGCTGTTCCAGTCAGAGCTACTGAATAAGAATTAGTGATTATGAAAGCGACAAGACATGCCATTCACTGTGGACGTAAGAAGATACCTTCATGAACCAGAGTATACAGATGAAGAACTGGGGAGTGATACACTGCTGCTTTGTACCGGCGCGAGTTGGGGTAGTAGTGCATGGCCGAAGAATGCTTGAAAAAAGTGCAAATACAAACGGCTGTCTGGCGGCAAACTAGAGCAGTGAAAGCAATGAAAAAAAAATGTTTTTCGGTGGTCCCTGCTGCAACAATGGGACTCTCACTACTTCCACTTCTCCTCCAAACTCCAAATTAACTATGCATAAGTACCTCATACAACCCCACTTCAACGTCACTAAACTATCCCTTTAAGTGATTTTAAAGTTATATCATTTTAACTGTGAAATAATATAACTAAATGCTACTGTGTGCCGATTAAACCTGAGTCTTGGAAATGGAACAGTTGTTTCTGGTCTTTCTTTTGACTGTATTTACTGTATGCGCCCCGAGGCTGGGCAATACTATCTACTGTACATTGTATGATCGTTTTCAAACTTGTCCAAATATGGGATTTAATGCAAACCGTAAATTAAACCTAACAAATTTGTTATATAAGGTTTTGCTCTGAATAGTGCATAATAATAATTGTATACCCAACTTCCCATCAGTATGTTATATGGAGAAGATTAAATGCAAAGTGATAAATTTGAAACAAATTCACTCCCTATTACATTTTCATTGTTCTTCAATAGCATTCAATTTGATTTCAATACTGTAAGTGCACCGATACCCCGAGCATCACCAGTGAGGATGCCAAATGTCCAACACAAACAGGGGCAGTAAGCAGCAGCCACTATGAAAGCCATGTGGGGACAATGTGGACTGGAAATGTTGCCAAAGGTAGCTAACACCACTATGTATCTCAGTATTATTGCTTACCCTGTTCATTTTTAGGGCAACAGGTTATAGCATCTTCTAAGTGCTACTTCCAGTAGGACAATGCTCCATGTCACAAAGTAAAAGTCGATTCAAACTGGTTTCATGAACATGACAGGGAGTCCAGTGAACTTCAGCAACCTCCCGAGTCACCACATCTGAATCCAGAGGAAAACCTCTGGGATGTGGACGAACGGGAGATTGGCAGCATGACTGTGCAGCTGACAAATGTGAAGTAATGATGTGATGCAGAGCACAGGGAAGAGAATATCCAGTATTGAAGAGGTTTTCCTAAGAAGGGCACATATCAATGTTGATAGTTCAGGATTTGAAACTAGAAAAAACAGATAATAAATAAATAAATTACCCCATTCCAGTGTTTAACTACAACCCGTTTCTACTTGTGGCCTTTATGTAACTGAGAAAAACAGATTTTTACATTTTGTTATCTTATATTTTATGTCACCTCTTAGACACACTGTTTGTGATTGCATCACAATAAGCAGCCTGGATATAGTGCACATTCATATCATGTCCTCTGTTGTGCATTCATATACAGTATCTGTTCAGTTTGCACACAGGGTTACAATTGCAGCAGAGTGCAGCAGTGGAGCGGCCCACTACGTAAATCCTGAGGTGTGTGTGTGTGTGTGCAGGAGATGGACTGGTCCTGATAGTGTCGTAAGTGCTATACAGTTAAACAATAGTGTGCGGAGAGGAAGCTCCCGTGCTGAGGGTGTCATATATTACAAGAGAGGCAGCCTCCAAACAAATGATGGCCGTGTCTTTGTGTTGTTCTTAGCCCTCCATCTCTGCCTCTCTCTCTTTCCTAGTGTTATATATTATCACACCTCAGTGAGCCCATTGCACACACACGCACGCACGCACGCACGCACGCACACACGCACGCACACACACACACAGACATACACACACACAGACGGACACACACATACAGTCTCTGCTTGTCTGACTGTCTCCTCCGCCCTCCTCCTCCTCCATGCCGTTCTTTCTCTCCCTCTTCCTCTACTGCATTTTCCTTCTTATTTCTTTTTCTCATTTCATATCAACCCTCCCTCCCTTTCCCCCCGCCAACCCCCCCCACCCCACCCCCACCCCCCCCACCCCTTCCCCCTCCTCTCTTGGGTCATGTTGCAGCAGCTCCAGCAGAAATAATAGGAGCAAAGGCGTGAGGTTGTTATTTGCATAGAAATAGCATGACGCCCCAGGCAGCTTCAGGAGAAGGACACAGAGATCATTTGTCTCAAAATTTTAATGAAAACTTTTGCTGAGACAGAGATTTCTTTCTACAACCCCGCCACCCCCACCACTACCACCATCACCCTCTTCCTTCTCCTTTCCCAATTTCCATTCTTCCTCTGTACCTTCCATACTGTCCGATCTTGGCACTCTCCCGTTCTTTCTGTAGGAACACCGTGTGATGTGAAAGTAGATGACACATCAGTATTGTGCCGCTGTGCACCACCAGCATGTCAGTCATACTGGTGGTTTGTCAAACAATGCACGATACCGTATGCAGAGGACTCGAGACATGTCTGTGCCGAGAAATGTTTGTGGTCGTTTCAAGCTATTAAGATTTCTTTTAAAGTGGCTGAAATGCAAGTGCGTGTGCATGCTCACACACACACACACACACACACACACACACACACACACACAGAGAGAACTTGTTTCAGCTACTGAACAATTAAGACATGCAGAAAAGCTTTGTTCAAGTCATTTTGGATATTATAGTTGAGTTAATTAAAAAAAAAATGTAATAATATAAAATGTAATTACAATGAATAAGTAAATTTCTTAAATACAATATACTTGTATTTACAAGTACATTTAAACAAATCTGAAATATCTTTACCATATATAAGACAATTTCCAAAGAATGCCTCTATTGTACATCCAATGTATTAATTTGTAAAAATTGTAATTATCATATTCATTGTTTTCTAAAACAATTATATATTGCATGTAAGATCTAAAAGTTAAGCATTTCTATATTTTTTCACCATGCATAAATCAAAAACATTTTAGAAATTGAAATTCATAAAAAATCATAAAAAACTACTGTACAATATACAGTAGATTGGGTATAAAAATATGTAAATTGTGGTGAGTCCTAATGAAATAAGTTCAATGTTGCCTTTAGTGATAGGACCCCATCGGTAATATGTGATAATATTAATTTCATTTTATTTAAATAAATAATTAAAAATTATACATCAATAATTAGGGTTCTTTTACATTACTAATGTAAACAAATAATTCACAGTTTGAAACAACAACTCAAATTTGCAGCAAACCACATTCACATTTTTAATGAAATAAATAAATCATACTAATAATTTTATCTTGAGTATCCTACCAGCACACATCAACAAGCAGATCAATGCAAAGGAGTTTAATCCAAAAGACACAGTACATGCTGACTGTGCAACAGGATAAAAGCACTGGTATTCTTCATTAACCAGTAACTTACTGATCTTACCTGCGAACAACAGCTCATCACTACGAGTACCAGAGTTGATTTTGTTCAAGACGGACAAAAGATCTCCTTCCCAGAGGATTTGATATTTTGAGCTGAATGTAAGTTAACCTCCTGTAATTGGTCAGGAAGCATATGGAGTTCATTATGCTCTGTAAATGGACTGTTGAGATCAAAACACCTTTCAGCAAAACAAAAAGAGTTCAGCAGTTTATTTGCCCCTTGACTGGAGGAGGGAGACAGTGGTGGGGCCTTAATTTTGAGACACTGGAATTAAATTAAATCTAAACTTAATGTACACAAAATCAGATCAGTATGTATTCTGACGGTGGTTATGCCCCGACTGAGTGTATGGAAAGTCTATATCACTGAATTTACACATCACTGTATTCCCTCCCCTCGTGCCCTTGGTGAGGCTGGTGTGACTGTTCTTCTGCTGAGCCGTGAGGCTTGGCCCGGGCAGGGAGGCTCGGTGTTGGCTCTGCACTGGGGGTTTGACTGGCCGCTCCAATGATGTGCTCAGACAAGTCGTGGGGTTTTCTGCCAGGTCGCATGCCGACTAGGGTTACACCGATATATGAAGCCAATATTATCCAATATTACAATACATTTTGGTTGTTAGCCAATTACCAAGTTCCATGTTTGATCTATTATAGAGTGTATCAGTGGTTTTAAAGGAGAATTCTGTCATATTAAACCGTATTATTTTCAACACTGCCCCTGTGCTTGTGGAGATTTGGGAACATCTCATCTCATCTCATCTCATCATCAACCGCTTATCCGGGGTCGGGTCGCGGGGGCAGCAGCTTCAGTAGGGGGCCCCAAACTTCCCTTTCCCGGGCCAAATTAACCAGCTCTGACTGGGGGATCCAGAGGCGTTCCCAGGCCAGTGTGGAGATATAATCTCTCTACCTAGTCCTGGGTCTACCCCGAGGTCTCTTCCCAGCTGGATGTACCTGGAACACCTCCCAGGGGAGGCGCCCAGGGGCCTCCTAACCAGATGCCCGAACCACCTCAACTGGCTCCTTTCTACGCAAAGGAGCAGCGGCTCTACTCCGAGGCCATCACGGATGACTGAGCTTCTCACCCTATCTCTAAGGACACCAGCCACCTTTCTAAGGAAACCCATTTCAGCCGCTAGTATCTGCGACCTCGTTTCTTCGGTCACGACCCATCCTTCATGACCATAGGTGAGGGTAGGAACAAAGATTGACCGGTAGGAGTTCCTCAAAATGCTCCTTCCACCCCCCGATTACCTCCTCAGTTGAGGTCAACAGTGTCCCATCCTTACTGTACATAGTGTGGATGGTTCCCCATTTACCCCTCCTGAGAAGCATCTTGGTGCCGCCCTAAAGTCCTTCTGCATTACTTCTCCGAACCTCTCCCACACCTGCTGTCTTGCCTCTGACACGGCAGAGGCTGCAGCCCTTCGGGGCCCATCGGTACCTTGCAACCGCTTCCGGAGTCCTCTGGGATAACATATCCCTAAAGGACTCCTTCTTCAGTTGGACAGCTTCCCTGACCACCGGTGTCCACCACGGTGTGCGAGGGTTACCGCCCCTTGAGGCACCTAAGACCTTGAGACAACAGCTCAGCGCCGCAGCTTCAGCAATGGAAGCTTTTCCCACTCGGGTTCAATGCCCCCAACCTCCACAGGAATGCCGAAAAGCTCTGCCGGAGGTGTGAGTTGAAGATCTCCTGGATGGGGGCCTCCTCCAGACGTTCCCAGTTCACCCACATTACACGTTTGGGCTTACCGGGTCTATCCAGAGTCTTCCCCCACCCCCGGATCCAACTCACCACCAGATGGTGATCAGTTGACAGCTCCGCCCCTCTCTTCACCCGAGTGTCCAAAACATGCGGCCTCAGATCAGATGATACGATCACAAAAATCTATCATCAATCTTCGGCCTAGGGTGCTCTGGTACTATGTACACTTATGAGCATCCTTATGTTCGCACATGGTGTTCGTTATAGACAAATGGCTAGGACAGAAGTCCAACATCAAACAACCACTTGGGTTCCGATCAGGGAGGCCGTTCCTCCCAATCACGCCTCTCCAGGTGTCTCCATCATTGCTCACGTGGGCGTTGAAGTCTCCCAGCAGAATAGTGGAGTCCCCTACTGGGGCCCTATGCAGGACTCCGTTCAGGGTCCAGAGCTAGCTTCTGCAGCCCCGGTCCGGTTTGTAGACGTCCCCGACCTCCACTGCCACCCGTGTGGCAGCACACCCGACCCCAGCGGTTCTTCCTGCAAGTGGTGGGCCCACAGGATGGAGAGGGGATAGATGCCACGTAGCTTCTTCGGGCTGTGCCCGGCCGGGCTCCGTGGCAAACCCAGCCACTAGGCGCTCGTGACGAGCCCGCCGCCTGGTGTAGCTCCAGACAGGGTCCTGGGCTTCCTCCGGGCTGGGTCCCTTTCCCTCTTCCTCTGTTTTCCATGGAGTCTTTTGTTGAACCATACTTAGTCTGGCCCCTCGTCTGAGACCACTCTGCCATGGGAAACCCTACCAGGAGCACCAGGCTCCAGACAACACAGCCCTCAGGTTCATAGGGACACACAAACCTCTCCACCATGGTAAGGTGATGGTTCCCGGAGAGGCGAAGATTTGGGAGAGGAGATTTGGGAACAACATGGTGAAAATGGAATTAATAGGGAAAAAGATATGAGAGCAAATGCACAAGTTTGCCAATTTGTCAATGCCGCGCAGATTTGAAACAGGTAGTTTTTACATCTATTATTCATATTTATTGCATACGTATTCATAGGCATATATAACAAAATGTAAAAGTAAAATGACACATGTCCAAGTGTCACGTCATGCTTCCTGAAGAAATTTGGATCCTTTTTGATGTGTGGAAACGTTTCTGTCAGCCTCAGAGTCAGTCGCATTAGTCCAATCCAGAGATAGATGAGTGCAGTACACATACAAAAGAATCTGTTAAATTGAAGGTAGTAAAATACCTCTGGCATAACATGGCTTCATAGTACATCTTACACCGCAGAGGATTGTTTGTTTTAGTTGGCAAAGAGACCAGCCAGTGCTAGCAACAGAGGAGAGAGAGCGAGAGAGAAAAGGAGAACGCCTTCACAATGGCTTTCACAGTTTAACATATTAAAAACAACATCTCATATATATATGTAGTCCCTCCAGCGAGTTGTTGGTCCACCTGTACGTCTCGTCCTAGTTGGACGTGCCTGGTAAGCCTCCAAAGGAGGTGCCCGAAACACCTCAACTGACCCCTTTGGACTCAAAGGAGCACTGGTTCTACTCCAAGCTCCCACAAAGAAAGCTAATTACTGTATTTCCTAATTTGTCAAGGTATGATCGAAGAGATATTGATTTTCAAAGCAATTCAGTACTGGAGTGTTTTTGTCACTTGATGTCATTATACTGTTTAAGACGCACGTGGAAACACAGTTGTTGTTTTCTGGCCTACAAAATGTAATTTAGTTTTTCAGTTAGCATTAAGAGTATTGGATTTTATCAAGGTAGAAACCTTCTTGCACCTTTTCTTTTCTTTTACTGGGCTTTTCTTCGTCAATGTGTATCAGTCCGTTGCGGTTTGACTCCACTAATGAATTTACTTCTACCTCCAGAGCAGCCCTGCCACTGGGAAAGGTTTGTGTAACTAAAACTTCAATTTGCTCGCCTTTATTGTCAGACACAAAGAGTCACACACTCACTATTACATATGCTATCACCCACCTTAACCCCCTATAGTGCCTGTGAAGGATGCACTCCCTGCGCAGCTGCCGCCAGGCGGGAGAGTGGGTGGGTGATGCTTGGTGACCCCAGACGGGAAGGGCCATCAGGACATCCCACTGACACTCCAACACCTCCCTCCTTCACTCCCCTCCTCACCTCCATTACCCCACCCACAAAACACACCCAACTCCGCCCTCTTGACCGACACCTCACTGGGGCGCCATGCTGCAGGGTGCTTCAGGGCGCAGCAGGGGTTGATGGTGATGATGGTGATGGCAGCTCCATATTCTCCCCAGCCTGCACCTGGGAGAAGAAAATCACCCATTTCATCAACAAACACATCATAGTCATCCTGATCTGGTTATCTTATTATATTATGCAGCTCCGCTCAGCTGAGAGCAAACTGGAGAGAAAAAAAGAGCTCCCAGTATGAGTGGGGAGGTACAGAAGAAGACTGCAGTAATCCTTGTAAACACAAACTGGCCTCCCTCCTCTCTTCTGGAATATTAATCGAGTTTCTGACAGGGAGAGGAAGTATGTGTGTGTGTGTGTGTTAGTGTGCACAGAGTGACAATCTCAGAGTTTGCTTGCTTGTCCATGTGTATGCATATGTGCGTCTGTTTGTATGTGAAGGTGGGGATCATAACAGCGTAACGAAGTCTTCTCTGTTTGCTATCTCGCCCCAGCATCTGCAAGCATCTTTGTGTGTGTGTGTGTGTGTGTGCGCGTGTGACTGGGTCTCATATGTCCACCAATCCAAGGTGACCGTGCTGGCTGACGCCTGATGGCCCCTGGGGCAGCACTGACAGCTTTTGGTGCAAGTCAGAGATTTGTAGCCCCACCTCCTCCTCCCCTCCCACCAGTACCCATAATCCACCAGGGCCATAACCCCCCCCCCCCCCACTCCCTCCAGGAGTGATGGTTAAAGAGGTTAAAACAAAAGAGGTGAGAAATGAGAGGTGGGTTGGGTACAAAGATGCTCCCCCCATTTAGGAAAGAGTGCCTGATAGATGGGGAAGGGAGAGAGGGAGGCAAATCTGATCTTGAAGGTCAAAGGTCAAGGGTTGAAGCTGGGGAAAAGCAAATGAGTTCAGTGGCCTTAACGCCATATTTTATGGAGCTGCTGATGCCTCTCAACACACCCATGTATTTCAACCTAAGATGCGCACACACACACACACACACACACACACACACACTGTTGTACTGATGTGCAGAAATGTCATACATATTTACTAAAAAGGATGCCACACACATTTGCATCAGTTGGTCCAGCTATCCACTTCAACAGATTTTTATCATACGTCACCTCTCCCCTGACATCCACCACATTTTTGCATATTTATTGTCATCACATGATCCTATCAATTACTGCCTCAAGTTCTCAAATATCCTGCAATATACTATCAATTTCAAGCCACGGCAATATGCATGTGAGCACACACACTTGTCTGGCTGTTTTATGATGCACAAACTGTTTCTGTCCACTTGTGTACTAATGGTCTTGTTTCCCACTGTGACAACATATGAAGCTGAGCTGCGTGCATCACAGCTTCTTGCACGGCTATTTGTCTGCATGCACTTTGGTAGTTACCATATTGAGTTGTAGTATTTTCAAAATTATGATTTCACTCATATTTCCTTATCTTAAATAACATGTGACATTGTGCACATTTCTCCACATTGCCTTAAAAGGGGTTGGACATAACTCCACACCTTTGCCTTATTTTAATCCTTAGTGTGATCTATTAGTGAGTGAATTAACCCCGCCTCTAAGCACACCCCCTCAGTCATTCGCCTGCAGCTCCAATGTTGCTCATCAAACACACAAACCTCTGCTTGTTTTCTATTTCGCTACCGTATGCTACACAAAAGCAAAAGGTAGTATAGGAGTTATTCAGGCAGACATGTTTTGTGCGGCATCGCCTACAAGAGGATGTAACATATTGATAATGTTTTTTTTTATTAATCACTGTCTACAATGTGAGAAACAGTAATAGATCAAATGAGCCTTTGCACGCTTCGTACGCTGTTCATGAACAAAACTTCACTCATGTTTAGGAGGTCATTATTTTCTGTATCTACAGGAATAATTAGTGTTGTGACGCTGACTTTAAAAGAAACTTTTATTAAGGTGAAGTTGAAGATGCCATTAAGCTATTTATTTTTCAAAAAAAAAATATGTGTGTGGGTGTGTACATTTCAATAAACAAGTGAACAAATTACTGCAGCAAAAACGTTGTACTGCTAGTACTGTTGAAGAGGATTTTCTAATGCGCTTGTCAACCGTATATCAGTGATCTTATCATGCTGCCACATGTGTGGATGACCACACAACCAAGACACAAACATACTTCCTCCCCGCATGTGTGTGGTGTGAGGGTGTCAGCACTCTGGGTCTGGCCTTCATGGGGGGGCAGAGGATTGAGCCAGGGAACAGATGGTGGTGGCTGGTTAGGAGGGCAGCAGGGCACAGAGGCAGCGGGCACAGCAAGAACACTGTCGATCCTGTGGCCTTGGCGAGGTGAGAACAAGCAAAATCCTGATGCAGGGTTTTTCTTCTTCTCTGGAACAAAAACACTGCGTTATTCTTCTGGTTGGAAAACTTGCAGGCACAGCACAATGCTGGTTGCTTCTTTCAAGTTGATCTGAAGCTCGCCACATGGATATTTTCCCATGAATACTTTTTTGGAAGAGTATGCTTTTTTTATTATCTTGAACATATAAACATATACCCTTTCAACACCTAACTGGGGACATTAACTGGAACAAAGTGACAATGTCTGATTCCCTGCTGTTCTGTAATATTCAGAGACTGTTTTACTCAGAACAAATGACAACATAAGTCAGTTGCTCAAATACCTAAAGATTATAGTCAGGTTGGAAGAAAACACATCTCAATGTCCTGTCTGGTTGAAGCTCTCAGGTCGGTTTCACCTCTGACCACACCCAGCATCCCTGATAGGGGGGGCTGGTTGTGGTTGCACCCAACAGAAATGTCACACTGTACACCAACACATCGTGTAGTACATGCTGACATTATTGCAACAAGTTGAGATGTTATATCAGAGGGGTTAGAAAAAACAACAAGCTTTGCTCTTCATCAGAGGCAGGTGAAAGAGGCGTAATATTGTTATAGCACACGACACAGCACAAGGTCTGACTTTGACATGGTAGACCAGTGTTGCACAAAGTGGATGCCCCCAGTTTTATCGTATCACTTTTCCGTTACACTGCTTTTTTAATAACATTTCACCACAATAAAAAATGTAACTGCCGACATGACTATTAATTCTGTTTTCATGTTACTTTTTCAGAAACTGCACTTGTCATGGTAACACAACATGGTTTATGGAAGCTATGGCAAGTTATGACCCAGTAAACAACCATCAAAACTAAAATCAGACTCAATACAACTTGGCCAACAGGTAAATGAGCAGATCGATACTACAATACCATCATAGTTAGCCCCAAATCATAAAAGACAAGGAACTGTTTATCAGTAGAAGTCAGACCTGCAGCTGGTCCTCTCTCTCACTTCAACAGCAGACTAACAGTCCCATTTAAAAAACTTGTAGTATTTTCTTGTTTAAGTTTGTTTGTATTTGTACACCTTAAATATAAGCTAATTTTAATGAAATATAATTAACAATAACATATTTGTTTGAGTTATATATTCATCTGTCAATCTGCCAAGCAGATACAAATAATTATTACAGTATACTATTATTATTATATTTGAGTGGCTCAGGAGCCAGAGCGGGTTGTCCAATATTCAGAGGGGTGGTTCGATTTCCAGCTCTCCTTCTCAATTTCATTTGATTTTTTGCAAAGACAGAAAATAAGCATATTTCTCAAACACTTTAAACACCCTGAGTACTAACCTTTCATCTCTGGTCAAGCCAGCATTTGTCAAAACTGAATTTACCAAAAGAACAATGATGACACCCCAAGACATGTGTTTTCAGTAAAATGGGGTTTTATGGTGGTCGGTGCATTGTACTATCAGTATGGCTTTGGCCTTTCACCTGAGGCAGAAAAACAAAACTGTATTATTGTGTAGTTATGCTCATAGTAATCTTTCTCGGAGTACGTGTTTAAATATGTAATTTTATCAAATGTCTTCTGCATTAGTGTGTTATTTAAATGTGCAATGTGTCCCTTTGTGGATACAGACAACTTTAGAACAAAGACTACATGAAGATGAAATGTGAGAAATGCCTTCATCTGTCCTCTCATTCTATGTAAGGAGAATACAACACACTGCAGTGAAACGAGACGACACAGTTCGTCACGGCGCCTGTCGATAGTCAGGAGGGATGGCACATCACCTTGGGCCCTCCCTGGGGGCCTTAATATACACAGGCCACCCTGGACATACACAGACGCCATGAATGACCGCCAACACACACACACACACACACACACATACGCACACACACACTCGCTCTTGCTGTCACACACACTGATGAAATGTTCTTTAATACCCAATCGACAGTATTGACATCCCCTTGGGTAGCGGGGTCCTCCTGAGGGGCGTAAAGTATTGATTTTGTGGGGGTGCGTGGGTCCATGGTCCCCCTGTGACATGTCCCCAGTCCCGCTGCTATTATTGGGAGATTAGCAAGGCTATTACACCTCCCAGGCCAGATGGACATGACAGTGGGAGGAGTGGCAGCACCGATGACCCTCTGTGTGAACTTCTTGGAGGAGAATTAGCTGCTGTCAAGGATTTAAAAATCACAGACTCCTTTCTTACTACGATTCCACGACCAGACCACATGGATATTTGTTTTGACCATGAAACCCACAAGTGTATTGAAGATGCATTCAAGCAATGTCAGCAAAATGGGAAGAACAGTTGGCTCTATAGACTACTCCAACATGGTTACTATTTTTTAAAAGTGGTTAGATAAAATGTATTAGCCTATGTTATCACTGTAGATGCATGCAGTGGTTTAATGACAAATTATGAATACCGTTTAGGCTGTACAGCTGATTTTTAAAGGATATCTACCCATGTTTATGTTTTCACCCTCGTCATTTTATTTGTTGGTTGTTCAATTGGTCAGTTGGTTTGTGTGTTTGCCAGCAAGACTATACAAAAATTACTATAATCTATGTAATAATCTATGAGTGTGTGAAATTCAGTAAATCTTGGGTGAATATAAGGGGACTGCTGGGCGTTGGCGGGGGTATGCATTCTACTTAGTGCTATTCTCATTTTGTCTCAGTTTGGTTCGCTGACAAGGTACCACAGAAGTAGAGTGCTGTGTAGATAACTAGAAAAGCTAACTGAGGGGCCAACTTCTAGTGTTCACCTGTGGTCGACCCACAGGCAATGGTTTTAAATGATTTATGTGAAACTGTATTTTAAAAGCTTCAAAGGCCTTGTGCTGCTTGCCGGGATACACTTTGTTGTTCATTTTTTTTATCTCTTCAACAGAAATGGCAAGTGCTGGGTTAGCATGATTCACAGTCTGGACACACAAAAATCATAATAAGTTTTTCTTTACAAAGGGATACAGGTTGTGACAATGCTATAGTAAAGGGTTTGGTTCGTGTCAAACACTAGATCATGGTTTGGGCCAAAATAAGCATTTAATTAATATTGTTATGGTTAAAATAATAATAACATGGTTTGGGCGATGGTTGGTTGTGGTTAAACGAAACATCACTGACTGAGGAAGACAAACCTTTGTTAAAGTCCAGTGTTTTGTCAACCAATCGATCCACCTCAAACTCCTACTCCTAGCAGCCTTTGTTGCTGTAAGATAGAATACAAAGTCTGTACCTCTGTGTTAATGGTAATGAGGGTTACCTTTGGATAGACACTAAATGTGTAAGCATGAAACATTCATCATAATGTGATTTGCAAAGAATCAGCAAAACAAAAAGGGTTCTACTTCACACACCTGTATTGACTGTATTGGTTCTAATATTGGATTTTATTTGCATTGGACTGCCAGTGAGGCTACACGGTCAAAAGCGAGTTTGGTAGTTTGTCAAAATTATCAGATATTTGCCAAATGGGAGATTATCATCTATCAGTAATTACGACTAGAAGGCTGATGTAAACAGTATTCCCAAATTGGAGTAGTGAATTATGCTGCAGGAGAAGTTTATTAAGTTCCCTAAGATGATTAAAAGGATTAGACATTACTCAAGGCACGCAAAGATTTTGACGGGGCACTCCTTAAAAACACCATGGTTACTGCACTTTCCTCTACTTGAATCATCCCACCTTCTTCTGTTTTTAAAACGGTCTGGAAAGTCATTCAGTTTGTGCTTCAAACTAACATTGCAGCCATTGTCTCTCTTGTCTTCCTTCTGTCCTCCCATGAGTTAAGATGGCGAGCTGGAATTCACTGGGCTCAGCTGAAAAGGTGATTATTGGCACCGTGCTCTGGGCTCTGCACCCTGCCCTGTGGAGCCAGGATGACCTCTGCGGGATGGGGGGCCTCAGTGATTGATTAGCCGGCCTAGGAGGACTACCACTCCCCCACTGGCTAGGGCATATGGAGTTGGGTGTCCCATGGACAGCTGCGTCTGCAACACTCATCGTCCGCTGTATGTATGCATTGTGTGAGTGTTACCAGCTTGTTGTTCTGTGTTTGTCTTTTCAGTGGCAATGTCTCTGGAAGCAATGCAGCTCTACATCCTGCTTTGCAACTGTGCCATTGTGATGGGTGCACACTAAAATATGCACTTGTTACTGAATTTGTAACAAACACTGCAACCACCTAGATTCAGAAGCCGGCCAATGGTCTGCACCAATTCAAACAAATGAAAGGTAAAATTTGAAGACAACTTTAGCGCAATATCAGACATTAGTGCAACTGACTTCGCCTTTGTGTGTGATGGGCAGGGCCGGAGTGGGTAATCTGGAGATTTGGGCAGATTCCCGGTGGGCCGCTTCACTTTCACTTCACTTTTGGGCCGGTCGAAAAAAACAATTGTCCCGTTAGTTCTCTTCTCTTAAAGTTCACATCTCAGCCTCTGCCTGACAGCACAGCAGCCTCTGCATGACAACTCCCTCAGATGGGTTGTACCATCTGAGGGAGTTCCCCCATCCTCCCAGATAGAGTTGGTTGGGTCCATATAGCTTCTCAGGTACCAACAGCTCCACCGTCTCCACAGTAGAAAGAGGCCGGGAGGGGCTGAAGAGGCCAGGTTCAAGAGAAAGAGGTCATTGGAGGAGGGCGCTGCCAAATGTGCCAAACTCACAGAAATGTTTTGGAGAGGACAGACCCAAGTGTTAGCTGGTAAAGAGAGATATAGGCCTAATGATTAGCAGTGTAATTATTAGGCTTCCATTTTCGGCTTAAATTTTAGCCTATTTGTATCGCCCATAGTGAATCACAGAGTTTGCTAATATTATGCAAATATTGATAAAAAAAACCAACAACCTCAAGCTTGATCTGTGTATACAGTAAAATGACCTCTTCATGATTTTTCTTGGCCAGTCCCCTGCTGAAACTGAGGGAGAGGAGCCAGAGGCCATGACTGCAGAAGGGACAAGTAGAGAGGATAACAGTGCAAACAATATCAATTAAAGTTATTTCATGTAAGATTAGATAACATACACATAGAGCAGGAGTGGTGAGAGATTCTATATGATATCCAGATATTCAGAATGGTATTAACATAAGGCTATAGATTTAGAGTTACTCTAGACAAAATTCATTGTGCCGCATAAATGCATTACAATAAAAATGATTGAATAAATAATAGGTTAAAGTTGTTTAATCAAGAGTTCCTATCTGCAGTCATGACATCACAGTGTCTATGCCCTTCTGCGTTTTTAATGCCATGCAATACAGGGGAGTCAGATGCTGAGAGAGGAGATGAAGAGACAGTATCCAGTGAGACAACAGCACCCCAGCAGAAGATCCCACAGGTACAGACAGATGCTAGTGTAGACGAGGAGACCGATCATTTTGATTATTTTGCTCATCCTCAAACACAGGATTCAGACACGTCTTTCCATTACCATCCTCAGCAACCCACAAAACATCCTCTGCTAGATAAAGTTTTTCACAGCAAGCATGGCACCAACCACAAGTGGCTGACATAAAGTGAAAAAACACAATCACTGTATCTGTGTCTTCAACAGCACATTAGCAGTTGTATTGAGCAAAGCAAGAAGCTTCATGACTGGTGCAAAAGGTAGAGGTTCTCTTGTGACTCTACTTTCAAAGGACATTGTTGGTAAAGTTGTGGATGCTCTCAGCCAGGTGATAAAGGACAAGATTGCAGATGAGGTTAGAGAGGCAGGAATATTTTCAGTTCAAATTCATACAACCCAAGATGTCACATCAAAGGACCAGTGTGCTATCATTGTCAGATATGTCACAAATGCCATGAGAGGTTGGTCGCTGTGGTGGACTGAAAAATCCACAGGTAAGTATTTCACAGAGCTGCTGAAACAGACATTAGACAAACTCAGCATTGACATTGGCACGTGTGGGCAACCCCACTGATGGTGCAGCGAATATGCAGGGACAGTACAAAGGGTTCTCTGCATTTCTCTCTGCCTTGAGACAATGTATGTCGTGATTTGGCGCTATAAAAAATATAATTGAATTGAATTGAATACATTTGTTAGAACATCTAATAAATAAAAACTACACAGTAGTAAGAGCTGAACATGCTGCTTCGTGTATTCAATTTCCACCACACCATAGAAAAAGTGGGCCGGTCTTGGGCCTGAAACTCCCGGGCTGAAAAGTGGCCCCACTCCAGCCCTGGTGATGGGTATACAGCTGGGCACCTGTGTCTGTCTACAAATGCATCGTAGAAGAGAGCCTTTAATCAAGTGCTCAAATGTCTGGAGAGTAGCTTGAACAGGATAGAAAGCGTCCATGTTTATTGTCAGATTTGGTTTACACATTAACTGACTGATGTGCATGTGCTCATATATGCTGCCATATTTAAAGATAAAGTCCCAGACCGCAGTCCTCAGTACAGACAGTACAGACAGATCATGTGTCCGTTTCCTCTAAAACGGCAAAGCAAAGGTCCCAATAAATTGATCAAATGTCCCGGTGTCACATACGATGTTCACTGGCACCTTCTGATCACTACCACAGACACGTGTCCTCTTGGCAAGCCCATTCACCACCTGACCAGTCAGTAATATCTTTAGCTGTATGCTTCTCATGTGCCACGTTTCACTTGTTCCAAAATTTGAGTAAAGTACAATATTTTTTCCAAATGCCTTTTTTTTCCAGACTCACGGACAATATGATCACTTCTCTGCTGCCACAACTCCCACAGAAATACACACTACCACCAGAGACATTTTCTCTGCCATCTGTAATAAAACGTATCCATTGCTACTTCAAATCTTCAACTCAAATGCATGTGTATTTGTCCCCAATACTACCTAAACTATTTGTTTCTTATAGAAAGTAAGTAAGTAATTTTTAAACTGTTGGAAATAAAAATCTAAAAAACTGTGTAGCATCTTCCAGTAGCGATGTTCTTGTCTGTGGGATACATTGGCTTTACTAGTCATAGTCTATTCAGCCAGCTACATTAACAAGCTTCACAATCTACAGTCCTCTCTAATTATACCAAGGCAGCCTTCACTGTTTTATTGAAACCACATACATATACAGGAGACCAACGGACACACAGCCCCTCATAACCACCTCCACCACCTATCAATCATCCATCACACAAACGCTTGCACCAGCAACTTCTAAATGGACTGACTTAATATTTTAATTTAGTGTATGTGGTGTTTTAAGAGCGATGGCTGCCGGGGTGCGGAGGTGGGGGATGAAGCGGAGGAAAAGAAAAGAAAAAAAACATGATTTGCCGAGGTAAGTTCAAGTGGATATCTGTCTGGGGTTAAAAGTGAAAGTAATTCATTACAGGGAGATAGTGCTTGGAGATATTCCTCATCTTGACGCTTTGCCGCATGGCAGTTGAGAGGGGTGAAGTGAAGGGGGGGTGAAATGGCGGGAAGGGTGCTGAGGGTGAGCAACATCTACCGGCCCCATTGGAAGAGGAGGAACGATGATGAAGGGATAAGGGCCAAATTGATGGTCATATTTTACAGTGGGTCAGTGTGGAGCGCGCTGTCCAACAGTGTAATTACAAGTTTGGTTAGAGGAGAGAGGGGGAATGAGGGGAAGAAGAGAGACAGTAGTCTTTGTCATGGCCGTAAATGAACAGCCAGGCTTAATTGAGTGGTAACCTCTGGAGCTGTTGTGCTAACACTGCAGAGAGATGGGGAGATGGAGGGAGAGAGGGGTGGAAAAGAGAGAGAAGTGCTGATAAGGCCTTTTGTGTTTGTCAGTTTGCTGCTTCATCCTTCCCCACCCTAACAATGCTGAAAGCAAACATCTTACACAGACATACACTGAACACGTTCACTGTGGACAATGCAACATGCTAATGCAAAAGAAAAAACAAATGAAGGAAACAAATACAAACAATAAGAGTTGCGCTTGAAGGTTTATCGCTGACATGCACAGTAGTTTGACAATTCTTTTTAGCATTATTGCTACGCCTCAGGGCTGAAAGAATTTTAGCGACACTCCCAATAACAGTGGAATTTGGTATAAATTCTCAACATTTTGAACCCCAATGACTGTGGTCACAATTTTTACTGAAATATGTCCAAATCTGAAAGGGGCTGGCACACAATTTGATAACGAAATTCCCAGGAAATCCGTCTGACTTTTTATTCAGTGTCACTGTGGTCTGGGGTTTGAGTGAAATACTCCATAGTTATGGATGGCTTTCCATGGAATATCCATTCCGCTCAAGATGCACTGAATGAACTTCGGTGATCTTTTAATTTCAAACCACGTCAAAATCTTCCATGTGTTCAGTTGTTTGGTTTATGAACAAATACCTACAAAACTGAAGACAATACCATCAGCCTCAGCTTTATAACAAACATTACAACATGTGAACATAGCAACATTATACCTGCTAAACATTGCCATATTAACAGTGTCATTGTGAGCATTCTGACTTTAGCATTTACCTCAAACTACTCCTGTGTCCAAGTATGGCCTCACAGAGCTGCTCATAGGATGTGAGAATAATAGTGGTAGACTGCCCAATACCATTTCTCTATTAATACTTACATTGGCACTATCAATCACCATGTGCCATTTTTACCATCTCCCACCCCCAATTTTGCCCCATCTCCCTTCTATCCCTTGTTGTTGTGTGGCTCAGTCCAACCACTTTGTTTACCATGTACATAGTCAATGCTGTTTAGGAACACTAGAATTTTTGTCAGCTCCAACAAATATGACAGGTATTCACTTCATCCCACTGTCCCAAAAAACAAAGCCAAATGTTTCGGATATGGGCGCTGCCATATGGTGCTAGTCATTTGGAGCCTTGTCATGATCATGGAGTGGAGCCGTGCGGGATAGAGGTCTCACTGATACCGACGTTCGACCAATCACAGGTCAGCCGGCAATCACTTCATTTCACCAAGTTTTTATAGCATCAAATACCACTTATTAGTGTGTCAAGAACAACCAAAAATGACAGAAACAATCTTTGGTAAAATTGTATTTGGCGTGTACTTCTTTTAATACTTATTAAATTTTGCCCAGGTCCCAACTGCTAAGGTGGGCAGAGGGCGGCCTGTCCTCCAACTCATGCGACAAACAATGTCATCTTTGAAACACCGTATTGTGACGTGTGTCGTCGTTTTTAAAGACCTGAAACCTTTAGCTGTAGTTATGTACACGCCCACTAGAGGTCAGTGGTGGACCTGGAAAGTCCGTCAATTTTATGTATGTAAGTGGATTTCCTTATATTCTGTAAAGTAACCGGGCTGATTGTCTTCCATTTCACGCTAACCCTAACCATCACCCTTACATTTATAAGCTCATTAACCATGCATTCAAAGCCCACGATGCTCTGAGGCGATAAGAGTATTTGTGGCATACCACCTATCACCAGTAGAGGCAATATTTTAGGAAACAGTCGCTATGGTCATTTTTACCACATACACAGTTTGCCGTATGAGTTGGACTTGTTGTGTACAATCTGCACAAGCAGTTTGTTTTAGTAAATACCAGTTTACAAAGACCTTGATGGTCTCATCAGAGCAAGAGGTAATTACAGCTATGATGTCGTCATAGGAGCAGAGTAAGATGTCTAGCTGGTACAGTGTTAAATGGAGGACCTACAGCACACCCCTGCTGGTGGGAAATATGTCCTTAAAAGTAAAAGACAGAAACCTCTAGTACTTTTCTCTGTTTCTTTCAGCGCCTCTCTCATTCCCTCCTCCTATCTTCTCCATTTCTCTCTCAGTCTTTCCACTCTCATCTTCCTATCTCCCTTCAATTCTCCTTTGCTCTAATTTTCCCTTCTCATCCCACCCTGTGCGATTGTGGCGTCTCATCACAATTTTGGCAGACATTACTTTTCATTTTCTTTCCTCATCTCCTGTCTTATTTTTGGCCTCACCCCCCCCCCCCCCCCCACGCCCAAACCCCACATCCACCCAACTGCCTTTTTGTGCTCTCTTGTCTCCTCCGTCTCACTCTTTTCCTGCAATCTTTCGGCTTGTCATTTAGGACGGCTCGTTTCCTTCAATGTTCTGAGGTAATGGTGGAATACAGCGGACCCGCTGTTGGGAGAGAAAGAGAGAACAAATTGTTCCCTTTGCAGTGAGCGGGGAGGGTTGTGATCAAGGGTGTGATCTGCAAACGCACAGGCCTGCATGCACGAGTACACACACACACACACACACACACACACACACATATACACTAACACACACAAAGCGATGATGAGGATGATGAGGCCATTTCCTCCCTCATCTTCAGATCCTCATCTTACCGTTAATGAAAAACACGACAATTACCTGCGACTATTTGCACCCCGGTCTGCTGCTGTAATCTCGGTGCTGATATGAAGTCAGCGCGTCGTTTTGCCTCCACTGTCCCTTCCTCTCCTTCCCGTCCGTGCGCCAGCTTTCTCTCGTCCATTTAGAGAGGAGCTGGGCATGGGGGTGTTCAGCGACAATGATAACTGCTGCTGGATGGTTGTAAGAATGTGATTGGAATTGGAGATATGATATAGCATTACTTACATGGGCCAGTGGGGGACTGACAAAGGCTATGTTGAGGGTAATGAACAGTGGATTAAGGATGAGTAATGAAGCAATGAGGATTATCATTCAGTACCACGGGAGCATCATGAAGCCCTCATTTTGTTATTGGAGTCTGTGCATGTGTGTGAGTGTGTGTGTGCTCAATCTGTAAACCTGAAACCACAGTTCCAGCATCAGATTTAATTAAAACCACTAGTTTCACTGTCGCCAATAAACAAGGAAATAAAATATTTGTGAAAACTAGGAGATTCCTGACCTCACGGTCTTTCTATTTATGTCTGAGTTTTAATGAATCGTGTACAGTGCTGTGTTGTGAGCGTGATTACACGCATGCATATGCGATGAGGTGATTTGCCTCAGTGCAGTCCACATGACAGTGCGTCATCTCCTGACACTTTTCTACCTCCCTGCACCAGGTGACAGGAAGGAGTCAGTTATGATGGCACTTTAATTAATTTTGTTTGTCCTGTTCGCTGATAGTCACGGACTGCTGGGTATCCATGTACTTGCTGTTGGGACTGATGCCGAGAAGTGAGATAGTGGATGGTGCGTGTTTGTGTATGTGTGTGTGTGTGTGTGTGTGTTTGTGTGGGGAGAGAGAGAGAGCAGTTGGAGCCAGATGTACTTCTTTAGTTCTTCAGAGTCAGCATTTGCTCCTAAAGGGACATTTTTCAAGTATTAATTGAGGTCAATCTAAAATGTTTTCTCAAATCCTCTTTCAGATAAATACACTTAATACAGACAGAGATAATATTTTTTCTCCCTTAACACCTTCTAAAAGGAAAGTGTGCAATACTTGTAAATGCCATTGCCAGGTTGTCGAGTTGAAATTTCAGCAATGATTTTGTGTCCCCATCCTTCTTGGTGGAACATCGGG
This sequence comes from Scophthalmus maximus, assembly GCF_022379125.1. NCBI lineage: Eukaryota > Metazoa > Chordata > Actinopteri > Pleuronectiformes > Scophthalmidae > Scophthalmus > Scophthalmus maximus. Next base: position 2,234,030 of record NC_061525.1, read on the forward strand.
TCTACAGAAAAAAGGCTACTGTTTGTTACAACTTGTATTTTATGTTCTGTGTTAAATGGACTTTGATAATATTGTACTCACCAAGGTGCTGAGATGAAATAATTTAAATCCACTTGTGCAAGAAACAACAGACGATCAGACAGGTCAGAAAAAAGTCACCAGTTCAGCCAGATTATCTATCTGGACCTCTTTATTGGGAGGTAAAAGAGAGAGCACTCTCATTATTAACAATAATCCCTCATCGTACAGGAAAGCAATACTTTATGAAAGCTATGGGACATATTGTTGTTCAAAGTTGAAGCTGCTCTGTAAATCATTACCTTCAGACATGTTTTCGGGAATGTTGCATTCCCAGATCTCAGCAGTAATTTTGGTGGTACAGTGTTATCATTCCCAATAGATGCAGTGGCCAGAGGTATGGAAACAGTACCCAAATAAATTTGAATTTAAGACTAAATGACCTAGTTTTTTCCCATTCCGGTACATAGAGTACATGTATTTGAAACTACTGTAGTGCTGAAAATCAGTTGATCCCCTTTGATACTAATAAAGTATTAGTTTCAGTACTATTATTTTAACAACACCTTTTAATTGTTTTCTCTACAAAATGATTTCCTTTTTTCTTAAAAGCCAAATAACAGGAAAATTACCCGGATAAAAACATTTACAATAAGAATGCATTAAAAAGGTTATTATACATATCTAATCAGTTATTATTTACTACTACTACTGTATTTGACCGTTTGCAAAACTCAAGAAAAGGTGTTGAGTTCTCATGTAATTGAATATAATCATATGATTGATATAAGTTATGGTTGGTTTTATTAGTGTTGATGAATTTTATCAACACAGTAGAGAGAAAAAGTGAAATTTTGGAATCACCTGCACTTCATCTGAGTTAGTTATGAACAACTATTATCACTTATAACAAACAAATCACTGTGCTTTCTTGTAGATGTTGAATTCATCATTCCAACATTCACAGTGTATGTTGGAAACATTAACATTGAAACATTTTCAAACCTGGAGTCCAGTCGAGGAGAGCAGATGACGGTGTGTTAGAACTACTTCCAACTTTTATAAAGCAGGCAAACATTTTGAGTTGGAGTTAGCTTTTCACAAAGAGCATCTGCTGATGGGAACCACGTCTCAGGGGAATTATGTGACTTCCTTCACAGCACTCAGACTACTAGCTGAACTTGCACGAAACCATTTAAAATTTTCAAATTGGGTCACACTGTGCGGCCACAACGTAGACTTTCATTATTGTGACAATGGTATTGCATTACTTGCTTTACTCTACATACTTTACTTAGCACAGCCCACGTAGATAAGAGGTACCCCTATTTTTTGTGATGCAAATAAATAAATATGACCTAAAAAATACAGTAGTGATCCACGCTGTAATACTCTGTGTTGTTGTTTGTGTGTGTGTGTGTGTGTGTGTGTGTGTGTGTGTGTTCTGGGAGACTAAGAGTCCATTTACACCTGGCATTAAAATGCTTTTTTTTTTTATCCAGATTGCATCTAGAAACAGTGTTTCTCTTAGGATTCTTTTTCAGGGGCAGGACTGTTGAAGTGAAATGTGGTTTGGTGAGGACACAAGGAATGAACAAGGAGGGTGGGGGCATCAGTCTAAATAAATAAACAAACAAGTAAACAAACAAACAAGTACAAGGTACTTCTCGCTGCACACACCGCAAGGAACCATTCAGGCACCCGGGCTGAATGCCCTGGAAATTGTGTGTAATGAGTGGGAAAAGATTAGAACGAGCTCTCGCTAGGACAGAAATTGGCATTAGTGAAAGAAAACTCTTTTACTAGGTGGGACCAGCAGTCTCATTAAGACAACAAAAGGGAGGAGGGGGTGCATGGGAGGCGTGTGGGTTGGGATGAGCACTCAGACGGAGAATGAAGTGTATGAACATGTGACGACTATAGATGCAGTACGGCCTTGCTGGTGTTTATCAGATGCTGATGTTTGACCAAAGCACAGCTGACAACAAACTTTTCATTTTCACTCTATGGTGCCATGTCTGCATTTATATATTAGTAGAGATGGTGCAGTTGTTTTTGTGTCTTTTAGTGTCAGTGTTTTGGTTTTATGGCCATGAATTTACCAAGTGTTTCTTAACATGTTAGCCATATAACTCTATAAAGTCAAAACATGCCAGTGTTGTGTTAACACATTGAGAATATTTGCTCTCGCTGCTGTCCACTCATATTTATCCACATGACCACCGTATGGCATGAGATGGAAATGCTTCATAGGCTACGCTCACTGGATGACTTGTGTCCCTTCTCGTCATATTCATAGACTTCTTCTTCGGATTTAATCATTTACGTTCGTGTATGGCACGTCATGTTAAATATTGCTGACGCAATGAATTGGGAGTTGTCTATTTCTCCTTTCCTTTTGCATTGGAAAGTCCAGTGTATATTATGCTAAAGGAGATAGGAAAAGAAGCATTAAAACATGTTTCCTATTCATTTAAAGAATCCGAACAGCTCTTTTCATGGCTGCCGATGAAATACTTCTGGGTCATTTCAGGATTTAGGAAACTTCCTAAGCAAATGTAACAATTTGACTGAACCCCTACACTGATCTCATGCGTGACCTCTCTGGAATGTAATTGACGGAAATCCGTCGTAGCAATGGAGAAATTTAATCCTTGCGTTGAACTGGATGTATGCTCGACGCATCGGTCCATGGGATGACGCGACAACAGCAAGACATGCAGACGAGTGTAGATAATGTGACCCCGGCACTTGACTAATCATTCCCTGACCCACCCCTTCACACACATTGACCTACACTGGCGAACACGCTCTCTCGTTTTTCAACATGGAATAAAAAATTACATTTTCAAATTTGCAGGTCGCACACTTGTGAGTAGTTGTAAAAAAATACTCACACTGTCTCAAAACATTGTTACAAAATGAGGCCATTTGGTCGCAGTCTGAAGCCCTGGTATGTATGTGTGTGTGTATGTATCTGTGTGTCATGGGCTACCTTTTGAAAAGCAGATTTTTGACGTCGGTGGTCATGGTTATTGTCAGGGCAGTCTCCAGAAAATAATTGGAAGTCTATGTAAATTGTCCTATGACAGCATGTGTGTGTTTGTGTTTGTACTCATTCACACAGCTTGGACGACCATGCTTCACGCCTCTGTTCTTAAAGTATGTCTGTTTATGTTTGTGTTGCTCTCACCAGCCCATATGACCCATTCTTGTAACTATGCTGTTGGAATAATATCAGCCTCAGCAGCTAATGACGATAATGGCTCTACCACAGCACAACCCCCCCCAAAACAACAGGGAGAGTAAAGTAGCAGGGAGTATGGATATCGCTGGACGATTGAATATTGCATAATTTAGTTTCTATTTTCCCCTTTGTCCATCCCCTTCATCCATCCTTACTCTTTCTTACATCCCATCCCTCTAATTCTTATCTATTTTTTCCGTCATTCCACATTGTACATCTTCTGTCTCTCTCAACATCCCAGTCTTCCTTCTCTCCTTGTCCCCCCACCCCCCATCCCTGCTCACCCTGTAACCTCCCCTCTCCTCCAACCCCTTCTCTCTTTCTGGCTAATTTAAAATTTGTCAGACGCTTGCGTCTTCTGGATGGCTGGTCTTTGATATTTTGTGAGCTCCATTTGGCACAAACAAGCCTGCGGCCCTGGTGCATCCTGCTGACTGCTGCACTAGTGGCAGGCCCCCGCCATTTATCTTAGCCCCGGCCACCCAATGCTTACTCATTACAGGAACCTCGGCACCAGCTTAACCCCCACCTCTCTGCCAAATGTGTGCATGCAAACACACTTAAGAACAGCCGGGATTGTGTGTGTGTGTATGTGTAGACATGAAACACACAAGCAAATGCATATCAGCAAGCAAATTCATACCCCATGGACACATGGGTAGGAGCATGCAGATGCAGGGACACATGGTTGCAAATTTCAAACACACACACACACACACACACACACACACACACACACACACACACACACACCTCTGTGGATCATTGCTCATATCCTCAGTGTCCCCCCCACCCACAGAGGTAAATGCCTACATTACACCATACAGTATTAGCCTGTCGCCGTATGTGTTATAGTTGATGTTAAATGCTTCATCTTTTTACCTGCCTGCCGGCTCTGAGTGCTCTTCACAAGTGTTCCTATACATGTTAATGAGGCAGCGTTTAGGGTTCTCTGTGTCGGGTCTCTCCTAAATTGACCATTGCATTTGCGTGTAAATGCTGATGATCCATCCATGGAAGAAAAAGAAAACCTGTGTCTATCAGCGTCCTGGCCCGGATCAGATCCTGCTGTGATTGAGGCTTTCCTTTCTCGTAGCTGATGTTCCGCAGGCACTCACCACTATGTTGATTCTGCACTGTGTAAGGGTTCATGTCATTAGCTGCAAATGCACAATGAGGTATGGAATGGGCTTTGAATACCAACATTATCAGTTAATGAGAAGACAATATATTGACCAGTAATGTGTTAATTCCTTTTTTGGGTTAGGGTTCTGTTAAATTTCTCTTCCTGGAGATTCCCTGATTACAAAATTACAATGAACGATGACTAATATGATTTAAAATATATATTGCTTCTTGTCTTTGATTATGAATGGTCATTGGCTCTATTCAATTCAATTCAACTTTATTTGTATGAGCCAAATCACAACATACATTGTCTAATGGGACTTTACAAAGGGAGGTCAATACTACAATATTACAGGAAAACCCAACAAATCACACAATGGGCAAGGACTTGACAACTGTGGATCAGAAAAAACTCCCTTTTAACAGGAAGAAATCTCTGACAGAACCGGACTCAGATGCGGGCGGCCATCTGTCTCGACCGGTTGGGGTGAGGAGAAAAATGGAGGAGAGAGGAGAGGTGGGCGGAAAGAAGGAGAGAGGAGAAATGCAATGATAACACCAAATTGGGTTTACCACCTTAAGGGATAAATATACTTTTTTATCATGAATCAAGATTGGTCCAAAAACATGGCCGGTACTAGCCAAAATGTCTTCACAAAGGCTGGAGGCTTTGTTACCAACCTATAGGGGGCGACCACAAAAGCAATAATAATAATCAATGAACAGAATTTCTCAAAAAATTGGTGTGCATGCTCTGAGGGCAAGTATTAAACCAAATTTGAGGTCCCATCTCGGTTCGTGGAAGTGGGCGTGGCCTATAGCATTTATGCTTATTACTTAAGATGCCTATGACTTATAACCAAACTCACTGGCAACATCTCTTGCTATGTTTTAAACATACACACCTAGTTTGGTTTACATCCCATGAAAGGGGGAGCGAATGGTCAGAGGGTTTGAACCCTCCAATCGCAGCTTGTGGCTTTGTTTTAAACCATTTGTTATTTTGAAGACAACGCAATAAATGGTTAATGGACTCCATTAATGTAGCACTTTTCTAGTCTTAACGACCACTCAAATCAATCAAGTGTCCAAATTATTTTGAAAACATGTATATCTGAAGTTCAGGAGCAGGAGCACCTCGAAAACACGCCTCCCATCTATAAATATCTTGATGCCCTTGAAGTCCTGTAGTGCCCACAGTGTCCATACAGGACACTGTGGGCACTACAGGACTTTTCCCTCAGCTCATCTGTGCAACAAATGAAACTACTACCAGCCCGGTTCTGACTTACTTTTACTGAGTCTCCATGAGCCACTGTGGTCAACTTTTCAAAGGACACATACAACCAGTTGTGATTGTTTTGTGACATCGTTGAGTTCTTTCCATTGCTTTTCATCCAGAAAACTTTTCTTTGGGTTGCCAGGTTTGCATTGTTCCCTCATTTACCTTAACAACCCTTTCCTGTTTCTGGTATTGAGATGGTAAAGGACCTGCATTTAATTTGGGATTTTCTTGTCTTAACAACCACTTAAAGCACTTTCTACGTCAAGCCACATTTACCCAGTGCTCCCATATAAAGTGTTTCTCTATCTCTCATACATCCCATTCACTTGCTAATGGCATATTAGGGCCAATTTGGCACTCGGTGTCTTGCCCAAGGACACAGAACAATCAGGTTCAGTTTTGCACACGACATCATTTCAGAACCCTCCATGATCCGGCTTTGACTGGCGCTAAACCAGAGCTTATGAAGCAGGATGCCAAGTAAGAGCAGCAGCCCCTTGTTCTTTAGTGGCTGCCTGCAAACCAAATTTCCTTTGGGATGATCATGGAGATGAAGAGCATACAGAGGTCCATGTGATGTGCTGAAACAAGCATACACTGCACACTTGATTAATAGTATATCATGATGACGTCATAATGAAATGGCATTATTACAATACAATAAAATTAGCATTGCCTGATTAGTATATGCGGCGCATGCAATGTATGCTTAGCCCTTCTGATGCTTTTCAGTGCTGCTGATATGTATTACATCTCTTCCTCTTAAAAGGGGCTTTAAGCGATTTTGGAGAGAGTGCTGTTGCTAGCACGTCTCTTAATGCGTAACCTGTCGATATGTGCACCAATGAAGCTTCAAAAGGTTTTTCACTGTTTGAAAAAGTCATAGTAATCACAATAGCCCTCCAGTTGTCTTTGTTGCAAGGAATTGTAGCTTTGCTTTTTGCAACCAAAAATAGAAATACAGTGATGAAGTATCTTTCAAACTTAGCAAGGACACACGCTTTGGGTCTAAATATGTTTGTGTGCTTTGTAACAGCCTAAACATCCATCTAACATCCCAAGCCTCACCTCAAATCAAATCCACTGTTGGCAAGCATTGATTTGCCTCAACTTGTTTCTGCCACACGTAGATATCACACAATGACACACGCACTCGCCAACACATACACACCTACACGTGTCTTTTCTCTCTTTGTATTGTGCTTCCTCTCAGGAACAGGGGGCAATTTTTACAGCCGTGACGCTTTAAGTGGAGCAGAAAATAGACATTGACCTATCTGTTAATACCAGCTTAATCGCAACCCTCTCTGTCAGGAGCTACTGTGGACACAATGTGTGAGGACAGCCTGGAGAGCACCAAGCCTTCGTGTGGTCGAGTGTGTATGCACAAATAAATGGTATGCTTTTATATAACCAATGAGATTCAAGCAGAATGTGACCATTTTTGAATAGTGAGTCTGAGCTGTTGTTGACATGCTTGGCTTTGGGTGTGGATGAGCCAAAACACGCAGAAATAAGACAGTAGAGAGATTTCTTAATGGGTTGCATGGTGGTGTAGTGGTTTGCACTTTCGCGTCACAGCAAGAAGGTTCTGGGTTCGAATCCCAGTTCAAACCAACCAGGGCCTTTCTGTGTGGAGTTTGCATGTTCTCCTTGTGTATGCGTGGGTTCTCTCCGGGTTCTCCGGCTTCCTCCCACAGTCCAAAGACATGCAGAATGGGGTTAGGTTCATTGGAGACTCTAAATTGACCATAAGTGTGAATGTGAGAGTGAATGGTTGTCCGTCTCTGTATGTGGCCATGTGATAGGCTGGCAACCTGTCCAGGGTGTACCCCGCCTCTCGCCCAATGTTAGCTGGGACCCTTAAATGGATAAAGCGGTAGACGATGGATGGATGGATTTCTGAGAGACATATGATGCTTTTGTTTACCACAAACCTTAATTTCTCTTTCTGTAATCTATTGAGCTGAAACACAGTACGGGTCATTGTCACCTGATGAGTTAAGGAGAAAAAGGAGATATATCGAGATAAGATGTCTAGATGTTCTCGTGGTTCTGGTTTTTGAAAGGGAAGGTATATCAACATATTAATGTCGGTGGGTTTAAAAGCTTATGTCAGCTGGGAATTTTTCTTTTAATGGTGGTTCAATTTAACAATAAAAAAAAAGATATCTAAGTAGTCATAAATATAGGTTACACTCAACAAGTCCTACAATTCATACGACGAACTATGTCGTATCTGGAAAAAATAATCATATCGACGGTTTCCTAAATTAGCGCCTCTACCAGCGACAGGAGGTACGCCACAAATACTTTTCACCCCAGAGCATCGTGGGCCTTTATTTGCTTTGCCAACGCAAATCCATTTAAATAGACAAACTTGATGGACTTACCAGGTCCACCGCTGACTTCTAGCAGAGGTATGTGGTCTTTCAAAGGACTGCAAAAGTTGTAATACGCTGCTTCAAAAACAACCCATATCTGTTCGTTTTTTGGCGGAGGACAATCTCGTTCCACTGGAATCTAGTGACTAGATCAACCTAACCGTCTACATCACACACTTCCTTGTGGAAGCAATATTTAAAGTGTCTCATGTCAACAACATCCTCTGTCACATAATTCTGTAACCTGGCATAAATGTAGTCAAACTTTTGTTCTTTTCCCAGGTCCCCATGTATTCTCCTTTCTTATGTTTCCTTGACCTCAAAATGGTTTGGCAAGTACATAAAATGTAATTTTTTATGACCACCTCAGCTTAATCTTTCTTTAGTGTTCCATTTTTTCAGTTCTGAGTAGTGAGGTATTCCTGTCAGGCTGCATACGGTCTCAACAATAAGGTAGTGCAGCCTGCATGTGGCCCGGGGGCAGAAGAGGTTTGCTGGTGCTGATTAAGGTTATTAATGTGAGTAAAAGGTAATAACTGAAATCAAATCCGACATTTTTATCAACTCGGATCCCTGCTCTTAACAATGGTGGCTGTAAAGTTTGAGAAAAAAGTCCAGAGAGACTTTCATAAGAAAATCAATGTAAAACAACAAAAGCGAGGAGCAAAAAAATATAATAATATAATATAAATATGTCCCCCAGTTCTCCAGTGATATAAATGTGTGATCTGATAATATATAACACAACCGTGTTAGTTTGAAGCATGCTAAGGCCTTCACTTGTTGCTGTACCTATGCTAAGTGGTAACATCATCACATGGTTGTTGTTGCGGTTTATGTTTGACTGAAAAACAATAGAAAGTGACCACAACCTTCCATTTACTGTGTCAGTGAGAAGCACACATATACTGGTCCCACAGATTGTGGCACCCATCCCTATATCAGACATTTCCCTCCCAATATCCTTTCCAAGCTACTTTTTCAACGGGGATGGAGTGTCTATAAAAGTGATGCATGTCACACTATAACACAGAATCACCATGAGCCTCCTGCCCCAATGACATTCAGAAATGACTACATAGGCACAGGGACATGCAAAAGTGCATATGTGTGCACACGTCTTACACACACACACACACACACACACTACACCGTACCACACACAACTGCAACTCCCTCAGCCCCTCCCATCGGAGAAGTGAAGCCTTTTAATTATCTGCTGATTACCTGTTAGATCACCTTAGCTAATGGAGAGCAGCTCCCCGGGGAGCCATCCAATCTAAGTCTCATCACACACAATGGGCTCCTCTTCACTGGAGAGACTAGCCTCTGTGTGTGTGCGCAAGTGTGTGTGTGTGTGTGTGCATGTGTGTGTGTGTGTGTGCGTGTAAGAGAGAGATATAAAGAGAGACAGTCCCTTTGAGGCAGATGCTGAGATTAGTACTGAAAATAGCCGTCTATTTATTCTTTCATACACTAAATCACCATCACACCCAGCTCCATGTGCACACACACACACACACACACACACACACACACACACACACACACTCACACACACTGTAGGGCACTTGTGTAATATGATTTTTGTGGCAGGCTTCCATTTTCATCAGAGCTGTAGTTCTGATCATCACAGATTATTCCACAATTTGCTTCCATGCAGTACATAACCACTGAATTTGACGCTTTGCATTTAATGTTTTCATTTGCACCATGTTCATTGTTTTGTACCTTTGTTCTATAACTGCATATTGAAAGTATTTTTAATATGTTTAAATGTTCTGCGAAAGCAGCACGTTTTAAATATTCTCGAACTATGCGTAGTTACAGCGATATTTATGTTTTCATCATGAAAAAAAACAAAAACTGGAAGGCAACCCACAGAATTATGCTGTTATCCGCCATGTTGGGTAGGCAACGTGAAATCGGTGAAAACTTTGAAAACTGAATTTTCTATCTGAAGTCAGCACACTCAATGATCAGTGTCATAAAATCAGTAGCTTTTCGCATGAAAGCATCTTTGTCAGTTCACCTGCAACAGACTGATTTTACTGAAAACCTAAACTGAAGACCAATGCAGCAGCATCATAACCTCAAGGTGCTCTCTCAGGTACATATTGATGCACCCTTGGATAATGCTCAGCCTATAAACACGACATAGTCAGTGACCATAAACCTTTTTATAGAAAACAACTAAATAATTTGAATCAGCAAAGATATTTTTATTTTTCACCTCGAATGAAATGTTAAATTAAGAAATGTCACACAAAAAAAAAAATAGTCTGACCATTAATACTTCTTACTAGCAGAATGTATAACAGAGATATCTATATATAGATGATGTATAAACGAAATTATTGGCTTGTGACCTGTCCCTCGCCCAATGTCTGCTGGGATTGGCTCCAGTCCCCCTGCGACCCTTAAATGATAAACGGTATAGATAATGGTGGATAAATGGATGGATCAATGAAATTAAGGACGTCAAATGGGCATGCATTCAAAGAGACTGTTGTGCATAAAAGAATCAGTCCATGGAGGAATAAATGAAAGCTGTGGGGGGCAAAAAACAGTCCAGCTGTCAAACTTGAAGGTGGGAAATCAATGTTGCAATTTTGTAGACATTCAATCAAACAAGATCATTTTTTGCTTTGCTAATGTGACTATGGCTTGACTTAATTCATCAGCTATGTTTGAGTGATTATCAGCATATAAATGCTAACAATCCATACAGACCTCTCAGCCAGCATGGAATCACAGCTGAGTATCCCCCGCTGTTCAGTCACACGTGACCGGGTCAGTCTCTCTCTTCATGCATGTTACAAAAGAGAGCGGCTGGCACTGAGAGGGTGTGCCATCACGGAAAACACTCCCCCTGACAGCGCATCACTGCACTGCCATCTCCTTTAGGTGCCAGTGTTGCCTCTTGTTCCAGTCTTCTTCTCGGCGTCATCCCAGTCTTACTCGTGGTAGAGCACCTCCCTCTTACAGCAAAGCAGGACGACAAAACAGCAGCCTAATGAGGATGTAAGCGTTAAACCACAATTTCCCCGCATCCTAATCCAGACGTGGGGCCAAGTGAGTCAAAACTGAGCCAGTCTGGGACAGAAAGAGTCTGTGTCTGGCACCGGGGGCTATAGGTTATGGAGTATCACCCCCAGCCAGGGACAGAATCAAAGGCTCCTTCCACCATGTTCCCTCATCAGGGATAGCCTGGCCTGCCATCAGAGTAATGGTGCTACAAACACAGCAGCATACAGAGATGAGAGAGAAGGTTTCCCAAAGATGCCTGACTGCAGCATCAAACAAGAAAGACACACGGGACGCAAGATAGAGGAGTAAGAGAGAGGAAGGGAGGGAGGGAGAGAGGGAGGGGGAGGCCCTGGAGTGGTGCCAAGTTCCCAAGGTAGTGTACAAGTATCTTTAGAAGCCGGGCGTCTTGTTAGCTAATACATTACACCAATCACGGCCGGCTATCTTAAGCTACAATTAATCTGTGCGCTGGCACAGGCTGATAGGACAGCAACATGCTGTTTCTTAATTAAAAGCAAACGGATTAAAAATGATTAATAACGGTATTAAATATTCTCATGGACTACAAGCGCGGGGAAATCGGGGGGCTTTCTTATGCGGGCTTAAAACGAAGAAGTCATTAACGGCGGGCCCAATCTCCCTAAGCCAGGGCTTTACTTTGTTTGGGATCACAAGTTGCTTACTTCATGAATATGCATTTTGCCCCTATCAAGTCAAGACCAAAAGGCAATATCGTGGTGTGGCTGTGGTGTGGTGTTTCTCCCCTCAGTGGCTGTGAAACTTTGAGTTTTTGATTTGTGACATTTCGTGGTCTGTCTTTGTAGCTCTCTGCGTCTACCTCTTCTTCGCCACAGGCTGCCTGGCTCTGATGACAAATGTTCGGTGTCGCTGTGGATATAAAAACATGAATAGCTGTGAAATGTTTGGAATGATGCTGAATGTTTTTTGCATGTGTGTTAATAAGGTTCCTGTCTTGTTACAGCTACATACGAAACATTGTAATGATTCGAAAAGACAGGAGGGGTGCTGTATGTCACACATACACGTACAGCACCTCTCTGAAGTTGAATTAAACGGTACCTCCAGTCTTTCTGTAAAACATTTAATGGTATTTAATTTACATTTAATTCAAGTGTATACAAAAAGATTGTGGTTATGAACAGAATCAGAATGCTCCATCACCAAAGGTCGGCCACCCAGTTTTAAAATGCTCAACCAAATATTACTCTTTATTATATTTATTATATTTCTGCCAGAATGAAAATCATTTTGGTCACCTCCGATCAAACATTCACACTGTGTGTTGATGAATGACGTTGCAGTTGCACCACCATCAAGTCAGTGAGAGCTGCTGTGAGTCACTGTGTTAAACATTTTGTCATTCAGTGCTGCTTCAGACCATCGGTGATTCAGAATTAAGCTCAGTTTAATTTCCAATTTCGCGTTTGTTACAGTTTATTTCAAAAGACTCGTTCAAGGACTGTTTACAACAAGGGGGGTAAGCACTGGCAAAAAAAGGTCACGGTGTGCTCATGATTAAAGAAAAGTGTGCACTGGAAACAATTTGGATCCTTTCTAACATCTCTGCTTCAAAAAAATCTAATTAATTTTTTAAATTTCAAATGATTACAAGAAATTACATATGGCTTTATTGTTTAGAAATATGATCAATCATTTTATGTTTGATTATAAACATAAATTTATCTTCTCTAACCCGTTTCTCAGGCATGCTCTCTCATCTCCACAGCTTTCAATTGCCTATTCTCATCAAGTTTCTCGGCCAAGTATCGCGTAAATCAGTGGGCTGTCAGAGATCATGATGGAGGGGCTACATATTCCACTAACTTCTACAAATCAAACGTTTATCGAAACGTTGGATCTTTCAAGAGAGATTTGATGAGAAGCATAGAATTTGCAAAATATCTTGCTGTAAAGCATAGTATCATTTTGTTCACATTGTGCTGGATAACACAGCAATGGAGTAGTGGTGAATCACATTGCATTGCATTAGTAGTGGATTCGTCTTTAATGTATTGGCCTCAGTATTGGAAATAGACATCTCTGCTTTATAAGGTTAGTATCTCAGCAGTTAAATATTTGCATCATAGTTATAGTTTCTGTGTTTTTTTATGTTTACATACTGTATCCACTGACATCACCAGGCAGTGACAATAATGATCCAAATGCAGTCATTTAAATATACAAAAGGTGCATTGTATAACATATTTTACACAAACACTTCTGTAAAGATTGTTTTGGGAATTTTTACTCTAAATTCATTGTGTAAAGATAACCAGAGTCCAAATATTGCTTTTTTAGTTAATATCAGTTGGAAAACTGAATTTAATTTCCATGTAACTAAGCATACTTGTATAATATATGTCAGTATGGAAATGACACATGTTCTGTACCACTGTAATCAACATGACACCTGAACATCATTTCATAATTTAAATCCCCGGCCTGTACATGAGTCAGGACAGCCCTGTTCCCTTCCAACAAGAAGCTGTGAATAGCATCATTGTGAGCTTGCGACTACAATTATTGCTTCTAAATTCAGCAATGCTGTAATCAGGCCCTCTGGTTCTGTGTAATTTAAATACTCATGGCTTGTGTCCAATGGCTCCTGTGCCAAGCCCAAGTGTTAGTTGTAATTGACCATACAAGCCTTTTCTCCCCTTTTCTCTGCTAATTTCATAAGTGCTATTTTTGAAACGTCAATTATAAGAGCAGATTAATGTATCTTAATGTGAGATTAGATGAATTTTGGCGTGAATCACAGGGCAATCACATTGGTTTGATTACATTTCTGCCCTTATTATTGACTATAAAAGGCCTTTCTGCTGTGGTTTCTAATAGCCGGAGTTAAGAGGCCACACTGTTGGATTCTGAATGTTATTCAACCAAACATGCTGCAGTTTTTGATTATGGCATTTTAGAGGAGTTTTTCTTTGCACGACACAGTCACACAACCTTTGTATCAACTCAGAATAAAATCAAGATGTTGATGTTGTCATTCGAGCCAGAGGTGGCTGAGGCTGAAAAGAAAAGCGGTATATGGCATTCAGGACACTGGTCTGTTAAGAAACCAATTATTTCAATGCTTCTCAAATTGATTTGATTTGCCTTAGCTGCCAGGCTCACTCTTTTTCTCATCCCCAGCCTCTTTAACAATTCAAACTATCACCCCTGTCCCTCTTTGTCCCCCACCCCCCTTTCCCTCTTTCCTACCTGCCTCATTCTTCTCATTTCTACATTTTGTTCTGGTGTTGTTGTTTTTTTTTGTCCTTTCTTCTTTTCTCTTTTATGACACATGGAGAACCCCCCCACCCCCGGTTTTTATCTGTGTAATGTTTGTTGTAGGAAGAAAGTATGAAAGTAATCATAATGCAGAAGAATAAAAATTCTAAAATCATAATCAGATAATGACATTTGTTGGTTGTGATAAGATTCAGTATTTTGCTATGTTAACTCTTGTTGCGCATGTCTGTGGGTGTCACCCCTTGTGCATGTGAACACATTTATGACATGTGCTGGTGCAGTTTGTCTCTGTGTACATTATTTTGTTGTATGATATTGACATAACTGGAGAGTCACATCTACATGTAGATACATCTACAATATGTGCCGTTGTTTGAATTATCTAATTGATATTTAAAATTTGATATAATTATGGAAATACTGTTTCCTTTTAGCCTGAATGTCAAACCAGTTGCCCTTTAAGTCAACACTACATTGGACTTTTATTGTGAATTTTGGTCTATTTGAGAACATGTGTCCCTATTTCAATTATTCATTATTATTATTATCCCTAGTTAATGTTAAAGGTGTTTGATGCTGAGTTTGTTGTAATGGACACTGGAATCTAAAAAAGCTATAATGGTTTGTTTCATAAGAATAGTAAGAAGAGAGTTTTCAGGGAAGCTGTTTCACGAGTGACTTGCTGACTCTCACAAATCTCAATCGCCCTGAAAAAAGAGTCCACCAAAGAGCAATGGAAAGTTTAGTTTGTCCCAGTTATCACATACAAAGGTCAGCTTGAATGCATCCTTTTCAAAAAATGTCTTTGCTGTTTATGCATAAAATTAAAAAAATATATGATTGATCAATAAAAGCTAAAATATGTTACTTTATCATTAACCTTTAGATTATCTTTACTCCTGTTTCTGTCCAAATAAACATGCCACATTGGAAAGCGGATTGCATCGGTTCTTATTAAATCATGTCTTCACTGTGACTGATATTACAAAAACATTATTACATTATTAAATTATAAATTATTTTTGTTTTAAATGCAGCTTTACTGTAAAGCCATCAATATTTACAATGTTTATCAGGTACAACTGGGAAATGACCATGAATTGGACAGCAGAGGGGATGCAGAACATTTTATTTGTTCAACAGTTTTAACAAAATATAAGTGTGCAACAATGCACATGAACACAAAGTGACAATGTGCCAATTGAGCTGGTAGATGGAGATGCAGATGGATGGAGGAGAACATCTTGGAGACTAAACAGCCTGAGAGTGAGATGCAGCTTAATTGATGATCAAACACCCACCAGGTGTAAATGGCTGTTTTCGCTTCATCTGTGTATTTGTGTGAATGAGTTTCTCCACATGAACCTTTTGTACTTGTGCGCTCAGTATAAGTGAGTGTCTGCATGCACTGACACTCGGTGTGTGTGTGTGTGTGTGTGTGTGTGTGTGTGTTGTGTACTTGCAGTATTTCCATAGAGGCTGGACAAGAGATTCTAAAGACCTGAAGAGGTCCCATTCAGGTTTGAGTCTTTCATATTGACCTCAGGGTGACAGGAATACAGAAAAAAAACACGTGCTGCACCATCAAGATGAAAGCAGGGACACCGTATGCACACACACACACACACACACTCACACACACGCACACACACACACACACACACACACACACACACACACACACAGTGAGTAATCATCTGCCACAATGAACTCTCTAAACTGTTGTGAAATTCAAATGCAGCCTCAGCAAACGCTTTTACACACAAACAGCTCTTTTATTCAACAGAGAACTACAGAATATTCTCTCCATATCACTGATATAATAATTGAAAAGGACACCATAAGAGTGTGTGAAAGGAAAGAAGTAAAAAATAGAAATCATGATGAAATCCAATGCTGCAAAATCACAAAATGAATCACAGTGTGATCAAAACCCTTTTATATTGGTGTGTATAGAATTTACAGTATACATACACACACACACACACACACACACACACACCACAAAGAGTTCTGCTGTTCTGAATCTTAGCAACACCCCTGGTCTCAATGTTCTGGGTACATGTGGGCTTGTCCATGAAAATCACAGGTTGTGTCCATGAAATTACTAGGAAGATAATTGATTACAGAATTTTCCAGTCTTATGCATGTTTACAATAATAACAGAGGACTGTAAATGCCTCTTAGATAATTTGTTATCTAGTTTGTTAAAAATTTACATTTTGTCACGTTTGCCAACCACTTGCTTTTACAATGTGCTTGTGTCTCACACAGATTGTGAGTAAAGCAAACACGAGTCTGTAAGGGTTGAATTCTGTCACTTCTTAGGTCTCAAACTGTCCATGTCACACCCTCACAATTCTTCGGCTGAATCCAAATGCATTGCTGTGAAACCTGTAGACGGGGCAGACTTTGGCACTTTGAATGTAAAGATTATGTCACATGGTAAATGCAGATCAATGTAGATCAATATAGATATCTCTGCTGTTATCATGCAACAGTAATCGAGGTGACATAAATGAGAGCAGATATGCTCTGCATGTAGAGTCTTTAGCTAGGCCACAATGTCTGTGGAGATTCTCGTTCATCCAGGTCATAGTTATCCACGAGGGTGTTCAGTTCAGAATGAGCCTCTTGGATGAAGGTGAAACGTCCTCAAGAAACTAAGACACCAAGTCCAGTTGCTACTGGTTCAACACCCTCGTGGATAATGGGCCACAATTGCTTTCGCAGTCATCAGAATTCCGCCCAGTTTGAACACCTATGGGAGATTTTGGACCGACGTGTTCATCAGCAACACTTTCTTTGGAAGACTGGTGTTCATCCCTGAGTTCGGAGACTCATTACCAAGAAGCAGTTAAGCTGCTCTGGTGGAACGGCACCTTACTCAAACACTTTATGTTGTTTTTTTCCTTTAATTTGTCACCTGTCTGTATTCCGTAAACAGCCTGTGAAGAAGCAAACTCATTCATCAGTCTAAATTGCACATTGTACCAAATGATCCCAGGCAGGTACAGAGCTTTTCTTTTGGGTTTTCCAACAAAGGTAAGAGTCCTCAGTGTCCTGTTTCCTGATCGGGCCAGAAGCGCTGACAATTTCAGCCGGGACGACACCTCCCATTAAACCAAAGCCCTCGGTGTTCTTCCTGTTTAATGCTTTGTGCCTCGCACCCTTTAAAATGATCAAAGTGCTATTTTTTCTAAATTTCAGGCTTTTTAACTTCAACAGTCTTAGAAGGGATGAAGCAGATCATACTAAGATGATGAGCGAGAGGGAGATTGAGGGAGTGTGTGGAACTGCGTGTGTATGATGGGGGGACTACAACATCTTTTGTTTTTTTTCCCCCTTCTTCTTCTTTCAAACTCTCACACTGGGCGTGCAGATAGGTCAGCTCCATTTCCAATCTGCCGGCCCACAAATATTTAAAACAAATTGAATCGCACACCCAATACCCATCACAATTACGGCAGGCACAATAACTAAATTAGCAATTCAACACAATAATTGGAAATGCGGCTTGCCTGGACCCGCAGGCCTCCCTGGAGGGCCGGCTGATCTGTGGAGGCACGTCAAGCCCGTTAATTCCACAGCTAATTACTGATGCACGGTGGAATGAAGTTGTTTGTCTCCCAAATACCATTTTCAGTTCACGGCGAGGAACACAGGGCCGTGCTGAGATAGACAAAAACAACAAAGAAGTAAGACACAAGAGTGTGGTCATGCTTCTTTCTTGTTCTTGTTGTCGTCTCGTTCATCTGTTGTTGTTCGCCTGCGTATTTCACTTTGTCCCTGGTGATGATTACTGGGGTGTGTTGGCATGAGAAGGGCTGAAGAAAGCTGTTTGATATGCAGGTAAGGCTTGATTCAGAACCGTTGTTTAAGAACTAGTCAAGTGAAAAAAGTATTTTTCATATTGGAAATTGTGCGTGTTCATGGTGGTAGCCTCAGCCGTTGCATGTGAACCAAATAGTTTCTCTCATTTTCAATCTACATATCAATAGTTTTGACCCTTTGCAGTGAAGGTATGATGTTTTTAGTGAACTAACTTCCATGGTGATCTAGAGCCCCAAACATTTGCGAATATACATGCAAACCACTGAGAACTGCACATCAGATCTCTATCATTGGTATTCCACTGCTAACGAAGCACATGGTATCACTAAATTATTTGCTTTTGTGCAGGGGCTACTGCACAAAAGCAAAAATCTGCATGTTTACATTAAACTGCGTGCCTCATCCTGAAGCGATGTGCAGAGCTCTATAGGCGCAACTAGATAAAATGATTACTTTAGATGTAAATGAGGAGTTCAGATGAGGACTGGGCTGTAATCTGACAGAGGCATACAGGGGTACAGTGGTGAATGGGTGGAGGGTGGGGGCAGGGGGGAGGGGGTCTGTCATTGGGGTTTCTGAGTGTTGAGGCGCGAATTAGCGACCAAATTGACCATGTCGCCACATCAGAATTTCCTTGCCAATCAGCCTTGAACATATACGACAGTGCAAGAAAACAAACCCGTATGAGCGAGCCGCATGAACAGACAGGGGGGTTTTGGGCTGCGTGATTGAGGCTGGTGCTAATTTGGATCCTGTCCTTGTAGCCCTGCTAAGTAATCCTCCCCATCTCTATTTATCCTCTCAGAATCTCATCGGGGGAAGCAGGCATATATTAACAGCTGGATCCATCTGAAGGGCCCCCTTTTGAGACGTTGCTCAGCTCATGTGCAGAGAGCTTAGTTGCGGCTGAGACCAGTCGGTGACACGTCCAATTGAACATATAGATATGTTGCAGTTTGAAGGTCTAAGGCTGACATGATGGCCTAATCTGATTGCTTTGGGCCTGGAGGGGTTCAGGCCAAGCTATGGACTTATGAAAGAGGAACATAGACAGAAAAGTGTGGCCCGAAACTGTCATTGTTGGGTTGGACGTGCTGTCAGTGAATTACATGATTCACTGCTTGAGCTGCAGAGCGGAAAAGTTTGAGTAAGATATGACCCAATACTTTGCACCGTACAATGTTGTGGACCAATTACACAAAGTCTGGTAAATCTGCTGCACTTGAGTCTGGTATTATGAGGCCAATGATAGAAGATCAGACATTATATGTTCTTATATGATCAATGTGATGCAGCTTGATTGACTGCGAATCAGTGAATGTGAATATGTCCCCTTACAGTTGTATAAACAGTCTGGAGCTTTGGGACCTGATTTTGGGCACCTTCGAAATTAATCTTGACAGCTCATTCTTAACTTTTGAAACAGCAGTTGACAAAACAATCTCAACTTTAGATCCACTTACTTATTTTGATGTGGAGCTTTCACCCATATCCCATGTTCCTCATCAGCATAAAACGACATAATTATTTCCCCCTGATTGTTTTGACATGGTGTTTATCCCTCAGGCAGCGCACTGGGACTTAGTTACACCAAAATGTAATCAGGTCATCCTTGAGTCCAACTATAAAACTGTGACAAAATTTCTCCAAGAGTTCCTGAGATATCACATTGACAAGAATGAGACAAAACAACCCACAGGCTGTGGCTCACATGACATGCGTTTTCGGGTGTGTTAGTATAGACGGGGATTTATACTGACATGGAACTAAAATGGTTGTCTGGACGGAGATTCGTTTTGATTTTAAAGCGCTGGAAAGGAAAACATAGTAGTATTCATTAAGGTAAACCAGGATATCATGAGCACAGTAACTGAGGTTACTCATGTTAGAGTTGAACATCAACACTTAAGTCACTAAAAACAGCCCCAGATATAAAAACTCATACCTGGTTAAGCTGCTGCTTTATGCCATTGGTGTTTTGAGCTAATATTATGTATCTGTAGATCTTGGGTCTTATGGACAGAACTCAACTTGATATTATTTTGGGTTACTACGGTAATTCAACACTTACATGCCCAAGTTTTGAATTTTCATGTTACTTTTCTTTCAGACGTTAGGGCAACAGCTCATGTTATTTACGAAGTTGCCACAAATGGATGAAGAAACACAGACAGCAGCACAGTGTTGTAAATGACTCAAGTTTGCTCTTCAACTCTTAAACAATGAACTTTACATTTTCATTTATCACTTTTTTTCCTTTATTCAACAATGAAGAGAAAAGGAATGTACATGAGCCTGAATTCGCCACATAGACAAATTTTCATCCGTTGTCCCCAGCGTTTTCTTAGGTGGGCATATAAAATTAGAATTAAATCATTCAGTAACAAGTGATTAATCACCGTTGTCTACAGATAATAACGATACATTATACAATAAAAGAAAATAGACAAAAAAAGGCAACACAACTATGATTAAGTAACAACTCTGCATAGAAAAAACAATAGTGAAAATAATTTAATAGGGATCAATGAGGGACAAACAGCAGACGGCGCAGTATAATGAAAAAGCAACAGATGCAAACATTAACACTGTGAGTCTATAATGGCAGTGCAAGCGATTTCACATGATCACAAGTTTACTTTGCTTTAAAGCTACACTGTGTAATATTGTATTCAATATTGTATTCAAAGAAATTTAATATACTGTATTCGTCAACTTTGAATGAGTTTAATATAGTAACATTAGCTCTATGCTCCAGGCACCTTTTGCAGGTCCCTGTTCGAAAATGACATGCCCAAAATGAAGAGTATATCTCTGCGAAGACATGGTCTATATGAAATAATCTTGGTATGTATATGAAGGCAACACTTGTGAGATTTCAGAAGTGAAGAAGTGAAGAATCAAGTATAGATGTAATTGGGTCAGAGTAAATGAAGATGGAAAACAACATAAATGAAAGATTTCATGTCCGCCTGAAAAAAAAAATTCAGAGTGACTATCTCTTATGTAATAATGCAGATAAAGCCCATCCTCTTGAAATCCATAAAACAACATCTGAACATAATCTGTGCCAAATGTTATGCAGATGAAGTGAATCAGGGCAAAGGTACAGGCTGGAGTAGGGACATGGTCAGACGGACTCTCCAAATTGGCACAACTTGACACAGCTGTTCCATGTGAGGTTTCTTATTGCAAAACTCAATTAATTTCCCCTACATGTCTCTGTAAGTGTGAATTACATCTAATACAACTGTTCTGATGAAGACGGGTGAGCATCTGTCTTTCCATAAACGATCTTTGTAGTGCGACGTAATGTCGTCAGACCTTCGAAACAGGCTCAACATAAACTACAAAGGCGCGTGTGCATCTCAGTTGTGCATTGGTCAAGCTCGGTGGTGGACACGTCTATAGAACCGTCAAAAACCCTCCCAAGGACACCATTCGCTATCTGTGACACTATGAACGCACTGCAACGCCTTTTTTTAAGAAGGCTTCTCACCTAGCTCTTTCCAGGAGAGCTAGGTGAGAAGAAGATATGCAGGAAGTCATCAAAGATCGGATTTGAACCCTGGACCTCTGCGTCGAGGCCTAAGTATATGTGTGCATGCTCTATCCACTGAGCCACCCCTCCACTCCAACGCCATTTGACATCCGACACGCGTGTGTATTTCGAAGTAAGGACGGACCAGGAAGGTTAATATCTTGAAATAATGAGCGGTCTTTGTGCTAGCTAACGGAATCGGATTTATCGATCAAAGCAGAACTTTTCCTGAAAATTTTCCGACGGTAAGACATAATTTATGTATGCCGCTGTGTTGATACGAACATTGTTCAGCGGCTGGTAAGCAGAATGTTTGTGTGAGAGTCAGTGGAAGGAATGGCGTTGGAATCTCCAGAGGCCGGGCATTACAACGACGTGTAGCTTGTGTTGTTTGCATGTTGGTAGCAGCAGCTATCAAGTCTGACATCGTTAATATATTATCATGTAAAGTTGTCGTGTGTATGCAATACGCTGACTTAGTTGCTTGCTGTTTTAATTGTGTTTCGTGTAGGTGAAAAGGGTTGACATTGGTGTGTAGCCGGGTGTATCCCTGTTCTGTGCAGATGCTGTTCGGCTTCATAGCTCCATGTTTAGCATGTAACGTATGTGATTCAAAATACAATTTTTATATGTCACTTTTTATAGAAACATTATTTGTTGTTCTTCTTCGGCCACTAATTAGTTGAGAGTTGGTCGGAGAATTATAATAAACACACTATTGGAATAAGTAAACTCAGGGCTTTCCATTGATATGTAGCTTGTGTTGTTAGCTTGGAATATCACGACTGTGATATGTGGACATGTACAATTTTGGTGTTTATGCGATTTTTTTGCTTGTTGTTTGAATTGTGTTTCATATAGGTGTAAATGGTTGATATTGAGGTGTAGCCGAAATTTCTAACCTCCATGTAAATCGCCATGTTTGCTACGTCGTGTTGTACTTCGTTCCGTTTTCACTGCGACTCGTAAGGTCGGGAAAAAAATCACCACCCCGACTTCCAGGGTACGAGTTCCGAGCCGTTCCGTGGTTGCAGAAAATGGTCCTGAATACGCACATTCGCGTTGAGTTTCCAGCACTGCGGGAAACCGGAAACCGGAAAGAGTAAGCGGTGCGCCACCATAAAATGTCCCCTGTCGCTAGCTCAGTTGGTTGCGGTTTGCAACTTTACCACCAGATGCCACCAAAAAAGTACAAAAAATTACACACTGGGGCTTTAGATATCTCATATCTCAAAAGTTAGTTGAAGTTAGTTTTCCCCCGGGTAATAACAATTGTTAACCATGCCACCATCATCCCTCTGCATTATGAACTGATTCCGTTTGGAATGCATTGTCAACTTTTTTTTTAAACTGTCAAGTTTCTGGTGTGGTATTTCTTCATAGACTTTTATGATTTTGTTTAATGGCTCTTTGTTTACATTTTTATATTACCAATAATGTGATTGTGTTGTTTTTGCTGATAATTACTAATCCCTTCAACAAATAAGACGCAGTTTGCCAACCTTTAACACTGCTGAGTATTATAAATATAGTCCATCCATCCATCCATCGTCTACCGATTTATCCATTCAAGGGTCGCTGGAGCCAATCCCAGCTGACATTGGTCGAGAGGCGGGGTTCACCCTGGACAGGTCTCCAGCCTATCGCAGGGCCGCATACAGAGACAATCAACCATTCACTCTCACATTCACATCTATGGTCAATTTAGAATTTCCAATTTACCTAACCCCAATCTGCATGTCTTTGGAATGTGGGAGGAACCCGGAGAACCCGGAGTACCCCGGGGCGAACATGCAAACTCCACACAAAAAGGCCCTGGTTGGTTTGAACCTTTGAACTTTCTTGCTGTGAGGCGAAAGTGCTAACCACTACACCACCGTGCAGCCCTATAAATATAGTATTGCATCATATTATATAAACTGATCATATGTAATCTTAACTGTAATGTAAAAAGGTACAGTGAAACTGTGGTATATAATATAGTACAAAGTAGCATCCAATGGATGTTGTTATGATATCCGAGTTTTTAGGACCATTCCAAACATTATAATTTTTGATTCCTTAATTCAATCTAAATTTCAAATTGTTTGTGCTCAGATGTTGAATTTTGTTTATACACAAGTAACTGTACAATGATTTTACATAAATAACATGAAGCAACAATGTTATTTGACCTCAAATGTAGTGCAGGAAGTTGTGCTAATATTAAAGTGTCACATTGCAGTCTAAAGTCAGTCACAGTGGTTTTTTCCACTCTACAGTTCTGTATAAAACAATGACCGATCCAATCCATCACCAACTGTATTGACCTCCAGAGTCCAATTCTGTTCAAACTGACTTTCATCCTCTGACTGTATGAACCTCACAGCAAGGTCACACACTCAGTCCGTCTCTCATTCTAAGAACATCCCATGTAGTTAAAAAAAAGCAAATTCCTTGCTTCACCCAACTCAGAAAGAGTCCCCCGAACACACGCACACACAAATACGCACGCACGCACACACACACACACACACGCACACACACGCACACACACACTCACAGTCACACACACAGCAGTAACAGAAGCGGCTGCACCCTATCTTCTTCTATTCCCTCTCCACTGATTAAAATAACCTCCACTCCCGATGGGGAGGAGTCAAGCTATTTTAGAAATAAATATTCCCTCGGTGGACAGACAGGACAGAATGATCTGTGTGTCTGTGTGTGTGTGTGTGTGTGTGTAGGTAAGCTACTGTGCCAATGTTCTGCGTGTCCCCTTGTGTGTCCCCCTGATGCCTTATCTCGCCACCATCCACCATCCGCACCACCCCCCAACACACACACACACACACACACACACACATCTTTATCACAACCCGACACTTGGGCTTGGGCTGGTAATCAGAGCAGTGAGCCCCCCCCATCTCCCTTCACCCCACCCTCCCACTGAGGGAAGAGGCGCATTCTAATCTCAACTGTTGCATATCTAATACTAATTGGAATCCTGCAACTGGGTCACTCTCATTGTTTTTCAAGTATTGTCAAGTCGGGGGAGAAACATATGAAACTGAAATTACACCCCTTACGCCCCTCATCCCCACCACACCGCCACCCTCCCCTCTTTAGCTGGAGCGCCTTTGATTGGATCCTCTGGCCGGCATGTGTGTTTGAGGCAGAGGGAGAGAGAGGAGAGATCAAAGAAAACAGATGTTGTCGCTAGTAAAATAGACCCCGATGTGCAGGCAGAATCACACACACACACACACACACACACACACAGACACTCCCACACAAAGACACACACACACACCTGCTTTTTCATTCACCGTCCTGGCTGACACCAGGTTGGTGTTGTAAAGTCGAAGGGCCAGCCCTGCCCCTGGGTGCAGAGCAGACATGAGTGGGTGAGAGGTGACAACCATCCAGGGGCAGCACTACTGCTGAAAAGCACGAGATTCAGTCGTGAAACAGATGAGCTGTAAGTGTTTTGCCGAGAGGGAGCGAATACGGTTGTTTCATCTTGAAATGAGATGAGAAATTTAGACTGAAGCTGCTGAAAGACTATTTTGCCCAGAGAATGTATATAAAATGAACTTCCATCAAAAGCCTGAAGAAAAAATAAGAAACTGACACACAGTCAAATAATACTACAGCTGCTGATGTAAATAGCATGTATTACTAAATACATGTAACTATGTAATCACAACACTGATCTTGGAAGTTGATCAAAATATGTTGGAATAAATGTAGTCGTTATATTTTTCACAGATACTTGGATGTATCTACTCCCAAGGAAGGTGAAGATGGAAAAGATGAAAAAAATCTATCTTTAAGTAATTCTACAGTAAATATGTCATTGGTGACACTACATACTGAAGAGATGCTTATGAGATATATTATTTTTAAAACTTTATATCAAAGGGTTGATATGGAAATAAGTCATTGTATTTCCATTAAGTTTGAGACTTCACGAGACAGACATATTAAAGACAATAATTCCCAAATGGCAGTTGTTGTTTTTGCCCCCAAAATTGCCCCCACTCATGTTGAAGGAAATGTGGCCACAATCTCCCCTCCTTTTCCTAAAATCTCAAATTTGCAATGTCAGCGTGACCTTGACCTTGACCTTTGTCCACCAAAATGTAATCAGGTCGTCCTTGAGACGAACCAAAGCTTTGCTCAATTTTCTCCAAGAGTTCCTGAGTAATCACGTTGACAAGAATGACACACAAAACATCCCACAGGCTGCGGCTGGGCTTGGAAGCAAAATATAAAAAATTCAGCAGAGTTATGCTGACATGGTTCAACTAGTTTGGAAGAAAGCTGTCGGTTAAAAATGATGACCTCGATGACATCCCCAGGGTTGTGTACTCAGAGCCCCACCGTTCTCCCCATGGACTGGGGACCTGTCAGCTGGGATGATCCTGCAGGAAAACAAAGAAACAACAAACAAACAAACAGGGGTGAAGACGTCTTGGCGGAGGTAACAAAGGTGAGTCTTGTGGTATAGAAGCAGTACATTGCTGTGCCCCCTGAGTCCTGGACACCTCTCGGTTTCTTCCCTGTGGCCACTGCATAAATACGGAATCGTGACTCAGGAGCTGCCGCCTGTTCTGCTGCATATCCATTAACATGTTGCTTGTCAACCGAGGGGTCAGCACACCTGAGGGCAGCATAAGCATTTAAGCAAAATGAGAAAAAATGCTGATTTCTAATATGCTAGGATATTCTCATGCTTATAATCTTTACTGTAAAGCCTTTTTCCCTTTAAAAATTATTGATGCCTGCAGCCTGCAGGCGTTCTCTGATGATTAATCGAGTGAAAAAGTCACAGTTGGCTGTTCTGTACCTGTGTCCCCATGCTGGAGAGCAGGGAAGAGGAAACCTTTTGTTTCAAAGGGTCGCGGGATGGAATGCTCACGCTAAAACAGATAATCCACATCTGCTAGAAGTCTCCATTCTCCTTGACAGAGGGATAATGCTCTGTACCTGCTGTTATATCTACTGCCATCTTCTCTCTCCGATTTGATCGATGCCGCGGCTCACGCTTGCCATTTAACAGATATACACCATTAACTCTGCCATGGCATCCAAATCTGACCGGAGGTGCTTTCCAAAAGGCCAGTAAGTAAATTGAAATGTCTCTCTAAAGCTTGATCTTTAGTGGCCTTTAAATAGAAGACAAATATCAAGGCACGAGAGAGAGAGAAAGAGAGAGAGAGAGAGAGAGAGAGAGAAAGAGAGAGAGAGAGAGAAATTAACCAAAGGGAAGAGAGAGGATAAGTGAGGAGAAGATGGTGAGTGCAGGGAGTGAAAAGGGTCAGCTTCAGCCTGTGCTGAGGAAACAATAAAACCCAAATTGGAGCATAAAACAGAAGAAGAAAAACTGCTCACGCGGGTCATCCTTCAGTAAAGATGTATCAATATTACAACAATCAGTCATCATTGATCTGAAGATGTTAGATTAGAACCTGCACAGACCCAATTCTGAGAGAAGTTTGTCAGGTTAATAGTTCAGAAATACTCAGTACGCAAATACAAGTATAATACATGTATCATTTACGCAGTCAAAAATAAGAAATAGATTCAATTCAATTCAACACAATGAGCTGAGGAAGAGAAAGATGCTCAAAATGAAAAAAATAAATGACTATAAAGGATACATTGAAACAATGTGCAAATCAACGAAGAATGACTCCTACTTACAAAGCCTGATGTATATTACTCATCCGCTTCATTGTTGACCAAAAAGTATTAAAAACACATCGGCGGGCAGCACTTTTGCACTGGGTGATGTGGATATTCATTACCGTGAACACACAGACTTTCGATTATTTCAGTCTAAAATACACTGACCTTCAGCAATGGGGGGGACATTTTATATAAATGTATTCCTTTAAAAACATGCTACCAATGATGTTTCATGTTGAACCTATATCTTGTATTATATTTTCACATCATAGAGAAGATGCTTCTGTATAGCTCTATATATTTGTGATAATGGAGAAAAACAGGATCATAAAATGTGAATATTTTGAGAGCAGTTTCCTCGGGGTGTAAAAACCAGTGCTTCACCCTGATGGGAAGACTTAGATGTTTGTCTATTGTGAGGAGCTGTCATTAGTCTTACACTACTATGAAAATTATATATATATATATATATATATTGCTAAAGCAGATATTGTTGATACAATGTTTCCTCATGTGATCCTTACTAAATGCACTTGCAGCTGCACATTAGAATGACACACACTACCAGACTGTAGTGACTCTGCAGGAGAGCCTGCAGGAGTCGTGCTGCAAAACTCTCCCCACACAAGTCAGTCACTCTGTGAAGTGCATCAGGCTGCTGCTGATAGAGGAATATTGAGACTCCAGACAAACACTTCAATTTCCTCTATCTCCACTTGTACATTGGAGCTGGTTCCTCTTAAATGTTATTCTTATTCTCAAATTCTTTTGTTCCTTTCCCCACGTGCTTCTCGTGATATAATCTGACTTTAGTTAACTGACTAGACACACACAAATGTCTCAAATGATAAAATGTGGCTTCGGTCCACATCTCCCCCAAAACAGATTTGGAATCACATTTAATTCCCTCTCTAGCTGTCCCCCTTTCCCTCTTGCTGTGAGAGAGAAGAGGAGCCAGTGGGCCCCGTCGGCCCCTAAACACCACCCCCCACCACCCATCGCTCACCCAACCTCATTAACTCAAGCCCCTGTTAGTCACAATTCAGAAAGCGTACAGTTCAGGAAGCACAAAATACACACACACACACACACACACGAACGGAGCAATTAAAAATGCAGCTTTGCACATTTACGTGGCATTTATGTTCTACAGCACAGCAACACTGACCTTCTTTGGCGTGGCTGTAACTGGCTGCTGTAGCAGAAGAATTTGTAAACAAACAAAAAGCCCAACCCCCTCTGCCAAACACCCTCCACTTGTAATATTTCATCACACAAACTCAAACGGAAATCATTTTTGATTTACCACCGAATAACGTGTCCACAAATTATCAATGTCAAAGGATGTAAATGCTTGACTATTGTAACACGGTTTCTCTAACACTGCTATAATGAACTAAATCCTCATGAAATTACCTATTTTGTCATTTTGGAGAGGACCCCACAGAATCCTCCTCAAGGGCCCCCAGCAGGTCCCCAGACCCCACTTTGAGAACCATTGTCCTAACATTTGCAAGCTGTATGGCTCCCAGGGACAAAATATCCTGAAAAGGCTGGTTGTAGTGTGTGTGTGTGTGTGTGTGTGTGTGTGTGTGTGTGTGTGTGTGTGTGTGTGTGTGTGTGTGTGTGTGTGTGTGTGAGAGAGTGTGTGTTTGGAGAGACACTGTCTCATCTTCACTGGTGTTAGCACAGCAGGGACTCTGAGGCTCCACTAGATGGCAGTGTTGTGTGTTCCAGCGCAGGTCCGTGAAGGACTGTGCTACATCTCAGGTCGGCCCAGGAGTTTGTGACCTATACTGCTATAACTAAAGCTAAGTACTCACAAACAGTTTGTATAATTATTCATATATTGTTTATAATCTACATAAAGTCCAGATTTAAAATAAAAAATCCATAGCATTTCTAAAAATGAGTGATAGGTGCACCCTTTCTATAATCAGTGTCCGTTCCTACTATTGAGTACATCAATCCACAACCTCAAATAATGATTATTTTCTTGATTAAACATATTGTTTTTGTTGTTGTTGGTCAACTCATTGAGTGAATGAATAGTCACTGCAGCTCTTGTCCAGCCTCTTACAATGATCTGCAGTTGTGCAATTAAAAAGTTTTGGGTTGACAGCTCATACGATCTCACCACTGTAGTGGTTTGGGTTAAGACAGTTTATTACATTTTGATTATTTCATTCATGAACTCAGGCTGCCCTGAGGTGCTCAGCAGCATTCTATGTGTTTATGGGGAACTTTCATTTGCTCTGTTCTGGAGATCAGTGTGCGGAATTCCAACCACCATTTTAAAGTCAAACAGGGATCTGATGCAGATTTTCCTTTCTAGCATTTTTCATTGTATTACTGGTTGGGCTCTGCGTTTTCTTTTGTGGTGTTTTTTCTTTCTTTCTGTTGAGTTGTTTTTGTTAAAGGCCAGTAGGAACAGTTGTTGTGGACTAGCATATAGGCCATAAATGCGGTGGTATGTGCAATCGATCAGTGCAGTGTAAATGTCCTTAGAAAAATGTATAAATTACTGTCATCGAATTGGTAGGTAGCAGCACTGTTATGTTTCACAAGCTAAGCTGAACATGACAAAATAAAAAGGGAGAAAAAAAGGAGGGAATCATCAGAATCAAAAGAATCATCAACTGAAGTGTTGTCGCGAGCCACAATTTCCTCAACAATCTAAACATTCTGAGCAATTAAAATCAGAGAGAAAAATGTACATAATTCGAAAATCGCATTGCGGTCAATTTCAAGAAAATCGGGCAGACCATATCCACTCCGCTTTGACAGGCTTTGCATAGACAGAGGGAAGCTTTGAGCAAATATGAATGAGTGAATGTCAAGAAAGAATTGGTAGCTGCAAGAGAAGACCTGGATAACCAACAGAGCACTGTGCCGTCCAATGTGCTTGTGGAGAGTTAATGTCAGTGAGCATTTGCCTCGCACATTCTACTCACCTTTTAATCAGCTTGCCTTCGTCCCTATAGTGCAAAGAGTAGTGTTTTGCACCAGCCAGGAGTAGGACTAGTTGCATTTTGTACAATACAACGATAATAAAGATATTCTAAGAACTTAAAAAAAGAATCTCTTGCAACCAAAATTTACAACAACAACTAAGCAAAGGATGCCGCTGTGACTTTCTGTCACAGCCTGGTTACCTCCCCATTTAACCCCCTCCTGGGAAATGTATCATTGCTCCATACTAGAAACCTGTGGATGTAAGCACTCAACTGTTTTTGAACTAGATTAGTTGACACAGATTGTGGTGTAAAATACATTACTATATGACCGTGAGAAAAACCTGAGATTCCTGTTATTTCACCATTCCTCTTTGATTTTCCTTAATATTGCAACTCCTACATAATATTTGTAAATCATCTGCTATATTTATCTATGTTTACTAAATCATTGTTGCTAAAATCAGCTCCGCCTTGATCTTCTACAACATTGAAGTGCTGCTCACACATCCATGCATCTGTTATCATATTATATAGTAATTATAGCACTTTCAGGGGCCTTTCTACCACAAATATAAATAAAAATAAGGCTTCCAGTGTGGAATTGCTGCTGTAAGGAATCAGTGTGCATACAAAACTAAAATATGACCAGCTTATAAAATACAGTATCATAGAGTGAAGAACACAAAAGTTGTATTAGAATTAGCTCCAACTTGACATGTTACAACATTGAAATGCTAAATAACAATAATGCATGAATGAAATTAATTAGTAATACAAAATTATAACAATGCCATAGTTTTCAGGTGAATACATAATAATGCAGGTTTTATCAACTAAATATACTGCTATAAAACATATCAGAAAAGCTTGGAATGACGGGGCAGTCGAACATTAATAATATAAGTAAATGGCACAGATTAAAACTTAGGATAGTATTCTTGTTCCAGTTGAGACCGCCATTTATAAATAACAATAATGATCTGATATGTGGATCAAAAATATCGACCACGAAGGCGAATGCATCAACAACAAGAGCTGAGCTGGCGTTTGGAGGACATCTAAATGGAGTTCAATTTATTAACACCTATGATTGTGAGAGACGGAATGATGGGAGAGAGACACAGAGAGAGAGAGAGGGAGAGAGAGAGAGAGAGAGAGGGCCGCAAAGAGAAGGGATGAGTTGCCTCCAGAGGATTCTGTTCTCATTAGGCTCTTACTCCATTTATTAATAGCGAGTCATTGGGGTTGCAGGGAAATTTCCGTTGCCTGCCACTATGCATGTAGGAGTGATTTTTCTTTCACTTAATTTGGCTTACCGTTGCACAATTTGGTCTAGATGTGTGTGATTTTTTTCTCTAAAGCAACTCCATCTCTCTTTTGTTTCTCTCTCCTTCTCTCTGTCTTGCACACTTCAATGGAAAGCTGTCAAAGTTATTGGGAAAGTAAGACTGGTGTACAAGCTGATAAAAATGTCCTGCTATTGGATGTCAGACATGTCAATAAGGTGTGCATGTGTGTGTGTGAGTGTGTGTGTGTGTGTGTGTGTGTGTATGTGTGTGTCAGTGGAGCTGGGCTTTCTCTCTCCTCAGCTCGTTTGTTGTGTTTTATGGAGGCTGGAGGAGACTGATGGTGGGCATATATTTTCCTTCTGGTTTCACTTTTCACTCCCAATGTGTCATTTATTCCAGTGTTTAGTCTTCTTAATGACAGGCTAAGTCTCCTGTTATTCTACATTTGTGTTAATGTCAACAAATTCCACAAAAAGGAGGAAAGAAAGAAAACAACAGCGATGCATTAGGGCTTGTCAGAGCAGCATTGAGAAGAGCAAAACACTGGATCCGTCTGTGGGGGTCAAGTCAATCCACAGAAACCTTTGCATCAAGTTCAATTTTTGCAAACTTTGACAAGTGAAACTGCATTTGCTGCCGACCTTTGAGAGCATGCCAAACTGCCCCACAACGAGAGCGATAGGTAGCAGACATTTTTGCACCAGAGGTCGATCGTGTAAACTTAAGATCCTGTTTGTTAGCTTGCTGGTTAGGGGGGTTTATTCCCTAATTCATTCAAGGGCAGTGTTTCTGCTTGTAACTTTTCTCAGTCCAACTAATCATCTTTCTAATCTAGGGAAGTGTTATTCCCTCCCACAGGGCCCCTGAATGCATTACAGACTTCAGTTCACTAATAGGCCATATTACATTGTCATTTAGCAGACACTCTAATAAAATGAACTGACTAACTGTTGGTATTTTCCAGACCAGGTAAACAGATCAGATGGGGGGAGGGGCGACAATGAAGAAGAGCGCAAGCAAGGGGAGCAAGAGAGGAAAGGACAAAGGAAAGAGATCAAGATGACTAAAAAAAATTAAAAAACCCTTGGCAGAGCATCAGTGGAGGGTTGCCTCTTCCTAGACTGACAGGAATACAATAGATATCACGTGTACAGAATTGAGCAACAGAGTAGATTAACATCCTGGAAAAGAAGGATGATAACATCACAGATAGTAAAAACTGATGAAGATTATAACCTGGGAAGACAATAAGCAACATCCTGGAGCCACACAACCTCCTCCCCACCATGGAAACGTGGAAAGAGGACAGAGGACACAAACACACAAAAGGCAAAACCAAACCTAACCATCATTCACACATCTAAGGGAAGAAAAACATGCACACAGAGGGCGAGAAACGAGACAAGGAGGAGGCTGGGACTCCTTGAGGATGGAGACCCAAATCCAAAGCACCTGAAATGTGCCACAGACAGCCAGGAGACAGGTGTAATGGATTAATTGAGGCTGATACCGAGCTGTTGGGGAGAGAAAGGTAACTGAAATTGAAAAGAATTAAGAAAGAATAAGCCACAAACTGAAAGTTAAGGCGTATAAATGAGCTTTAAAGCTGGGTTGAGGGACTTTTACACTTAAAGGAACGTGAGTTACAGTCGAGCCCTCGTCAAACGAGTTCACACATTGCTGATTAAGCCTATTGGTGCCTGGTGAATCACTCTGCATTACTGTTCTAGCCTGAGGCAGGCCTGAATACAAAACATTGCATGAATCCAATCTGGATGGCACAAAGGTGTGAATTAAAGTCTCAGCATCTTCCATCTGACAAATGAATGAATTTTAGGATTTTGTTACAAAGGTGGAAAAAAAGACAGTCTAATGCACTCATCAGAAGAGAGTGTAGGATAACATGTAATGGGCAGGACATTTTGAACATCCAGCTTTCACAGCAGACAGCCAGGTGTGGAAATTAATTTCACAACTGCATATATTTTGGACAAGAGGTGAAATATGAAGGCAGAAAAGTAGGGGGCTAGGAGCAGAGCCCTGGGCTGCTCCATATTTCACATCAGATAAAGTTGTTGTAGGAAACGCTGTGTTCTTTCCGAAAAGGAAGACTTGAACCATGCCACTGGTTATTCATTGAAGATAAAACCACAAGAGCAAGAGTCAATTTTTAACAAAATTACATTTGGCTGATTTAGAACTACTGTAACTGGTAAATCAAACCTGTCATGATCCGTCCAGCATGACTTGGCAGTTGTCTTCTCTTTGCGCTAGAGACAGGATCATCTACAAATCATTTTACTGAGTGCAACCGGCAAAAGCTCAGACTGACAGCTTTCTAGGAATGAACTCAGTGGGGTCCAAGAAGTGACCCCTTATAAACTAGAGTGGGTGCAGTGTGTGTGTGTGTTCATTGTTATGATAAAAAAAAGTCTAGTGCAACTGTATTGCTCACCTATGGGCTTTGATCATTTCTGGAGAACAATGGAGTTCTATGGCACACAGGCTTAATCCATATCTGTTATGGTTAAAGGATTGAAATCCATGTAGATGCAGACGCACAGATGCAGTGAAGATATTTCAGTATAAATAAACAGGCTTACAGATGCTCTGGCTGGCACGCAGATGCAAATGGAAAATCCTAATTCAGATCATGGCAATATCAGGCTTTTGGCACACGCATCACTTATTACTAGAATACATTCATTGTTGATCTTCTCGTGTGATTTGTGTGACTTTTCATATGACTGATTATCCATCCATCCATCCATCCATTATCTATACTGCTTATCCTTGGAGTGTTGTAGGTTACTGGAGCCAATCCCGGCTGACATTGGATGAAAGACAGGCTACACCCTGGACAGACGCTTGGTCAGTCTCCACCATACAGAGACAAACAACCATTCACACGCACATTTATAGAATTAAGAGCCTCCAATTGACCTAAGATGCATATGTTTGGATTGTGGGAGGAAGTCAGAGTAGCCGGAGAGAACCCACAAACACTCATACAGGCAGAACATGCAAACTCCACACAGAAAGGCCCTGTTTAAACCTTCTGTCTGTGCCAACCACTGCAGGCCAAACCATTTTATACAGTGACAATAATGACATTTACTTTTATCATCATCCTGAACACCATCACTTTACAAAAAATGAGGAACACTTTGCCACTTTCATCGGTGCCCTCTACATTTATTACATTTAATAAATATGTCCTTTATGTTGAACATTCTCAATTCATTCAATGAATTTAGTTTCCAGTATATTTCGCATACTGTACAGTATTTCCCTTCTATTGCACATTTTCAATTTCTTTAGTTTTTATATACTGTGTTGTTTTGCCTTATTCTTACCTTTCCACTATTTAGAATGTATTTATTGTATATATTACTTATCTTATTTTTTTATTTTTTTATTTTTGTACTATTGCACCGTGGGTCAGAGATAAACGGTTTTTCAATTCCTCTGTATATCTGGAACAGTATTGCAGGAATTGACAATAAAGTTGACTTGACTTGACTTGACTTGAACAGTAGGATCAAGCAGAGGAAGGTCATCTCTTGTTTACTTTACGCACGTATGCACATAGTCCTGGACTGTGAAACTACTACTTGCAGAAACCTTAATATAAACTTAACCTTAAAAATGTATTGTCACCTTAAAATTTAAAGATTGTCCCCAGTAAACATATCTAGGTCCCAACAACATGAGTAATATCTAGACCACAAACACACACACACACACACACACGCACGTCAGGACAAGGGTGCCTGTTGAATTATGTTATTGCTGAGCTAGTGACTCACACGCGCACACACACGCGCGCACACACACACACACGCCATCTAAGCGCCCTAATCCACAATCTGTGTTTGAAATGCAGGGCCAGGGTCAAGGATTACAATAAACTCTGATGATCAAATAATGCAGGAATTCTTATTCTAGTGGAGCGCCTGATCGTCTCTTCTCCAGAATACTCAACAAGGAGGTGGAGGAGGAGGAGGAGAGAGGGAGGAAGGAGGAGAAGGCGGGACGGAGGCAGTCGATACAAGACAGGGACAAGGAAGAGGAGGGATAAAAAAGGAGAGGACAATGGAGGAGAAGAGCAGGGAGAGGGAGAAAAACAATGAGAAGGAGGAAGAGTAGGAGGTGGGGGTGAGATGGAGGAAGGAGAGAAAAAAGACCATTAACCATTGACCAAGGGGGAACATGAGGAGGATAATGAGGAGAAGCGATGGGTGGGAGTAAAAGATGAGGGGACAGGAGGAAAACCAAAACGGATGTACAAGGGACAGAGTAAAAAGTAAGTTAACAGGAAGAGTAAGAGATCTTAAGAAAAGTATGAACGTATTAACTCCATCAACATTGAATGTCTTTTAAAGCGATTATTACCTTCAGCTCATGTTGCAAAACAACAACAATAAAACAACAAAAGACAGAAGAAAAAAAAGAAGAAGAAGATGTAGCCATTTGCGAAGCTGTGTAATTGTGTTTTCTTGATTTTCTATTGGTCTCGACTTCATCGATTTCTAAATATACTGGACAGATGTTTCATAAGGTGACTATTTGGTACACGTATGCCGTTTCTTCAGTAAGAGATGTATATAGATGTCAACGTAAAATGTGACAAAAAGGACAATTCGAGGAGGAGAGAGAAACCAAAATGTGGAAGGATGGGCAGGTGTAAGTGACACCATGGGATCAAAGCTGCTGTAGAGGGGAAGAGCAAGGGAAGGATGAGGGGAGGAAGAAGAGTTATGTCTGCCCGGGTACATCAAGTTTTTATCCAGACCTACTCCTCCTTCTCCTAGCTCTTCATCTCTCTGCAAACGTGGGTCTCTGCCGAGCCCGGGGCACCCTACATGACATGGACAGGCTATCTGTGTGATCTCTGTTCAGATAGCGAGACTGTGTGCGAGCGAGTGTCGGCCCACATGTACATGACTCTGTGTGTGACTGCAACTGTGTGATGAGTCTCTCTCTCTCTCTGCGTGTATTTGTATGTTTGTGTACGCCCTTTGTTCAGATCGTGAATGTACTCCATAAAAACACAGACACGTGTGTATGTAATTGCATGAATGCGTGTGTGTGTGTGTGTGTGTGTGTGTGCGTGTGTGTTTGGAGACCTGGCTCCCTCCACTGGGCATTAACATTCATGGAGCCAGCGGGGCATGTCAGAGCCCATAATGACCCCAGAGAGAGGCCCCCGGGATGGGGGAGGGCTGTGGAGGCGCTTGGGGGATTCGGGTGTTGATGGAGGCGAGAGGCGAGAAACTGCTCCAACAAGCTGTCTGAAGAGGTGTGTGTGCTCCTGTGTGCGTGTGTGTGTGCGTGCGTGTTCATAAAAGACAAACATTGCCTCAAGATCTTTGTTAACAAATCAATCCATTTAATCATCAGATCTAGAAGCCCTTTCACATTTTATGTAGCTCTAGCATAAGTTCAGTCAGTAAGACTAATCTCATGCTTGCTTTGGTTGTAGTCTAATTCTCATTCATTCTGCCTTTCAACCACTCATGCCTGCGCACTCTCAGTTTCTAGCTGTTATTTTAGCAGTTGGTCTCATCTATCCAACAGCATTGCAACACACCTGCAAGTCATGAGGGATTGTAGGCCTCGGTGAACAGGAGTTTTTTGAAAATGTCCAAAGAGGGGGTGTTTCGGATCTCTGAGGGGATGGATTTCCAGAGGGTGGGGGCCGTAACGCTGATGGCTCTGTCCCCAAAGAATCTGCAGTCTGGTGTGGGGAATGGAGAGCAAACCCTTTTCCGTGGACCACAGATACCTGGATGGGGTGTGGGAGGGGGAGAAGGTCCAGCAGGTACTGGGGAGCAAGGGCATGGAGAGATAGCTGTGGAGGAGGTTTTTGTATGTGATGCGTTGCCGACCGGTTTCCAGTGAAGGTGAGTAAGGGTTGGGGTGATGTGCTGCCAGGGCCTGGTGTGAATGAGAACCCGGGCAGCTGAGTTCTGCACAGAGGGCCAGAGTCTGGAGATGTTCTTGAGGTGATAGAAGGCAGATTTGGACAGATAAGTGGACAGGGAAGTGGACAGATATTGTGAGAGAGGGCTGTTAGTGCACTTTTATTGGACAAAAGTGGAACCGCACAACATGGAAATGCAAATCAGATGATGCAGCCGTCTGTCTAATTGTTGACAAAAATTGTTGGCATTGCAAAAAAGAAAAAGAAAGCTTATTATTACACCTGCTTTTACTTCAAAAAAACACTATGTTGCTGTAATGATATATCTTTTTTACCATTGTATTTCACATATTAAACCTATATTTACATTTTCAAATTTCAATTTTTTTGTACATTAGATATAATGTAATGGTCAGAGTTAATTATTGACGATTATTATTGATGAGGGATGGGATTTGTCTTAATGATAAAGATTGAATTCAGACACGTCAAAAAGGATGGATGGCAGTTCAAACTCTGTCTCAACACAAGACTTTATATACCACAGCATTGACCAACACAATTAGATTATACCATTTAAACCATATAAGGTTTGAATAGTTTACTAAAAGGACATACAGTACCAATGAGGTATTACAGTAGGTTCTCCTAGCATAGCGACATGTGTCCAGAGACTTAGCTGGAAGCAAAGGCATGACATCAATGATGTATGTCAAACGTGTGTCTCTCTCTCTTCTCTCCTCCTGTCTCTCCTCTCTCCCTCTTTCTGCCCACCTCTCCTCTCTTCCCCATTTTTCACCCCTACCGGTCGAGACAGATGGCCGCCCACAACTGAGTCCGGTTCTGCCAGAGATTTCTTCCTGTTAAAAGGGAGTTTTTTTCTCTCCACAGTCGCCAAATCACCAAGTGCTTTGCTCATTGTGGGATTTGTTTGTTGGGTTTTCTCTGTAATATTGTAATATTGACCTCACTATGTAAAGTGCCTTGAGACAATGTATGTTGTGATTTGGCGCTATACAAATAAAATTGAATTGAATTGAACTGACACTAAACAGGCCCAAACTAGGATCATGCTATACATACGTGAAAATTTGATAACAATTGCATTGGTTATACACCAAGGACAAACTGACTGCGCTTAGGCTGGCCAACACCACAGACACCCCCCAGAAATCACACATACGTAGGACACGCGGGAAATGCAGAGGAGGAACCAAGCAACAACGGAAGAAGTCCAGACAACAGAGACTGATAAAAAGTGTGTGTCTCCCTCCTGTCATCATGGGAAACATGAAATAACTGGACAATAAGATGGATGAGATTGAGGCCCTGGTGAAGAATCAGAGGGACTTCAGTTTAATGTTATATGTTTCGCAGAAAAATAGAAACAGGAAGATATTCCACATCCCATTGCTCTGACGGCTTTTCAGACAGTGAGCAGGAATGAAAGTGAAACACGGAAAGAAAAGAGGGTTTGCCACTTTTTCTAAACCTGTGAACTGTATTCATGTAGCACTTTTCTAGTCTTATTAACCAAAATAATTTCGCATAAAGTCGCATTCACCCATTCACAAACTAATTTGTACAGCGCTTGTATACACTTTGAGGGATAAAGTGTTTTGCCCAAGGACACACCGGCATGCGGTCTGGAGGAGCTGGGGATCGAACCATGACCTGTTAGTGGACGACCCTCTCTAACTCTTAAACCACAGCTACCTGATGTCAAAAGGGTACCAACCAGAGAGAGAACCCTGGACCTGCTCTATGCTAATGTTAAAGGGGGCTGGGGATTCTATCTCTATGACTTTTGGACATTTGTTACTATTCACTTATTGTAGAATGTATTATTATCCCAACAAAACAATTAACCTGTGGAGATCAGAATAGTTTTATTTTGTCATTAAAAAAAATGCTTCAAAGATTTCAAATAAGTTTCTCAGTGTATTTTTGGAGCACAATAAATATAAGCTATTGGGAGAGATAACAATCTTCAACCCCCAAACCACCATCAACCTTTCAAAACCCATCTTCATTGGTTAAACTTCAGCATACATACAACTTCACGAAACTCGCTGGAATTTTGGTGGCAAATTAGATATATAATTTCTAAAACTAACGATCAAATACAATAAAGCACATAATAAATCTTTAAAAAATACTTTTTTCAAGGTGTATGTGTTTTTTCCTAAGTGATGATCAGCGTATAAATTTTAATAACAAAATGTAGTTCTTTATCTTATCAATAATCTGTACCATAAGAAGCTCCTGTAAAGCAGAGGCACTCCAGCTTCCTTTCTCAGTTAAATTGAAATAACTGTATTTTAAAATGGGATTTTCCAAGAAATGAAGTCAAGCACATAAAATAAATAATTTCAAAAGGACATATTTGATAAACGTAGCTGGGGCAGCCTTAAAGTGGCAAACCTTACATGTTCCTATTTCATGTGTAAATGAAATACTGATGGCGGTGGCCTTTATGTATGCACACTTTTTGCTTTATATTCATGTACGACACCGGCTGTGCGTATATACAAGGGTGTCTCTTACGCACACACAGCCACCAGCTTTGTTCTCTGACAAAACATTTATTCTGCGCACACACACGCACCCATGGAGCTTGGTGGTCATACCCCAACCTCCTGCCCGGAAAGGTCAGCGCCTTCTTTGATGTTGGCCCCATAGATCACCATTATTACTGTAGTCTATTGATTCCTATGGAGATGAGGCCGGCAGCCGTGGTTCTGGGTGACTGAGGCTGAGGTCAGGGCCTGCCTACCCCGGCTTTACTTCAGAATATAAAATCCAGCTAACTGCTACCTATTGCTCAGCATGCTGAGTTTGGTCTGAAGGACACACAGGAGCAAATACATGAGGCATGAATGCACATACACAACGAATAGATTATACATGTGTTGTAGATACAAGGATTCAGGCAGCCTAGGGTTTTAGGAGGTTGATGCTGATATATTAGAAACGAAGCTGACCAAAGCCATCTTGTGCGTCTTTTTTTCCCCATGTGTTAACATTCAAAAACTATGTCAAGTTTTTACCCCAAGAATAAAAATTATTTTATTCCTGACATTTAACCTCAGCACTGATGCTATTCTTGTTGGAAAGCTTCTAGGAGCAGATTTTAAACCACAGGACACCAAAACTCTCTATGACAGCAAAGAATGATAAGAATAATGAAACTGAGCACATGAAATAAAAGATTGATACTTTCAAACTCTGCATTGTTTCTCTGGGAACATGACCATCTTGTTAAACTTCATTCATATTTGTACATTACCTGAATCCAAATGATACATGGCAGTAGCAACCCTATGTTCTTCATGTTCACACATATGACCCTGACCCACAACCCCGAGTGCTTTGCTACTGTTGTTAAGCATTTTGTCACGATGACCCCCGAGGTCAACTCACTTCCTCTTCCTGCCTGTCGCTGTGGCGACAGTCGGCAAGGGCTTGGCGTGAGCACTACTGTATGCTGCTGTGCCCGCATCAATCATGCTCATTCGGAGATGGCAACCTTTTCCACCTTTACTAATGCACCTTCCTCATTTGTAGCCAGAGCCAAGCTGCTCTGAATAACCCTCAACCTCCCCTCAGGAACATAACCTTGTACAGTGTTGCAGAGATATTCAGGTGGTCTGTACTTTTCTCAAAAGTGCCTTTGTTGTCCTTTGATGGCAGACAGAAACAGGAGGATAGGTAGAGCCGACACAAATGAAGGGATCGAGTGGTTATGCACAGTATGCCTGCCATGTCAGGAAGGTGTACACGTCAGGTTTCGGTAGACTTTTCCACTGGTCAGTTTAGATTTGACTATGTGCACATTGATCTGTCCATCAATTATCTATACCGATTATCCCTTGAGGGTCACGGGGGGCTGAAGCCAAACCAAGCTTTCTCACATTGGGTGAGAGGTGGGGGTTCACCCTGGACAGGTCAAAAGTCTATCACAAGGTTGACATATAGAGACACACAACCATTCACGCTCATTTACACAACAAGTCCTCCAACTCATATGACGAACTATGTCTTAGGTGTGTAATACGACGAACTCGATAGTTTCCTAAATTAACGCCTCAGGGGGTCGAATAGCTCAGTTGGTATTACCGGCGCCCCACCGAAAGCTGGAGTACTCCTGCAGTGGCCATGGGTTCGATTCTGACCCTGGCCATTTGCTGAATGCCCTCCCCACTCTCTTCGCCCTTTTTCCTGTAATCACTGTCAACTATCAATAAAGCATAAAAATGCACAAAAAAAATCTTAAATTAGCCCCTCTACCGGTGACAGGAGGTACGACACAAATACTTTTCTCAGCAGAGCATTGTGGGGTTTTATTTGATATACCAACTCATGGTTGATGAGCTTGTAAAGATACGGGTAATGGTTACGGTGAGGGTTGTCGTGGAATTTTCTCTATCATCCCTGAGAAACTCTTGGTTCTCAGGCACCAAGCAAGGCAATTTTATCTATGGCAAGCCAAAACAATCAGTGAGCAGATGAAGTCTCCCTTAGGTGTCATAGTCGCGGGGAGATGACGACATTACTCAAAGCTAAATACACCAAAGAGACCGGAGATAGGCTGACTATCTTGGGAAGCCAAACACTGTGAACCTGTTGACCTGTGTAGCGAACCTGAAGTCTCCTCAATATTGAGCTCTTATATTAAATACTTCTGCTGCGACATCCACGGTTTCCATTTTCCTGAATCAGCATCCACTCCATCAATTATTCCATTTCAAGGGTGACATGGCAGAGAATCGTCATGGTTAATTAACAGAATATAAGCAAATCCATTGAAATCCACAAACTTGACAAACACCTCTAGTGGCACTGTACACAACAACCGCTAGAGGTCTGCGGTTTTAAAAGGACCACATATGTCGTAATAACGTGCTTGAATAAACTACCTCGTTTTTTGGTGGAGGACATTTTGACTCTCCAATTGACCTATGCTGCATGTGTTCGGACTGTGGGATGAAGCCGGAATATCCAGAGAAAACCCATGCAGACACAGGGAGAACATACGTATTCCACACAGAAGGGCCCTGGTCCACCATTAGGTTCAAACTCTGAATCTTCTTACTATGAGGCGGCCGTGCTGACCACTGCACCACTTCACCAACACTCAACATAACATAGACTGCTAAATAATCCCCAGTACTTTAGCGTTCATGAGATCTTGTAAGCCATGCTGGTGTTGAGCTCTTTAAAAGGGACGTTGTTGTTGATTGATTGGTTCACCAC
The DNA here is from genome assembly GCF_022379125.1 of Scophthalmus maximus. NCBI lineage: Eukaryota > Metazoa > Chordata > Actinopteri > Pleuronectiformes > Scophthalmidae > Scophthalmus > Scophthalmus maximus. The sequence continues at coordinate 2,276,859 of NC_061525.1, forward strand.
TTTGATCAAACTACTATGTTTTTAATTGCCATTAAATTCTATAGAGACGTTCATGTTCTCAAGAGGATGGAGCCTAATGAATGTGGTGGACCCCTGACTTGAATTCTTTTGCACCGACAAGAGGTGGACATTTTCTGAGGATTTCGTGAAAAATCTTTGGACAGATTGCCCGTGGCGGCTTTGGCTCCGGAGATAGAGATGTATTCTACAAACTGGAGCGTCAGTGGTTCAATCCTGGTTTCTCCCATACAGCATGCCGAAGAGTCCTCAGACAAGACAAGTATGAATGTGACACAAAGAGTTTGAGTGGTTTATAAACTAGACTACAAAAGTGCTATATAAATACAATATGTTTACTGCATGTACCATAATGCGCTTTTCCTACGATTGGGAGGTAGATGCCACACTTCAAAAGAGAGGAATTCAAGCAATCTAGTGTTATTCAAAGAAATGAGCGGTGGCCTTGAAATGGCTTAATTCATGACATGGGAATGTGTGTGTGCCTTCACATTTATGCTATAAATCTGGACTATGCAAGTGCCATTTTAGCTGCTGTCATAATGTCCTCCCATTAAAGCTAATGAGAATCCTTAAGAAGTTTTAAAAGCCTGGCAGCCATCCTATGATATTGTTTTTAAGTAATACGCATACAGTGATTTCAGCACACTTGTTCATTGGCTTTGATATGATGGAGTGTCAAAGGTAGTGTACGCCACATGGTGAATATAGTTAGAAGAATAGAGGTTCACATGAGGGGACAAATGTAGATTTCTGCAGCATCTTGTTTTGCATGAGTCCAGTGGGCTAGAGATGCAGTTGATATACTGTTGTTGTCTGTGCTGGTGGGTGGGTGTGTTGGTCGTTTGTATACATGAGAGTGTGCTGTAAATAGTCAAGGGTACACTTCTAGTCTAGTCTGGCTGAATATGTGCATGTGTTATTACAATTGAACTGAGGGGAAGGCAGAGAGCAGCAGCATCTCTGTCCCTCCAGCACAATGGTCAAAGGACAGTTTGTCTGATCAAGCAAAGCTTGTTAGATGTTATAACTACAGACAAGATCACATCACATTAACTTAATTTTTCTAAGTTCATGGTTCTCTGATATTTTGATGACCTCCCAACATCTTCGATGACAACATGTCTTGAGAAAGTAATACCAGATTTCCCCAAAATTTGCACTAGATATTCATAAAACTACATATATATTTGTTTTGTGAACATACAACCTTTCCTTGAGGTTAATCACAACCCAGAGTTCTACAGAGAAAATGGCAGTTTAGGCAAATTGTCATGAAGTTGAGCATTATTATACTCCCGGGGGAAGCAGAGTCTGTCTACAGTAGAGAGGAATGAAACATTTAAAGAAAAAACATACTGTAAGGTGAATTATTAAGATTCAATGCTCCTTGTCACAGATGTTTGCCATGTCCAGGACTCTACAGGAAGGAAGAACAGCATCACTCCAAAACAAATTCTGATATTGTGATGATGCAGTGGATGGTGCTGTGCTACAAGTTGCTCCAAAATCTCCCTTAGAAATTTGGTTGGGCTCAGATCTGGTCATTGTGAGGACCATAACCCATGATTCACATCATTTCCATACTCCACAAAGTATCCAGTGAGTCCATGTGACCTGCCCGAATTCTTTTGGTCTCTCAACTCGCTTATTTAGTTCACTTAATTTGTTACATTTATGAATCTGTCCTCTTGTTCAGAACCTGATCCTAATGTTGGTCACACTCCTCCATCTCTTCTCTAAAAGCATCATGACACAGAAATGACCTGTGCATTTGAGAAGTGCACGGGCAGGAATATGAGAAATGTAAAAAGAAACATGTAGAACAACAACAGGTGAGGAACATATATCTATATAGATATATCTAAATTATTATTATTATATCTATGTATATCTATATATATATATGTCTATATATATACATAAAAGATGTGTGTGTGTGTGTGTGTGTGTGTGTGTGTGTGTGTGCGTGTGTTCTATTGAGTGCAGTGCTGGTTGTACAGTCTCACAGCAGCAGGAAGGAAGGATCTGTTATACCGCTCCTTCACACACTTAGGGTCGCTGAAGGAGCTGTTCAGTGCAGAGACAGTGTCCTGCCTGGGGTGGGAGTCATTGTCCATCATGGATGATAGCTTTGCTACCATCCACCACCAGCTCCGTTGTTTTCCCCAAGTTGATCTGGAGGCGGTTCCACTGGCACCAGTCCACCAAGTCCTGGGTCAGTTCTCGGTACTCCCTGTCATCGTGGCTGTGCTTTACATGAAGTCTGCAGTTTACAGGGTAAACAGGAAAGGAGCCAAGACTGTTCCCTGTGGCGCTCCTGTGCTGCAGACCACTGTGTCCCTTTTGCTCACATACTGTGGGCGGTTGGTGAGGTATAGATATATATACAATATATATATAAATAGATAGATAGATAGATATATACATATATATTTCACATGGTTAAACACGGGCCTGAGTAGTCCCTAAGGGTTAATGGTCTTTGGTGATTGACCTTGCCCCTATCCAGTGGTATTGTTGGAGAAACAGTATGTCGAAAATGTCCTGCGATATACGCAACAATTAAAAAAAAATTCTAAATCTCATTTCATATCAGGTTCATGAAGGTTATTTTCTGAACCTTGTGAAGACCCTTGCCAATAACAAAATACTGCAACAAGTTTGATTTGTTCAACTTGCTAGCATCGCTGGCATAACTAATCGTCCTTCTGCCTCAATCATTTCAATGGTCACACAAATCACAACTTCCAGTGTTATATTTTCTGCATGGAAGTAATTTCAGTAAAAGTAAATGTTGCCCAGCAGTTATTAGCTCTAACTTCAACGTAAATTACTGACTTCTAGTCACCATTGTATGAAAGACATAGAAACCCCACTGCCACACCAAGGCCCAAGTATACAGCAAATACTCACAACAGCGTAGGCACTGGTATAAGCTCTCTCTCTATCTGTGAGGCAGGCATTACAGAAGGAATCTCCCCAGTGGTGGACACCTGTGAATTTCTGATGTCTTAACACTGGCTTGCATATGTGCATATGTGTTGGCTACATGCATGTACAATATGTTTGTTTTAGCATATGTATGCTCTGCTCTGCTCATACATGCAAATGAACAGATTGCACGTGCCTGTCTCAAATATATGCATCCCTCTTTATACTCTGCTTGAAGGTTGCCAATGTGTGTCTGTACATCAGTAGTGTGTGAGTCTATGCGTGCGCACACACACACACACACATACACACATACACATACACACACACAAACACACACACACACACACACATATATATTAGTGTATGGATGTCAAGCTGAGCCCCTGGTTTCCTTCCACTCTGACACATGATTTCCCTGGGAAGCCTGCGATGCCACACGAGAACAAAAGGAGACCTGTTCGCAGCCGAGCCTCTATCTCCAGCACACGCCACTGTTAATCAAAGACAATTAAAAAGGGCCCTGCCAGCAAAGGCAGCCATGATGATTTATGAATAAATTACAGGCCTCATTTGTATGCCATAGATCATATTTGTTGGGCATGCTTCCCCCCATGGTTGCAGGATCAGGGTTTCTCCAAATGACTATGGGGAGATAACAGCTACAGTATCTCTACTGGAAGGGTGAGAAAGGGGGTGTCTGTAAGAGTTCACCCTGTCCATGTTATCTAAAAGAAATACACTGCTCAAAGAATCTATCATAAACTTATCATATGTTCAGATTCAACAGCTCACGTTTCTGTAGGTGTTTAGGGCATTTCTGCACGATTAGAAGCGTACAGCTGATGCTTTTCAAAGCTTATTCCCTTGAGCTTTCAAATCAACTTTCAACGTCATCTTCATAATCATGATGTGATGAGGACTGTTTCATATATGTGGCTGAAAGCCCCTGAAAAGGCTTTTAAGTGGACCTTGAGTTAAAACTAAATTTACAAGCTTATGCACAAACACAATTTGAGCAGACACCAAGATTATGTCACAACAGAAAACATAGTACTGCAGGTTTGCAATAAAAGCAAGGTAATGTCATTATTTAAATAAAGTAACAGACTGTTGGCCTTTTCCTCTTACAGCACACATCTCCTTCTCTAACATTTACAATATAGTAGAAGGTATTTTAGGTGTCATAGCAGGGGTACACAGTGTGTGTGGTGTGGTATATGTGACCAACATCATTCTGGTCAGCATCAGAACCAAAAAGGTATTTTTTTTTTCAGAATAATTAAAGGAAATAAACTAAAGAAATCAAACAAAATTAACATTTTCACCATCTACAGCTTCAAACTGCTGCAGAAAGATATAGGTGAAAGATTGGTTTTAAGTGGTTTAGACAATTTCTTTGTGTGCATTGCTATTTTACAGCTGTGTATGTGAATAAAGATGCAAATGGCACATGCCAGGGAATAGACTGGGTCTATTCCCTGGCATGTGCCAGACAAACCAAATCCATGTATGTGAGGTGTGGGCAGCCGTCTGTTTTCTGTCCTGGTTCCTCAATGATGGAACTAGCTCCCCATTAACATTAGGACAGCAGAAACCCTGCAATGCTTCTGTCGCAGACTGAAAACTCACAGTTCAGACTGCACCTTACTCCTTGAATTAAAAAATATATATAAATAATAATAATATTTTTTGTAAAATTAGCACTTGAAGCGGTTTTTGCCTGTTTGATAAATGTTTATTCACTTTCTTGAGTCTTGCACTTTATGGGTAATATCCTCATGGTTGAATGCACTTATTGTAAGTTGCTTTGGACAAAAGCGTCAGCTCATTGGATGTAATGTAGTGTAAAGTATGTTGTTGTTCATCGTGAACAACAACAATTTCAGAATGCCAATAAGTTTGTTATTCCTTTCATGCAGATAATTTTAGTTACGTGGGTGATCACCTAACACACATGTTAATGGCAGGTTTGAATAGACATTTTTAACGGCTATAGTATAACATTCATTTTTTTTATTGAATGGGCTTAAAGACATCAATTAATCAAGTACTTTTATGTATGACAATGAGGACTAAAGAAATGAATTACAGACTAATTCTTTTAGTCGATAATTGATTGATTGTGTGTGTGTGTTGCTCACTTTTGAGCTTACTAGTGTCCATTGTTTGTGGCCTGTACCCTGGCTTACACTTTTGAGAGACTTCCACAGTGTTAGACGCAGTAATTGCAGTCTGTGTTTTTGCCTGGGATGAAACTTGACCCAGGGTTGCTGCTGTAAAGGACCGCAGCAATCAAAACAAACACTATTACAAATGGTGATCTGATAAGCGGAGATGGAGGGCATGGCAGAGGGAAGTTTTGTGCAGTGGGTCAGTGCTGGTGTGTGGAGAGGAGCTGATGAGCATCATTAATCTGTTGGCTGGCACGAATCATCGCTCATAGATTGCTTTTGTCAGTAGTTGACTCACTTGCCAACAAGCCACTGGAATCCAAAGAGCATGGAAAAAATGAATGAGGAAGTGCAAGATCTCGTTCAGTGGTGGGGGAACACTCAACACCATGCTGACTGAGTGCAAAACTATCTCCCATAAATTATGATTCTGTTCAACTAAACTGCAACAGTAGCAGATATGTTTTGCACAAAATGTAACTGCAAGTGAATTGAGTTGTCTATTAAGTCAATGAGGACATGTTATGAGTATGTTAGATCTTTCCCACCAAACACCAGACATTAGAACATAGTTTCTAGGCTAAATCTGGTCGGTCCGTCATAGCCTTTATTTAGACCTAAAATAGTCGTTGAAAATTGGGCTGTGTCCAAATCTAGCCAAAGATGTCTTTTCAATGTCTTTTCAACTAATTTTTGCTGGGTGGGTTAGCACTATAATATTTTGAAGTCAGTACTTAGAGACTGATACTTTTTTATTACAACTTGGGTCTTGTTTCCATAGCTTTGGTTGTCATAGAATACAATACAATTACAATAAAGGCTTTCTATATTTTATTTAATTTGTTTAATTCATGATAACACTGTGCTCACCAAAGTAACTGCTTAGATCAGAGAAAATCAGTGACATCACTGCCTGGGGCATGAAACTCAACTTTACAGGTTAAAAACAAGCCAACAGTAATCCAGGTAATGTCATAGATTTTATTCAGAAGTTAAACTAAACATGTTCAAGATGTTGCCAATATTCCTCATCCCACACTGCACAGGAAAACCGTGCGCATGAATGATAGGTCAAAAATAAGGAAGGGAGGTCTCTTACCTGTGATGGATGTTAGCAGTGGAAAGTTTCTGTGAAAATACGGTGTTTTCACTCCTACCTATGTCTATGGCTTACTTTGGGATGTATCAATTTATCTAAAGGGTATCTTTACCACGTTGTACCTGTAGTTATACAAATAGTTGTGGGAAGATCATATTACCATGCAGAGTGTGTAAGTTACACATTTAAGTGCACATTTTTAAGAGAAAATACAACTTCATGTGCACTTAAGTCTGCACAGCAGCCACTGTGCACATTGTCGGGAGCCTTTCTTACTTAAGATTGGACAGTTAAAAGAGAAACTAAATGGCTCTGAATGTTCATGCAGCGTAACAAGTGCAAAGTAGTAGGTGTTGGTTGCATGAAATATAAAGATGTCTCTTTGTGTAACAGTACTTGGTTCATGCACATACATGCAAAAGTGTTGGATGAATTTCAATATAGATTGTAGTTTGTAATTGATAAATAAAGCCTGGCAAACCACAACACCGGTCTCATAGCTCTGAAGCATGACAACAACAGCTCAGTGGTGCAGAGCGGCACAACGTCAACACGCAGCACCACAAAACTGCAGCAAGAGGCAGACAATGTGGGATTTTTAATTGAACTTGTACAATGATGGGCCGCACTTCTACTCCATCTCAGGTCAGACAGTGCGACTGCAAGAGTTCTGAATGACTCACCTGACTCACCTGATCAGGATTATCTATTGCATCTCTGCAGCAAAATCCATGAAAATAATGCAATCATTTTTCTTCCGATATCTTGGCATAGACCAAGTCACCGGTTTCCGGCCTCTCTAGCCAGCCAAAAAATGTAAGATGGGAAACAATTGAAGCGTGTGTTATCTCCATACCATTGTACTTTATTGTATTTGTGCAGTTTGGAATAATGTAAATTCAGTTGTTACCAAATAACCACAGAGACTGCTGGAATGCAGTCCCACACCATTTCAAAAGGGAACTAATGTACAGTAAAATTTGGCAGAGTGAAAATGGAATTTGAAACAACCACAGTGGTACATCCAATTAGCAACGAGCTATGGATGCCAATATTCAGAAAAACAAACTACCATCTGGATTATTTAATTTTCTTAAATCGGGGCAAATAAAAAGAAGTCCAAAAAAGATATCTACCAGTTTACCAAGACAAATGCAGAAGCAGAACCGAATATCTTGCCAGAAAGAACAGGGGAAAGAGCAGTTAATGTCGTAACAGAAGGCAGTAACCAGTTGTTTCATGACCAACGTGTCTGTGCAGCTGCAATGGATGGCCGAGCAAGCTCAAGAAGATGAAGCTTTATGGTCAAATTTGAGTGCCTCATTGTCTATACATGCATTTTATTGGTGTGACTAAATGCTCCAGATGCTCCTCTCACAGACAGTGATGCTGTAAAAACCAAATTAATGGCCATTATCATTCACAAACATTTGGGAGGCCGCAAACAGATGGAGGAACGTTTCAAAGACAAAACTCTTAAATGAAAAAACTCAATATGCACAATATCGGCCACAGCTGAGCAATGGATAGGCAAGGTCAGCACAGCTAGATTGAGATAGAGCCTCAGGTTTTACACCTGAACTCTGAGTTGTTTACGGCAGTTTGGTGCCCGAGACCAGAGATCTAATGATACTCCTGAAGAAATTCATGCTTTCACACACAAATGAGTTTTGGTGACATAACTTGATTCCACTTTACTCAATTTCTGTTCTGTGTAGTGTCATTAACGACACCTTGTCCATTGTCTGTGCGTTGTGTGTGCGTTGTATTAAGATGTAGTCAGGATATGATGTAGAACAAAGAAAGCCTGGTTATTTCCACCCCTGTGTCAGGTTTGTAAACATCTGTGAAGGAATTTGTCTAATCTGTCATACCTGCACAGAGACTTTCTTTAATGTTACCTACTTTATAATGTTTTAGGAAGTTTCAGCCAACAGCAACACCTGCAACTTAACATTACATGTATGCAGAATTACAGTAGGAATTCCTCCAACTAACATCAGGCTTTAAAGCCTATACTTGTGCCCTTTTATTTAAAAAGTCTGTGACACCCACACTTTGATTTGAATTTAAGAATTGTGTGCAGATAATTACCTCTTTTCTCATTATGTAAGACTAATGTGCCACAAGTGATAATTACAAGACAATGGTGAATGACAAAACACTGGGTAAAAGTACCACAAGGAGAGGGAAGTCATCAGGTAGGTGAACAAACATTATGTCCATTATATTGACCTAAATTTTACCAAGAATATTATATAGTATAAAATATAACCTACTGGTCATATATATTTTGGTATGTGATTAATTTAGGTAGGATTCATTTTCGTGCTCATAATTTCTACTTTACATTTGTAGGAAATATAATGTGTTATTTGTTCTCTCTAAAATAACCTAGTCTCACTTTAACCAAAACTGCCTCAAGTCGAGGACATAACCCCGTATTCAACTTATGAGTTTTTATCCTGGTTTTGATCATAAAGAACATGAGGTTCCATTGAACAACTTCCTGGTCATTCACATCCCTGTACGACGGCTGCCAGGACTTTCCATGACAAAATAATACCCCATCCCAAAGAGTCTGTCTGTGGTCTCCTCTCAGCATCAGGTGTTTAGCACAGAGTTAGTGTGTTTAATAAAATGTAAGCACTGGACTTTTAAAGGTAGACTGCATGTCTTAAGTTAATTACAAAAAACCTCCACCAGCCGCTGCCATAGTGGGCGACAACCTTTCTCATCTACTCTCAAATATGACCCTGCCTAAACCAGCTGGTACATCTCACCATATATTGAGCACAACCAGTAATTTATAAAGCTCTTGTTTGAAAAGGTTTCCTTCTCCCTGTGCTCCGCACGCAAAAAGTCCTCCAGGGGCAGCTGCTTGCTTGCTTGCAGAAATCGCAGGATGGTTCAGTTGTTTAGTAAATTACAATCCCTCCAGTGGAAAATATCAGGGAGTTACTCTAATAAATGTTGACATTTAGAACAACCAAGACTCAGTCCACTTTCAGTGTATTCATCAGAAAACAAGCTCACCTTGGCCATTTAGGGAGAAAAGGCAATTTTCTTTCTATTTGCAAATTGTCATGTCCACATTTGGATATACCAGAGGAGAACATATTCAGGCTCTGGGAAGCTCTGGGAAGGTACATTTACACACAGCCAATATAATTAGGAAAAGATGGGTAACCATTTTCGGGCCTTTAACCGTGACTAAAGGTAGGCAAACACATATCTAGTTTCCCTCCCTGACTCCACCTGCACAAGACTAGCTGCATTTAAATAATCAATTAAGTTGGAGATGGAGAACATTGAGACTGACCTTTCGGAAAGGGAAATTAAAAGAGCACTTCTAGCTTGTGGGGAAAACGAGGGGTGGATAAGACTGGCTGCTTTTGCCTTTTAAATACTCTTGCAGTCAAGTCTTTTGTGGGAATTTGTTTTGTGGGAAATGAATGTGCAGGCCATATGGGTGACATTTACAGAGCTGGCCATGCAAAGGCAGGTCATGGTTCAGTTGCTTTACTGTACTGGATGGAAAATTAACTGAAGCCAGTGGTATTAATATGGGTCAGTCCTGAATTGTGTGCGTCAATGGACACGGCTACACTAATGTCTTTGGGGCGAGCTATCAATATGAAATAGAGTGTGGCTGGTTGACAGAGGTAAAGGTAGAGGTAAAGGGAGAGGTAGAGCGAAAGGGAAAGGGAGGTACAAAATTGTAGAACTGTGCTTTTTCTACCAGGCGGCACTGGTAGAAAAAGCACAGTTCTACAATTTTGTTTCCAATAACAATATGATTCCATGAATATTGTATCTCTTTGTGACTTTTTTGCCATTTAATTCCTCCTCCTCCTCCTCAGACCAATCATAGTTCATATTGATTCTATATGAACTATTTTTTTCTGGAACAAGATGGCCAGTTGCCCCAGTATCAGGTCATGTGCACTCTGGAGCAGTTTTCTTTGTGTTGGGCTTCATTGATCCTGCCCTCAGTTCTGACATGATGTCATCATGCTTCACTATATGGATGGTATTAGCCAGGTGATGAGCAGTGCCGGTGGTTCCCCAGACACAGGGTTTGGACTTCAGCGCAAAGAAAATAGTTTTCTCATTAGACTCGAGAATCTTTGACCTCACGTTCTTACCTCAAGTCCTTTAAATGTTTTTTGGTGAACTCTGGACTAGATGACATAGGCCTTTTAACACTGGCGTCTGTGTAGCCACTACCATTGATAATTGATGTTGTTCATCAGCGTGGTTTTTCTTTTGGTTTTGAGATTAATCCATTTTAAAATTATGAAGGTGGAAGTGACACTCATGAACCTGAAAGTGGACGAAATGCACCAAAAAGCTGTTTGCCAACCATTAAAGAACATCAGAAGAACAAAGTGGGTTTTATGATGATACCCGCCTTGTGAAGGGGGGAAATCATAGCATTTTTCAGCAAGCAACTGTATATGTATCTGTTTTTTGTAGTAGGATGTATGATCACATTGTAATCATTGTTTGTGATCCTATCAGTTGGAGTAGTGGAAATTATAGTGGCCTGGAGGTTTTACTGAGAGCAGCTGATTAAAAAAACAACTGAAATGAATTGGAACAAGTTCATGTTAATTCGTGTGGACTGGACTTTTGTAATTGTTTGCTCTTACAGCTATGGCATAAAATGCCTTCAATCATTCAGTTACACACTCTACTGTATATACCAGCTATGACTGCAATACAACAGTTGACACTGACACTGAGAAACTCTAACAAATGTAATTTTAAATGCGTATGTCCTTGTAAGTTGTTTATATATATTGCTTATAAAGGGTAAACATTTAAAATAAAGTATTAACAAATTCAGATTAGATTTTCAATTTACATTACTAGCTGCAAATTAAATTCTCTTGTGAATTAAATACAAACAGTGATAAGTTACTTGAGAAAACAGTATCAGTCAGTGTAGTCCTCATTCAACACAGTGAGATGCCTGGCCCTACTGTCTCTGTATACCACCGCACCACCAGTGGTCTGCAGGGGCCCGGTGCCCAGTCTACAGCCCTCCTGCCTGCGGCTTGCAATGGCAGATGGCCAGGACAGGCTGCGTTGGTATGGAGGGAAGCTGCAGGATGCTGAGCTGCACACACACACACACACACACACACACCTGCGTTCATGCAAAGGTTGAGCTGGTGACATTGATACTATTAGACTGAAATTGCAAAATATCCACGACTGACTGTTTTTCAATTTGCCTCTTTGTGACTCAGAGTCAGACAAGGCCAAACATCCCCTGTGGCACATTTTGCCCATTATGGCATATTCAAATATATTTCAATATTCATATATTTGGACTACATCTGCTAGTTAATATTGTATGGCAATCTTTTACTTCACACAGATTTTACTCATTTATAAGTTGACCTCATAGGACTTGTCGTAATGGTCCCTTACCATAATCAGCACTCCAATTGGGTCGTCTCATACAGACACAAGAAACCAACTGGGATTCACTGACTTTAAAAAAATACATATATATTTTATTATTTTATATTATATTTATATATTATTGATTAGACTGTTTTAAACAATTAACATCAAAGCAAAAAGCAGCAACAGTGTGGAAAGAAACGTTTGAAAAATGAACAATTGATTTTGTAATCATTCATTAAACAAATATAGAAATTTAAAAGTGTAATACAAGAGCAGTATCTGCCTGAAATGGCATTACACTAACGTCTTACAGCCCCCAAACCACACACACACACACACTAACATTACCACCAGCAGGAGGGGAATGGGAGAATATCCTCCTTGTCACAAAGTTGAGGCTAACACATGCGATCAGACGGACAAAGCCACACTGAGCTCTGACAAACACAGGGATGCTGGAGTGTTGATGCACACTGAGTGCCACCTGTGCCTGAGCATGGAGAGATCGAAGGGCAAAGTCCCGCGCCTCCACAGGGAGGACAGACGGGCACTGGTGATCAGGTAAGGCATTAAAGGAGCCGAGCCCACCCTGTCCTACTGTATCAGCTGGCATCTCGCAGATTAACACTTGGATGGACAAGATAGGCTTGTTAACACATGCTCCCATCCACCCCCGCCTACCACACGCACACACACACACACACACACACACACACACACACACAGAAACAATCTAAATCCTCCACCACAGAGAGCAGATTTCAGGCTCATCGTCTCCATTCTGTCAGGGTGAGACGTGAAGTGATGGCGGGTGTACCCGAGCGATTCCATTCAGGATTAGCAACACTATCATGGGTGGGAATCGCTGGAGAAAAGGAGAATAAGCTATGTTGTGGGTTGCCGGGGGGATGGGGTCAGTAAAGGTGGGCTGAGGGGGATGAGAGAGCACGTGTGTGGCAAAGATTTAAATATGTTAGCAGATAACAAAATCAATAATGATGATATGAAGTGATGTCTGTCAAGATACTCAATCGGTCAAGTCATAGTTATCCACAAGGGTGTTGAATCAGGCGCAACTTTGGCTCCTGGGTTAGGGTTACGTGGCTAAAAATGTTAGCTGCGTCTAAACATACCAGTTACAATCTGAATTGTGACACTTCAAGCAAGCAAAGCTGTTTATCGCTCAGCACTTTTGCCTGCAACACTATGATTCAGGGAATGTTGCAGTTTTAATGTAGACACTGTTTTTGAAGGAGTGTATTAAGGCGTATGTGGTGGTGGTCAAAAACCGCAGACCTCTAGCAGTAGACATGTAGATGGCTGCTGGAGCGGTCAGAAGTGGACCTGGTAAGTCCTTCAAGTTTGTGTATTTTAAATGGATTTGCTCATATTTTGTAAAGTAATCGTGCTGATTCTCTGCCATGTCACTCTAACCCTAACCATCACCCTGACCTTTACAAGCTCAACAACCATGCGTTGGTAAAGGAAATAAAGGCAGACGATGCTCTGAAGCGAAAAAGTATTACTTTTATAAGTGTAGTCCATACCTTCAAATTATTACCAATATCCCAATATCAGAAGTGCAACTGGATTATGAATAGGAAAACATGTTAAATCCAGATTTGAATAAGAAAAAAATAGTTGCATCAAGTCATCAGACCGTGCATCAATCACAAATCCAAATCTGAGTAATAAAGCACATATCAGTCATGGTGTGATCACATTCATTATAACTGCACACAATAAATTGAAATGAGTCAATACCGTTGAATTACTAATCTCTGATTTAATCCTGTTGTACAAATTGGGAATGTGAGATTGTGCTGTATCATGACTTGTCAAGTGGTTCAGACTCTACTATAACTACTGCGTGTTTGTGTCTGCAGCCGCAGCAGCCAACCGACACACAGCCTTGATTTACTTGACATGAAATCTCAAAGAATTTCTTTATCTGTCCATAAACATCTGAGATGAAAAGATGATAAATAGTTCCATATATGAGTTTGCAGGTCCCTAATCTTTCCGCTGACCAACACGCAGCCCTCAGCGCCTCAGTGTAGTATATCATGCTGTCATCAGAGGAGTGCCTTGTCTCTCCATCTCTCTGCCCCTGTATGTTTGTGCTAACGCTTTCCAGTTGTGACAAGGGATAATGATTGGTGAGCCACAGATCTGGGATCCCATCAGTTAAAACTACTCACAGTGACAGCTGCTACAAGAGAAACACAGAGGAAAGAGCTGCCGTTCCCTCTCTCCCTCTCTAACACCCCTTCTTATAATCTGATACCCTCTTTTTTTCTCCACACTTTTTCCTCACCTTTTTTCCACCCTCTCGCCTGTACCCCATCACACCTGCCCACTCTCATCCCCCTCTCCTACCTCGTTTCTGACTTCCTGCATTCTCCCCAGAAAATGGAGAAAAAAAAACAACTCCTTTAAACAGGAAGAAACCTCCAACAGAACCAGACCCAGGGTAGGGTGGGAACGAATGGGGGTGAAAGGATGAAGAGCAATGTGAAAGGCAGAGAAAAGAGAGAACGACAAGGAACAGTTGAGTAACTTGTATTTAAGCAAGATAATAATGATAGCAATAGGTGTAATAATAATAACCACAATGATAATGATAATATTAACCCCCCCAAGTGCTGTTGGCTTATCTGCCACTAAGGCACTTCTGATGGCTAAATACTGCTGTCCTCAAATACCAACAATGCTTGAAGAGCAGTGATAGTTTTTTTAAATCCCAAATTTGCAAAAACATTTTTTTTTAATTATTTAAAAGATTACCATTTTTTTTTCAAAAACATCCAAATTTAGGAAATACAGTTTTATATCAATCTAGATATAGGAATGAGATTTTGTATAGAAATTTGACATGTTGTGATACAAAAATGGCATGAAACCTTTTGGCCTATAATATGTAATGCGTGGTTTCACAGCACCAACTACTTTTTATATTTTTGCCTTTAAAGTAACAGAAGCAGTCAGTAGCCAATGAGAGCGATTGCCTTTATTGTTAAAAAAAAAAAAAAGTTTCCTGCGAACTGCACTGCTTACAGATGGTAGCAGCAGGAGTTGATGCTAGTAATTCAGAGATGGGTGCTACTAACACAAAAAATGATCCCTGGTTTGTAGTCATGTATCTTCATCTTGGATATACAATGGGCATTATCAACAGTCACTGACCAAAATACCTTTGGATAACATTAGACAGACCAACAACCAATCACAGCAATGAGAAGTGTGATGTACAGAATCAACAAAGACTACAACTGCAGTTATTTGTTCTTTCTTTCTTTCAGAGAAAATATACTTTCCAGTTCAATTGATACTGTTGCTATAGCGGTTTCAACAGACCTCTCCATATCAGCCACCATTGCTGGCAACAAGAATCCTTCAGTGGTACTGTGGCTGTGAGTCATTGTATCAAACCCACACCATGGTAGAAAAATGGTTGTGATTGGCCCATGCTGTCTCAGGTCGCATTGAAATGCGTGTGAACAGGAGGGGGGGGGGGGGGGGGGGGGACGACACAGACCCATCTGTGGGGGCAAATAAACATGAGCTCTCTGATTGGTCTTTTTTTTCAGGTTGAAGTAAACCATGAGAGACTGGAGAAAGAAAAAGTGGAAAGAAGGAAAAAAGACAAGAAGTGGACAAGACACAAAACAGCTGCACAGTTAAGTTAACATTAAGAAATATGAAAAGGACCAGCCATCTGCTATACCCCTCATCATTTCAGGGTTACGGGGGGAAAGGAGGCACTCCCAGTTGGGCGAGAGGTGGGGTTCACCCTGGACAGATCACCAGTCCATCACAGATTCAAAAAAAAGAAACGTATAGGCAACATTGGAAGCAAATGTGGAAGACATTGGAAAGGTAACAGGGAATAGATGAGGATGAGTGAAGAAACAGATCACTGATAGTGAAGTGTAATAGAAGGTGGTGGGATGCCTCATGGTTGTACAGATGTCTAGCAGTGTTGATGTAGGAGGGATCTGGGAAAGCAGTGGTGTGAGCTGCCAGACAGTGGCTAAGTGATTAGGGACGTGTGGCGTAACCCTGCGCCATATTTAGCCGCGGCGGGGCGCCCCGTCCCCTGCCATTTCCCCGAGGCCCAGCGCCAGATGTCGAAAGCTGCTGCGGCACGCCTGGCAGAGCAGGCTGGCAGCAGGGTGGCACAGCAAGCCCCCCCCACCCACTGCTGTTCATTGACTCAAGAGCAGAAACACACTCTACAGTTTGCACAAGGAGAGGGATAATAGTGGCATTTCATTTACATCTAGAATATGCATTGGTAAGTCGGTGTGATCCACATTTTAAATCTTTTTTTTTTATTAATGTATGATCAATAGTTACAGTTTTGTAGATGGGATGCACACTACAGTGATTATCTGTGGGAAGCCTCTGAATAGATATTTGCATATTTGTTTTCCTAAGGATAGACTATAAAGAGGGATCTATATTTTTTCTCAGAGGAATAATACAAGGCAGCTACAGCTAACCTCTGTGCATTTAGAATAATGCTTGTTTGTGGTGCGTATATATAGGCACTGTTAAAACAGTCCAAATCAGCCTAATATCTAGTGAATACTTTTCAGTTGTGGTGATTCATTCTAGATTTCCTCACATAAAATCATCACATGAATTCCCTTGGATGTAAAAACTATTTTATTTTGTGTCATATAAAATGAGATTTGCCAGACTTCTTTCCCTCTGGCTGGCTGGTTTCCAACATGATATATTTCCAGATGCATGTCTGGATTTCCATAAAATTTTGGCCTGAACATTCGTCATCCCCATTTATCTCCACATAGGATGACTTTTTATTAATTTGACCTGGGACCTTTTCCTTAATTGTCACTGTTCTTTTCCTTAATTGTCACTGTTGGTGGTGGTCATGTTCCAACTATATCCAACTATCTCCAACACATTTAAGATCTCAGTTGTTTTAAAGCTTTTTTTAAATTATGATTTTGAGTCTTGATTATCGTGTGTTTAACAGAGTTTTAATGATCTTACAGCTGGTGAAAAAGTTTTATCACCAAGGAAACTGTATAAAAAAATCCTAATGACTTGAACCCTAGAAAAAACGTGTTTAGGCAGAGTTACAATAACAGGCCGAAAAAGAAAAGCTTTAACTCGCTGATCTCCATGCAGATGTTGCGCTAACAAGTGTTCCTATAGTCATTCTCTCTCTATGCCGGCTCCCCCTTTTTTGTTCTTTCCTTCTCACTCCAGGACCCTCTGCCGGAGGCTGACCAAGATAAAGTTTTGACTGGCAGGACCATTTGTTTTAATCAGGTGTTTGCAGACGGTTCCTTGACCTCCATTAGTTGAAGTTTTAATTGAAATTAACCCCCAGTACTACCCCAATTAACCCACGTCCCCCCTGACTGGCGCCCGCCCTCGTCCCGAGCATCTGTTTCAGGACGGGGGGAATGGGAGACAGAACAGGTTACTGGGAGTGTGTGTGTGTGTGTGTGTGTGTGTGTGTGTGTTGTCACCTGAGGATAGGCAGCTTCACATCGAGTTCACGCCGACTGCGCCTACTCACCATGAACCCCTGGGGGGCCTCCTGTCTCTCTGTCTATGACATCCCAGCAGTAAGGCTACACACAGCTTAGTCTTGGCCAGCGGGAGGTGGAGGGGGCAGATAGAGGGATGAGCTCAAACATGGGAGAGAGGGATGAAGATGTCCCACAGGGGGGGAGTGACAGAGAGGAAAGATGGGAAAGTTGGGAAGATGAGTGGAGAAGTAGTACAACATGGGGGAAGGGAAGAAGGTGGTAATTACTGTACAGCGTGTTTTCTATCTAAAGCCCTCCTGCCTGCGATAACCTGAGTGTGTAGTTAGAGTGCAGAGAGTGTGTGTATGTGTGAAGCCCCCAGCACCTGTTTCCTTGCCTTTGGATCGTCTGTGGTGAGGGAGCTGTCAAAGTGGCCCCTCAGAACGGAGACGATTAAGTGTGCACACACTCTTGAGTATCTTTGTTTAGTTCTCCGTGTCTGTAGAGTATTTGTGTAATTAGCGTGGCCAGCAGCAATCTAAAGGAACACACGACATTCCAAAAAAGGCAGCTCTTAAAAATTAATTTTTCATTTTTCTACTAAGTAGCCTGGATGAGAACTTGATTGTGATCATCTTAGAGGGTAAGGTATTACTTTATTGTATTTAACTCTGCAAGGACCATCAAGGCTAACAGGTCACATCATTTATACCAGTAATGGTGGGCTAAATTACAGAAATACCTCTCTGTATAAGGCGATACACAACAACAGCACCATGAACTACGTCCTCAAAAAACGTAAAGTTTTGACCTTCATCAAGGTGCGATTTACTGCAGGACTCTTGTATGTAGAATACTGTAGTTTTGGCCTGCTGTACTTGATGAACTGGAAACTGAGAGCAGTTTTCTCTGAACCAGTTTTTTCTAGACACATTTTCACAATTTTTACATGATGATTGCACTGCCATCTTGCGCTGGTGAGCCAGATTCTGCAGATTTTAGAGATTCTACATGATGAAGTGGAGCCCATCAGACCAATTGTGAGTCAATCCCAGAACCAAACTTATCAGAAACATTAACTCTTGAACATACTTCAATGAAATATAAAAACGACATAAAATTACAGAAACCATTTTTGGGAAGACACCCTCCTCATTAGTTTAGTTTTTAATCACTTTCAAACCCACCTTGTTTGCTCTGGACCATCAGACTTTCAGACTCTTGGGTCTGGACAAAAGGACCAAAATCTGGCCTAACTAAAAGAGGCAGTCACAGTTTGGAATCCATGATTCGTTTTGTCTGCAGTGTGAAAAAAGTTAGGACTTTGAAAACAATTACGGGAAGATGAAGCGAACTCGTCAGACCCAGTAAATAATAGAAGAAAATAAATAAGTGGATACAGCACATGTAGGATATGATTCAAAGTTCTAGATTACAAAATCACAACAACCCTTCCTGACACACCATAATGGCTCCAGATAAACTCTGGAATATATATTTTGTGTGCAGAATGAGGAGTGTAATATTTTAGCAAACAAAATCTGTCTCAATGTACATAATATACATATAATTATTGTTAAAGCAAAAATATGAAGAACAAAAAAACATTCTGTGGAAAATCCTGCAAAGGCATTTTGTTTGAAAAGTAATCTAACGTCAACATCAGACATTTGAGTTGGCAGCATCACAACAGAATGCTTGAACAGTAATAATCACATGTATTGTGGTCCATCGCTCACCCACACACATCTCTGTCCTCTGCCCCAACAAAGATATGGTTTATGACATGATCAATGACTCACTGAAACATCCATACAAACAAAAGAGCATAGAACAAGAAGTACATACAGCTGATGTACACCATGGGGTTGTTGGTGAGGATGGTTATATCTGTGTTGAGTAGCACATCTCTGCGCCGCGCTTCATCTGAGATAGGAATAATCGAGGGGGGGGGGGGGGTCTGAGGATGGGAAAAGGTGGGAGTGGAGGGAAAGGGGTGTGTGTGAGGAAGGTGCCCTGTGAAGGATAAAAAGGCTAAGGACCTGCCCCAGAGTACTGTCGCCATCCAGAGCCATCCCTCATGTAGGACCCCCAGCGGTGGCTTTTCCATCCTCCACACACACACAGGAGCTGTGCCACTGTAGGTCACTGGTGTTCAGCCAGACTCTGGGGTGAGGGGAAGTAGAGTGTCAGTGCCACAATGGAGTTTACCCTTCAGCAAACTGGATTTTTCACTAGCTGGCTCCCTCCATAGAATTCCTACTGCTGCCATCAATATCATAAAGTCAAAAATGTCAGACAGACAGACATGTTATATACTAAATGTTTAAAGGAATCAAAGTTATTTTGCAGAGATGTAGTCTTAACAAGAAAAAGAAGTCACTTTTCATTCAGACACTTGATCAATAAATTGTAACAACCTTAAAATGACCCCTGGTTGCCCTTGCCTTTGCTTGTTTACACTGAACTAATGTCGCCGATTTTAGATGCTTGCGCTCCAGAATTAGTGGCGTGACTTTTGACATAATCCGTGATAGTACCTCTTGTACTGAGTGGTGACACACAATAAAGGCGCAACATTCCCGTCCTTAACATCTGAATAAGACCACTCATGCTGTTGCAGTGGCACCCCCCTGATACAGCAAAATGTTTGCCTCCGTGCAATGCAGCGGGTGATCATCTAAAAGCAAAAAGAAACATGATAGCTGTTAGAATAGTAAATTCCTTGCGCCTATTTCCTCAGATTATATTCAATTGTCACACACCACCACCAGTGCTGTAACACTGCAATCACATGGCCTTGGACCATGAGGGCATGGTGATACCATAACTGTTTTTGTCAACCATTATGTATGATCTTTCCTTAATCTGGGTTGTTTTGAAATGCGCCAAAACCTATTTCAGAAATCTCATACGCATCATTTAAGAAAGCTGTGATTTCGGCAAATGAACTTTTAAGACAGCTGTTACACAATAAAAGGATCACAGACGGTGGAATATTGTTTAAAGTTGGCTGTTAAAAGGCAGATCCATGTACGGTTAACGTGAATGTCCTGCGCAAGCACACACACAAACACACACACACACACACACACACACACACACTCACTATTTAATAGATGAACTTACCTGCAGATGTTTTCCCTGTTCTTGGAATGAATCCCAATCAGGGGTTCCCATCACTGTGGCTACATCCATCGAGGAACAAATTACAGTTGGGGATTAGGATTGGGGAGGGGGGACAACCCAGTGTTTTATCAGTGGGGCCGTGTTCCGTCTGCCGAGCCGCTTATATTTCAGGTAAACATAATCCAGATTCGGTCTGGCGGGGGTAGATTCAATTAAGATACAGAGACAACTTTGTTAATGCGGCCATATCTTAATACTCTGGCCACAGCTTGTAATGAATCTGGGCTCAGGGGTGGGAGCTGGGAGTCAGGGACATGGGAAGAGGACTGAGTGTGGCTGCTGAGTTACAGTCATCAGGCCAAGGCTTGTACTGTATGAGTGGGGGAAATTAGAAAGGTTCTTCAGGTACTGATGTGATTACAGGAGAACACTTCTGATAGCATTTGTGTTTCACAGATAGCGTTATATCAATGACTGAGGCTTTTTAACATGGCAGGAGTGATTGATCATTCCATTTTAGAAGCCAGTAAAGTCCCAGGCATACAAAGATTGTGAATTAAAACTGAAAACCTAAATAAATAAATGATGAAACATAACAAATGAAGATGCTTCTCTTGATGGATAATCCCTCACCAAAGTTTATCGGCCCATTCAATGTTTTAACTTAAAACTCAGTTGGTCCGGACTCTGTGCCCTCTGAATCTGGGACAAGGACCCAACCTAACTACTTCTGTCCATGGCTGAAACTGTATTATACTGACCTGTTGTCAGTTGGAATGAGAACGTAATGAAGCTGAGATGGCCTCAATATATACCTTGTCATATTTAATAGTTGATCATTTTTGGAAATATGTTTCTTTCAGAGCGAGATAAGAAGAACAACATCAACCTCATGCCTGTGGGTTAAGTACATAGCTGGAGTCAAGGCAAGGTCAGCTAGAGCTCACGATAAAGGCTGAGATCTACGGGAAACAATTAGCCTGGATCCCTTCAAAGTGTTAACACTACCTGAAACAATATGGAGGTGTTATTTTTACATTGCTATTTGAACTAGTTGATGTTTCAGCTAAAAGCCAAACTAGCTGCCTCCACGCTTCAAATATTCATGCTAGTCTAAGATAAAGTCCTGGCTGCAGATCCCAAAAGAACAAAAAAACAGGCATGAAAGTGATCTTCTCATTTCTCTAAGAGAACAGTCCGAAATGTTTACTGATATTTCCTTCACAATATTTGAAGCTTTTGAAGAAGTTAGACAGTGTGTTAAAGGAATTAATGTTCTGATAGTGTACTCAATTTAGGTTTTTTCAAGTTTTTAAATCAAAAACAGAATCCCTTGCATTCAGTTATTCCAAAAGGCTGACAGAGATGCAACAACTCTTTTCAATTTACAACGGCCAACAAAATCATCCATCCAACCATATCATGTGACCGAATAATTGTTCTTTTTTTTAGATTACAGAATGTTGAATTAGTTAATATATTGACAAGCAGAATTTTTTCCACACAGCCAAGAAATGTGTTGTTTTATTGTCACCCTGCTTTCTTCATACCTGAAGAAACATCAAATTACACTGACACCGAACACATCAGTGTAGTCGCAAAGAGTTTTATTGCCTAAACCACTGATGGGAGCCTGAATGCAAACCTGGCGTGACAGTCATGCACTTTGTATGGCCGCTATTCATGTCCTTGCAACTCCGTCACTGTTAATAAATGCAGTGCTTTAGTCATTAACGAAATACATTGCCTCTTAACATGAGGAAATTATGTTTTATACAAAATGTATGTGCAGTTTAGTAGAATTAGAACCTAATTTCTAGGACACAGGGTTGAAAAATCCACCAGGTGACATGTCCAGTTCAAACCGACATTGCTCATTTTATTGGCAGCAGTAGCCTTAGGATATGAATTATCAAGTCTAATTATTTTAGGTTTTACATCTCTGTTAATTGTGAACATAAACTTTGTTCGAAGCTAATCAACTCTGGCTGTCAGAACTGAAGCACAAAGTAAGTATTTGTCTTAAAAGCTTAAAAATATTTTTTTCCCCCACTCATGCTGAAACAACAATTTAATATCCTCTGCTGTAATGGCCAAATTGATTGATTGATTTTTATTTTTCTCTTTTAGTCTGGGTCATTGGCTCAACAATCCTTCCTCAGTATCAGTGGAGAGACAGCCACTCTGTGACCCATGTGGTGAACAGACGTCCTAACCAGAGCATATCTCATTCCTCAGGATGTTAATATTTATTGACGGCACAAGGCTGGTGTTAAAACATTAAAAAGGGGATCGGGAAGAAGGGCTCTGCGGACTTAAGCCCTGGGAGGCCATGCCGACTCAAAGTCTTATTCAGATGATGTGCCGTGAGATGCTTGTCCTTGAAGAAAGGGAATTAGTGTCTGTGGAAGTCAAAGTGAAAAAGGGAGAGAGAGAAAATGAGTAACGGGGGGCTAAGAAAGACAGCAAGTGAATGTGTTTGACAGAAACAAGTGTGTATGTGGATTTGCAAATGTGTGTTTGCATGCATATTTGTTCTCATGCCTGTGTGAAAAAGAAGTGAGAGGATGGCAAAAGCCGTCGTCATGCAGGGAAAGATGATGCATAGAGCACTGGCTGGTACAAAAGTGTTACCACAGGACCAAGCAGACAATCCCCTCTCCAGGAAACCGCAGATCAAAGCGGATTTAAGTAGTCAAGACTTGTTCTGTGCGGTTCCAAACAGCGGTCTCGACCCTGTAGCGGTACTTTTCCTCTCTGTGTTAAGATCAGTTAGGATGGGTGACGAGGCTCTGGTATTGAGTCACTGCGAAATTTAACTGCTGGAGCAGCGAGGCCCTCTAACACGGCGAGGCTATAGGCTGCTTGTCACGACTCCGAAGCGCTGGTAAATAAATTTTAATCGTGTCTTTGCATGTAACCTTCAAGGTCTGTTGTGTTCTTAACTGTGTGTTAAATACAGTGCATGTTTTTGGTGAAAGAATTGAGGCATTAGTTAAATATTCTTAGTGGGTTTGGCTGAGCTAATTTAGTTTGCATAAAGGAATGCATATTCCAAAGTTCACGCTGATATCTTTGTACACTCAGATGATATTTTCTCGAAACTCTTGTCATTACACATCCAATGGTAGATTAGTCAAAGACACTGATCAGCTGAAGGTACCAATGAATTTACTGTGATTGTTTTTTTTCCCCCCCCTCCAACATGAAATTCTTTGTGGCTATTTGGAAACAAATCCAATCAAATGTCTACCTGAGTCGGTTTCTGAATACGTCTGAGGCACAAAACTAATTTGTTTAACTTTTCTTTGTTTAGACATTCTGTGCAGCTGTGGCCCAGGAGGTAGACTCGGTCATCCACCAATCCGAAGGTCGGTTGATCCCAGCTTTCCCTAGTCCGCCGATGTGTCCATAGGCAAGACACTTAACCCTAAATTGCCTCTGGCGTCTCTTCCGGCAGTGTATGAAAAAAAGCGAGGTAAACAGCAGCGCTGTATGAATGTGTGTGAATGGGTGAATGTGACTTGTGCTGTAAAGAGCTTTGAGCTGTCTATAAGACTAGAAAAGCACATATAAATACAGTATATTTATGTATTTACAGTTGTACACTAAATGAGTAGGCTAAACTCTGCGTCACCAATGAGCATAACATCAGGCTGACTTCAGTCGATGAACTAATGATATATGGGGATTGTAATTTAGAGGTCAGAATCTGGGCTACCAAAGTTTGGTCATCACCCAAAACTCTTGCCATTTTCTGTTGTTTTATGTTGTCAAGAGATGGAGTCAGTTGTTTTGCCGTACTGCCGGCATGTTAACAAATGTATTTTCATACGTTGTAACAACACATTAGAGCTATATTGAAAGAACCGATACAAAAGAAGAGAGACATTCATTTGTTCCACATTTTGCAAGCACAGCAGCATACTGCACCCAGTACATCTATAAGTAAAAGAATGATGTGAAAGAAAGAAAATTACAAATCTGCACTGCCCCACTTTAGACAGAAGAGTCAGTACAGTAAAAGCTGGCAGAAGAGCACAGAGATGGAGCAGCGTATGAGGGCTGAGGCTGCAACAAATCAGAGAACTGTAGAGACAGGTGAACATGATAGAGACGGTATGATGATTGCAGAGGTGGAGCCAACAGAATGCATATCCACAACAGGAGGAGACGATAGCGGGTGATTTATCATCTGCCTTGATGTATGGTCTGATCACTGACATCCAATCTATTCCAGAGAGAAGGCACAGCAGTGACAGTGGTGGCATGTGAGTATGAGTGTCCCTCAGCACCATAGGGAGAAAGATGGCAGCCTCACCTCTCTGTTGTTCAAACCCCTAGCAGTGGGGCGCACCCCGCAGACATTTTTTGGCGTATAAGGGTATAGTGTTTATAGAATCTATTGCTGAAAACAACCTATATTCTAAAATAGCAATGTCAAAATGAATGAAAACATAGATATATTTTAGACTACAATGTTCTCTGAAGCACAAGAAACTAAGGGACTAATCTTTTTAGTTGAACACCATCTGGTCTACTCTTGTCCCACCCCGTGCACTGGGGTCCTCAAACCCTGAATGTGACAATTTATTCCAGAGCACTTCATCAACAAGAAACCATGCCTGGATCTTCCTTAACGCCCCACTGTGAGGTCCTCCATGCCCAGGAGAGAAAGGGCAGAAACTCACTCAGTTTGACACTATGCTTTTTCTCCACTGCTGTCCCCAGGTGGGTTATCTGCTGAAAGTCTATGTCGGGGGCACTACTTCACCTCCCCTTTACAAGAGAGATGAGCCCATAACATGGAAACAGATGGTGATAGGGGCAGATTGCACAGCTCTTTCAAGCCAGTTGTTGGCAGAGATGGTTCAGCGTGACAGTCTGGCAGGACGTGGGTTCATTGAAAGGATCACCACAAAGATCACACGCGGCTAACCAGAGGGTTACCTTCTTCATCCAGCTACCCCTGCCACCCAACATGAAACCAAGAAACGAGGGAATTCATTGCAAATCAACCCCTCATCCCATTTCCTATGCCCCCACCCAAACCGTGCTCACACTGCTTGCAACCTGTAATCTGACAGATTAATGGCAGAGCATGAAATGTGGCGTTTACGTCGACAAAAGTTAAATGTTGTAGGGAGGGAGGGGCGGGCCGGCTTTGGCGTGTGGATTATGCCCTGCGAAACCCCCTTAATGCCAGTATAATTTGATGGAGCTGCCAATTTGCTGTATGTGCACTCTCCCTGCCCCACTTCTTACCACCCCCCCCCCACCCCCGAACCAAAGCCGACTTTGCCGCAGCACTTCTGAGGAGGATCTGAAGTTTGGAGAGGCGGAGATACATGCTGGGAGGAGGATCCAGCAGCCACAGATGCTGCCTGGGATCCCTACCTCCCCCCAGGCTTAAGATCACAGTGCTAATGTCATTGCAGAATTTATGTCATGCCTGGATTTGCATAATATACTCACTGAGTCAAAGGTACTACAGGTGCATATACGAAAAGTGAAATCTGGTAGAACGTCTGGTATTACTTGGTCACCTTAAGTGCGCTTCTTGTTCTATTTTTCTTTCATTTTTTCACATCACTATAGCTATAGTTACCACAAACAAACGGTCATCTTGAGATGTTTTAACACCTAATCAATGTATTGTACTAGAACAGTCTTGGTAAATGGTAAATACACAGTATTTATATAACACTTTTCTAGTGTTATCGACCACTCAGAGCGCTTTACAGTGCAAGTCACATTCACCCATTCACACACGCTTTTTCTGTCACATTCACACACTGCCGGTACAGTGGTCAAAGTCAGTTTAGGGTTAAGTGTCTTGCCCAAGCACAGTTCTATACTCTTTTAAAAATAAAATAATAAAACATAATAATAATCTTTAAATACAGCTTTACAAATATCAAGCTTTGGAGTCACGCAAATGTTATATTTTAATTTGAACTCTGTTTAAATATCAGGATTTCATGTGTTTAGTGATTCGGGAATTCATTTTTCTTCTTGTATTTTTGCCTATAATTTGCCCTACTGCAGAATTTTACATTTTAACAGCCTGTAAGAGCAAAAACCAACCCAACGCGATGGTACCTATTAACCTATTGACTTGCTGCATATCCCTTTTTTTTTAGAATCCTCCACCTGCCTTTATACTTACTCTCACACTGACCTACAGAGAAGAATCCAAAGCAAATCTTAGTTAACTTTTATTTCACTACACAATCTCTAGACCTGCTTTCTGTGGTCTAAATTAACGCTATTGGATGGATTATGGACTACTTAAACATTTCACAATGCAATTTTGTAAGAAAACCACTGACAAGTCATTTGTTTTTCATCTTAGAGATTAGAGCGGCGTTGATGTGCATGGTTTCTGCTGATCTCCACCAGTCTTTCTTTATTGGACTCGACTAGTATGTCCCAAGACTGCAAGAACTGTAACCACAGGATGCAAAGTAGCATCAGTCGTCACCTGCACAGCCTGTTTCAACAGGAGTTTCATTCTAATATGGAGTAAGCATTATAATGCCACTACATTATACAGTATATCCAGTTTAGCTGTGGCTCATTTGCTTCCCAAATGCAAAGCGACAGCAGCAGCAGCAGCCCCGGTGTTGTCAGAAACAAGCAACATAAGCTTGTTTTCAGACATATATCCGGACAATGTCCGCGGAATTTGCGTAAGGGACATTCTCCGGAGTTTGTCATTCACATATGACGAACGCAGCAGGGGTTTGCCTGAGTTGGACGCATTCACAATCTCTGGAGCATTCTGTGGCGTCTGGGCAGAGCAGCAGGAGGCTCCGATTACTCCGTTTTTGTTGACAGTCATTAACACACCTCACTGTGAATTCTCCGCAGATGTCTGGAGATAATGCTAGGGGGCTGCCAGGAGAAACTCCACAGAGTGTCGGGAGCATCATATGCGGACATTTACGTTCTGAAATACGGCCCCTCCAGAGAACTTCAGGACAACGTCTGAGAGCAGCTCCGGAGACGCTTGATTGCTACAACTGTCGAATTGAAGCGAGTTGTTGGATTTATAAACATTTTTTAAGGCTGAATGTGAATATTTCTCTAATAGTTAACCCTAGGGTATCAGGATAACCATTGAAAAAATTATGGAGAATGAATCCACACATCATATTAGCTCAATTGCAATGTCTTGATTTCATTTTAAATGGTGGTGAGACCAGGTCTTTTTTTAAGGTGTTTTTTGCTTTCAATGTACTTTGGTTTCTGTTCTTTCACATATCATCGAGTCATATCGAATGATAATCAAGAACAAAAACAGTCATCAACACCAATTATGTCAGTGAGTTGAGTGCGTGTGTGTGTGTGTGTGTGTGTGTGTGTGTGTTGGCGTGTGTGAGGTGACCACAGGTATAAGATTAAGAGTTACAGTTGGTCAACGACACCACTTCTACCTTTTAAGCTGTGTCATGATCAGGACACGGTTGTCTAAGCAAATCATACACCTCGTTGGTGTGTGTGCAAGCGCACACACACCAGCAGTGCGTGCGCGTGTGTGTATCTGACACAAGTAGAAGCAGGTCATATCCAATCAAAGCGGTGTAGTCCTGTTCTCTGGCTCACCACATTCCACCTCCCTGAAATAATACTCATAATTCACGGGGAGGAGGAAGAGGAGGGAAGTGGGAGGGCGGACGAGTTTGCTCTTTAGCATCATTCAAAGGACATTTCCAAACTATCGCTCAAAATGACAGAGGGAAGCACGCGAGTGTGTGAGGAAAAGAGGAGGGGGAGGGTGATGGTAGGGTGGGGGTTGCGCTCTGAACAATCACACTAATTCACACCTCCATCAACAATCCCTTCATCCCCACATCCCTCCCTCCTTCTGCGGCCGCCAATTAATCGCAGTGAAAACATGTCTGATTGAATCTTTTCAAGCAAATCCTCAGGCCTGGGCTTTTGTTGGTCCACTCCTTGTCAACATCCATTATAACATGCCTTTAATGCTCTCACCCGGCCATCTTCCCTGCAAAATATAGAGTGAGCAGAAGGGGGGTGGGGGGTGACAAAGGAAACGGAGGGAGAAGGGGAAACAGGCAGACAAAAAACCTCCAGCGCAGACTGATCCCACTGTCTTCAACTTTAATCAGCTGTATGCTAGATTGCTCTTCATCCTCCCTCTCTTTCCCAGTCCCTCTCGGTGTCTCTCACTCCTTCTCCCTCTGTCTTTTCTCTCTCTCCTTCTCTGTCTGGCCTATAATGGGCTGTTTGTAATGCAGGAGGCGAACTCCACATCAATCATTCGCCCCAATTTTCACACACCCCCCTCCCACCACCGCCGCCATCGCCACCACTACCACCTCGTCCTCCACTGCAATAAATATGCAAATGAGCGGGAGCCAGTCATTGGTAATTTCAAGCTCGGCTCACTAGTGTTAAAAAAGGACACAAATGTATTAATTGCCGGCGGCCGGAGGAATCCCATTTTCTGTGGGCATTGATTACGAAATTGGTGTGAGCAGCATATTTTTTCCGCAATGCTACAGCTGATTTTGTGTGTGTGTGTGCGTGCGCGCGTGTGTGTGTATTTTGAAGTAGAAGATGGGAAAAGACAGAGACAGGGTTGGTGATGTCATAGGCTACGCACATAACCCCAGAGTTTGTCATCAGCGGAGAAACCTCGGCTTGTGGTGCAGATCAGCGTCCCGCTCACGCCGGGTTGAGAAACATTGGACAAAATTGAGGCTGTATATTTAATTTTGCATTTTTTGGGGATTATTGGACAGGCACATACACTCACACACACGCACAACACATGCAACCCCAAAACACCACACCTGCCCTCAGTAAACAGGTAGAGTGCATGTTTGCTGCACAGCTGGCTGTACTAATGTGAGATTATGTTGCGTGGAGACCCAATTATCCACAATTGATCCCAAACACTTCCTACTAAAGCTCCTAGAGCAACAGTGCGTGCGTGCGTGCGTGCGTGCGTGTGTGCGTGCTGTTGTTGCACAGGATTTACAACCATAAGTGAGCGACCACATGGACATTCTTGCAAGTGTAGTCGGGAAACACAGAGGGGACATTTCCCTCATGCTTAAAGTTGCGTTGTGTTATTTCAAGATGGGCCTTCATTTCTGAAATGTTTTGAGCTTCTATCACCTGTGAATAGATCTGCATTAGAATTTCCGGTTTGTGCATACGTAGAACATTTTTTTATTCGTATTTCACCTCCTTGCAGAGGATCCGTGCATCTTGGATGTTGACAACTTTCAGGACCAGTAGCAGTGACTGAGCCATGTGACCTATCTGCCCTGTGACTGGAAAGTTGGACTTGCTTCGTGACTGGATGTCAATTTGTCATGTAGATTTGTTTTACAGGCCTAAAAAGGTTGATTTAATAATACAAACTCTGGACTTTGAGAATAAATCTTACGATTGACCCTGATTTCAGTCAGCATTCTTCACAAGTTTTCACCCTAATGACGAATGATTGGGGTCACACATACACAGCTATAGAAAGAGTAATATGAGACCTAAAAGAAATTTAAGTGGTCCTCCAGAGATTTGTGAGGGACTCACAGGAGACATGACAACTACGAGAATACTCTGAGACTGCTTAAAGCAACACTACGCAACATTTGCTGAGCAGCAGCGGCCTATGTAGCCACATGTGCCACATTAACTCTGTTGGGCTCACTTCATGTTTTCATGTACAGAAAACAAATTAGTCTTTTGACCAGATTTCTGACTATGTAATCCTACTCACAGAACTTAACCACAGACAAACTGTTTATTCTTCTTGATATTCTAGTTTCCTCCCATAAATATGGGAGATCGTACCCACTCACAAGTTACATAGGGTAAGAACAGGCATTCAGGGTACAGAGTGGGAATGAAAGAAGCATCATTCTGCCTATTACAAGTCAGTGTAGAATGGAAATTGTTTAGAAGCTTTTATTTTAGGGCAAAACTTTAGCATGTTCAGTGGAATAGTCAACATGTCAGTGCAGGTAGCCTCTTCACCACGATTTGGACGCACATCAGATGCAGTGGGCCGATGGTGAACTTCGGACACTGATGGTTGATCATCATTCCACAAAGTCTCCAAATCAGAGAGAGAGAGAAAGAGAAAAGAAAGACGGAAACAGAAAAAAAAAAAACATTACCCATTTCTGTGGCTCAGCATTTTAATGTATGGAACTACACTGAAGACGGCGTCTGCTTACAGTTACAGCCAGTGACAGTTGTCTCATATGAATA
The DNA here is from genome assembly GCF_022379125.1 of Scophthalmus maximus. NCBI lineage: Eukaryota > Metazoa > Chordata > Actinopteri > Pleuronectiformes > Scophthalmidae > Scophthalmus > Scophthalmus maximus. The sequence goes on from NC_061525.1 coordinate 2,307,395, forward strand.
ACTCCTGTGAAGGTCAAATGCAAGTTGAGAAAATCCGTATTATACACGTGTAGAGTCATCAGCCACTACCCAGTGCTACTCGAAATTAAGGCTAATGATCCTTTACATCACGGTGTCAATTTAAGTTAAATTTTAAAATATGCATGCTAAAATTTTCCCAATGACAATGACTGTGTCCTCACCAGAAAAAAAAAATCTCATAACTATGCGTATGTATGTTAACTAATTAAGAGTTTTGAGTGCAGTGCTAATATAATTTATTCTCCTACAGTGCAATTCACTAACTAAGAGAGGCAGCTAATCACAGATGGAAACAACTGTTGGTTTACATTTATTGCAAAAGCATTTGGCAGTATCTTGCAGGCAATGATGCACTGACATTCATACACAGTGACGCTAATGCAATTCCATACAAACTGTTAAGTGTGATAATTTCTTGTTTACTTACTGTAAAGACAATATGCTAGGATTGGTTTATAATTACTTGGTGATGTTAAGTTGGCAATGTTTACCACCAGGGCATTACCTTTGCATGTATTTGGCTATTATGGAATATATTAGATGACTGAAATATTGATTTCAGGATGGTGTTAGATTAGTTGTATATCACCAAGATCATTAGAATCCATCCTCTAGAGAGCATGAATGTGGTTTAAAAAATTAAGTTATTTAAAAATGTAAGCTATTTCTGTCTGGACTGGAAGTAGTGGTCTGAAACCTCTTTTCCCCCAGGTTGGGGCAGGTGTGTAGCCAGTTCAGAGCAGGCTCCTTTTGACAACTGGCCCGCATTGCTACAGTTTATCTACAGGTCATACCAGTTGATAGCGGTTTGTTAACTAACCTCAGAAGAAGAAGAAGGAACATGTCCATTGGGAAGAAATCAGTGCTTAAAGAAGGCAACAGCTTTACTTGCCTTTTTGCGTATTGCTTCTAAACTTTTCTTATTTTGGACCAGAACTTTTGTGTTTGGATGGATGTACATGCACCGCATTGGTGTAAAAGACAATCAAGTGGTCTTAAACATTGGACGTGGATGGACTCCTTGGTCTTTGTCCAACTGTACTCTGAGACCTGGTGGATAGGTAACAGGATCATTGGGGAAAAAAATGAGTGATCTTCCCCTCTCAACACAAGACGATTTTGATTGCACTGGGCAGCTCCAAGTGAGAATGTCAGTGATAGAGTCTAACAACTAAATATAAAAGATAAATTCAAAATATATGTACAGTGCATACAAACAGATTTGCAGCCTGTCATCCTCAGTGCGTGTGTATGTGAGAGATTGTGATTTCTAAAAAAGAACGCGCAGGCAATATGCATGCTTATGTGTACATATATTTATGCATAATGTGCTTTTGAATGTATTACTATGGAGTCTATTTTTGTTTATGCCTCCCTGTTAGCCTGTCTGTACTTCATGGTGAATATGTTTGCCCTGCCACAAACCCCAAGTAGTGCAAATGAATCTTGCTTTACTGCCATCAACCTGGGGGAACCTCATTCACAAGTCAAACACAAACTTTGTACACACATGCACACACACCACAATATAATAAAAATAATAAATCGACACTGGACCGAGATGGTGTCCAAGGAATCTCATCTCCCCATAAATTATGGCCATAAAATTTTGCCGGCACGCAGCCTAATTAATTCTCGTGCCGTTACACAAAAGGAAATGTCGAGTGACAAATGGGCGCATGACTTGAAAGCTGCCAGGTCTGCAAAACATTTTCCACTCCACTTTATAAGCAATTTTACTGTAAATCATCAACCACAACTGGCTACTTTAGGAAACAGGAAAACAGGGTAAGTGGAGTGATGACGGAGAGAGACACATAGTCACAGAGAAAGAGAGAGAGAGAGACAGTCCTGTGGTTGCAAGTCTTAGAACAAAGAGAGAAGAAATAAAGACATATTACATATAAAATGTGTACCATGTCATTGTAAGTTGCATGTTAAATTTGTCTAATCAAATAGTCAAAAGTTCAATATTAAATACAGTAAAAATGAAAATAGGAATAAATAAACACAACAAATATAAAGAATAGTGTAAAATCATTGTGAAATAAATCTAATGCAATCCGTTTATTTTTGCCCTGTGCTTTTTATTTTTTCTAGACACAATTCATTGCAGGTCATTTTTACTGAATCCTGGCGACCTTTATTTATTTGTTAGGATTTCATAAAAGATCAATACTGTATTTCAGGTTACCAAACCTGCCTGGGTCTGAGGCTAATAACTGTGGCTTTAGAGCACTTCCATAGGGACTTTGGTTAACGCGACTCCAGTGACACAAAATATATACAAACAGCTCAAGCTACGCAAAGATTTCCAAATTAACTGCTGGCAGAGGCCCAGAGAGCCTCACAAATTTATTACAGCTTTTAATACAATGCAAACAGTCATAGTAGCTAGAATTTGTTCAAACGACTTCCCACTCACTGTTGTTTATATGCGATTGTGAAATATCTTGTGTCCACAGTGGAGAGTGTGGCCTGACATGAGCTTGTGGAGGAATGTGGATGTGCTGAGTAAATTTCAGGACCATTCTAGGTAGTGGTTGGATGTTGGTGGTGCTAGAGAAACGTCAGGGGTTCATTACCAGGATTTGGACTGATGACTGACATTACCAATGCAAAAAAAGGAATGATTTGATAGATAAATAAATACAAATTACAAAAGTAAAACCCAAAGGAGAATGGTGTGTCAGTGGTCATAACCATTGTTTCACAGTGAGGTCATGGTGTTTTCCTCCCATGGTTTCCTCCCACAGTGTTGTATGCTCGTTGCATTCTACACGTAAAGATCATAGGATGGAATATGATGTGGGAATGCCAGTTTGAGTAATACATCCATATGCACATCCATCCAATTCAGAGAATAAGGACCTACTTTATATCTCTAGAATTGTAATGGTGGCAGCTACCTTTGTTACAATGATCTAACATGAAGTGATCTGTGCAGGCCATTTCAGTGCATTGATGGAGGACATTGCATTGTGTTGCAGACAACTCTACTCTTTTTTTTGTGTGTATGTGTGTGATAGTGTGATAGTGCATGTGCAAATGCAGTACTAGTGTTTGTCTGAACACTGTTCAAGCCTTGTGTGACATTATTTTTAAAAAACAATACAGATGCTGCAACTACAGCTGCGTCAACGTCCGTCTGCATGGCACCTTTACACAGCTTCACTATGTTGGGGCAGGCATTCCTACCAACCCTGATTCAGTGGTCAGACATTGCCGGGCTGCACCTAAATGTGATGGAAAGCAACTCCTAATGCAGGAAGAAAGCTCACTTTGACTCTGCATTGATCAACACTCTGGGCTGATTGGGTCCAATGCAAATAACAGGGAAGTGATGGACAGCGACTGGACTGCCTCCGCCCAGACTTGAGGAATTAGCCTGCATGCTTCCCACCACATGCAGACCCTTCATCAATGTCTGTGGACCCAGGGCCGATTTGAATGTGACTGAGGCACTCAGTGGACCTGACAGTGACGAAGGAGGCCCATTGGAAGCCATGGTTCAATGACTCATTATGTTGGAGGCTACAAGCTGTGTTTTCTGCATTTGATACAGCATGGGCCTTTAAAAGCACTAATTGGAGTGTAAATGTGTCCTTTCTCTTGCATCTGTTTTGTTTGTTCTTATCTCGTTACTACAATGAGCTAGAGTCAGATCAGTCATCAATCTCAGATTGCAGTTTACGGTACACGTTGGTCCAAGTTGAGATGAATGGAATCATTCAACATTAATAACAACAATAAGAACTCAAACTCCCTCTATTATTATCTATTTATCTATATACCTATATATCTATCTATCTATATATATGTATATATACATATATATGCTATATATATGCACTAGACAATAGTAAGTTCAGACAATTACTCATATTTCCCTCAGGGAATCACAGGGTTTGTGGAGTTCTTGGAGAGAGGTTGAGGGGGAGTGTGATGCGACCCGGAGGCTTCAAGAAACACTTAAGTGTGCGGCCATTTAGAAACAATCCTACCTTAAGATCAGATGGCATTTTAGACAAAATATCCACAAGTGTTTCTTAAAAAAACAAAAATAAAAAAATAATGCACATACTTTTATGACCTATTTTTATGTTTTCTTAAAATCCCTCCATGCTGGAGCAAACAGCATTTCCCACTTGTTGTTAAATAAACTATTTCTGACTCTGATTAGATGAAGGTGAAACCTCGAAACTAATTGCATTCGACCACCTACCTGTGCGACGGCATTACCTTCATCCTCTCGATTTGTGGTCAATGTGATTTCCTTCCCTGAACAAGCTGAACGCGGCAGTAACAGGGACGCGATGATGTAGCAAGAAAATGTGTTGTGTGTTGTAAAAAAAAAGGTTTAAAGCTCAAACAAATAGCTCTATGTTATAAATGAACACCTACATGGCATTCATGCCATTACAAACATCATGCTCCGTTGTAAAATTGAAGGATTGCAATTATACATTAAATGCCATGAGAAGTAGAGGAAGAGTTGGAAATTAGATGAGCACCTATCCATTTCTTATGCCTTTTTTTCTCTTTCATCTTTTACAAAAAAAAAGAAGTCCATAGCCACCGTAATGGTAGAGAAGGAGAGAAGCAGTCTAAAGTCGCACATCCTGGGTCACTGTATGGTCCACCTGATTGACTCAGCTGTGATTACACTAAAGTGGTGCGCCCCAAGCAAAATGGCCGCAATTGACATAAACAATGACCGAACACGGTTTTGCAAAACAGGACTGTCCTTCAGTCAAATAAAGTCTTAACTCAAATGAGGCCTTTGCATTAGATTATTCATGCCCCAGCCTCAACGGATTGATGGTCTCATTGCCTTCTTCTACACAGTTGTGGTATTGCCCTTTAATGCTTAGTTATACGAGTGGGTTTTAGTAGTGGCCATAACACCGAACATAGTAATATAACTACAGCACACGTCTTTTGGTGTGTTTGCACGCATGATCTCAAAAGAGAATTGAAGCACCAACCTCGATCAATGGATGCACCAAGAGAACACCAAAACATTTCTAAGCACGACTGAGGAACAACGAAGTGGAACAGTGACCATTTGTCTTTGTGGCCTCCCCTCACATTTAATTTTAATGAATTATTTTCTGTGAAATTCCAACAGCCTATCTACTCCTTTTTAAACTTTAGCAAGGGTAAAAAAAAAAAAAGGGAATTTGCCGTCTAATTAATTATTTCCAGCTTTTGTTTCTAATTAAATGCATGGTTAGTCTACTCTGTGAAGGTGGGTGTGTCACGACAATGCTGTTTTACCAGCACAGACACACTTGGTGAGGTCGGTACTGACTGTCACACCCGTGCATCTACAAGAAACACGTTGCTGAGCAGCAGAACAAAGGGACGTGTGGGAAGGAAAATTACAAGAAAGTTGTTTTGCAGTAAAATCATCTCAAAGACATACAAGGTGTTTGCTCAAGCCTGCCAGCTTGTGTGTTTACGGACACACTTTTTTCTCAAAAAAGCATCCCCACATAATGAAAACCAGAATAATATGAAATTTGTTTTGTGCATGTCACCATCCCTGCAGCAGCCTGGACATCAGTAACACCACATCCACCAGTTATATGAGACTTAAATCACAAGCGAGAGAAGGGACCCTATACCATATCATATCTTCTAACCATGATTAATGACTGCCAACTGTCATGCATGCATCAAGAACAGAGCCATACATCATGCAACAACTACAGCTGGCAAATACTGACAAGTACACTGAAGCCGTGCCACAGCATAGACCTAACAGCATGTTTAAATGTTCAAGCTATTTTCATTTAATATTCAAGTACATGTGTTGTGAAAATATTCAATATGTACAATTTTGGCAAAACAGAAAGCCACAAAAAATGTACATGTGTGCATGGATGCATACAAGCACACTCAGAGACACACACCTCTATTCTAGTATAATCCGTCATCTTGCCTATGGTTTTAATTCCTGTTAACTGCATGGCTGCATGCCGCTGCATCGTTCATTCTAATGGAATTGAATAACAGAGCTGCTTGGCTGCACTTGCACAGGCCTGCTTTAATTGGAATGAATGTTTTTTTTTTTTTCTTAAATTCAATAAAAAAAATATTCAGGCCAGATTTTCTGAGCTTAAAATATATCAGTCAGTTTTTCTCTCGCTATAGCCATGTGAAATATAGACCGTACGTATGTGGAAAATGCCCCATGACATTGTATTTAATGGAAAGGATGAATATAGCTGCATATTGTACATCATAAGAAGTGTAATTCAATATAGAATTGATGGCTAATGGAAAGCTAAAATCAAGCAATCTCATTGCCATTGCCTCATCAGCCGTGATACAATAAGCGTATTATACTGCAGTGAATTCCTTAACATAATTAAGTGTAGGTTTATATTTATAATTAATCAGACTCAAGGTCGTGGAAAGAAAAATACTTGGAAAAAAATCAAATAGGAATATATATATGCACTCCATGTAAGCTACAGTACATAACATCTTTGCTGGACGTGAGACTGAATGAACACTGCGAACAGACACCATCAGCTGTATGTGGACACCACATCAAAATCACAGTATCAATATTGGTGGACGACATTAATATCTTACACCAGAGATCGATGAATACCATCTTCCCCGCCTGTCATGCCATGTGAAAGAAGTTTCATACTTCCCCCGATGCTGACCGAACTGTTACAACTGAGTTATGTGTTCACTGATGAGGGCCATGAGACAATGACCTTGAAAGCTCACGAAAAAGTAATTTTTTCAGCATTTCATGCTCAAAGTAAATATAATTTTAATCAAGAAATATATCCTTCAAAAATGAGGAAGTAGGAAATGCAATCATCGCATGTCAAAATACATTGCTTGACTTTCTTTTTACATTTAGTGTCGCAGACAGTGGTGCTAAGATGCTGACTTTCAATATCTGCATAATAGTAATTATGTTGACATATGTGACAGTGTATACTGCCACCATGGGTTTGCATCTGAAAACCGAAAAAGCTAATGCTGCTCAGGTTTACAAGTTTGCGCTCCAAAGTAAATCAATATTTCAATAATTCCCCCTTAATAAATTGCCTCAATTACATTATGTGTAATTGTGGAATGTGGCATAACTTAGACTTTATCAGGGTGTTACTTTCATTACTGTGATGTCATCCACACATGCCTGATGACGTAACGAACGCAGGAAATGGGATTTGTTTATTCCTCCCCTCTGTGTGGGTTGCTTGCCTGTTCTCATCACCGTATATGTACACAGCACGCTCAATACTCATCTATACACACGGTGACAACTTAGGGGCCAGATTAGTGCGTGTGCAATATCCACCCTCCACCAAAGTGAATTAATTGTCTAATGGCTTTAAATTGATTAGGCATGTCTCAGGTTTGAGTTGCAAATCTCCCTCTAATCCAGGTATTTCCCTCTCAGGATAAGCATGGGATTGCTTTAATTAGCAACATGGCCTTGTGTGTTGGGTACAGTAACATGGCAGCGAACACCTGGAGCCGAAGTTACAGTGTATTTGGGGGATAAGGGCTTTCTTCGGTGGTGCGTTTAGGCACTTCCTCAAACACACTCAGACAATGCCTCAGCAGAAAATGCTGAGCTGGCAGAAAATAACTAAAATCAATTTGCCCAAGAGACACCATGAGAAGTGAACAATTATAAAAATGAGAGTGTTAGAAGCTTTGGTGTCTTGGCTTTGTGGTTTCCTTGTTCTAATATGGTGTATGTTTGTTGTGTTTTAGATTAAAAAATGCAGCTTCTAGCTGTGAAGTTGAGAATGTCTGTGCTTGTGCACTTGTCTCTATGCTAGATGGGTTTTTTTATTAATATAATACCATGCTGTGATTTCCATAACAACTTTTTTACATATTAAGTAAATATTTTTTAAATCAATGTGACTAAATATTGATGTTGTCATGCTAAGAGTTTCTAACTCCTCTAACAACCTAACAAAGTGAAATGTAACATAAAGGCCAGCTGTTGTCATTGGTTTTGCTTTTTGTTTCCCCTATTCCCGGCCCACTTCAGGAATCAACTCCTGGAACAACATTCTGTCACTGTTTAGGAGGTGATAGGAAATGCAAGTTCCAGATAGATTCTGATGTTTCCAGAGCACTATTCATTATGGAGGGTCAAGCGTGTGTGTCGTCTGATCTCAACATTGAGGAGTACACCAAACAAACGCAGCAAGCACAATCACCATTTTACAACCACATCTGCCCTTGTTTTTGGAACTTATACTTCCAAAAACAAGAACAACTGAGAACAAAATGGAGATGCCGCAACATGCAGTGCAGAGGAAATACTTATTACAAGAAAGTAAGGGCCACACTGCTGCAATGGGGCACACCAGCATCAAATTACAAACCAACTATGAAATGGCTCAAAGTAAAGTGCAAGACACCTTTTTGGCCGAAGATTTTTGAAATGTTTGGAAATCATAGTGAGCAACATAGACAGCAGGCTTTTATTTCCTGGTGATTACTTACAAGACGTGTATTGGACTTCATGCTTTGGCACTGTGCTAGCAACACACTTGGCAAATTAACTTAAAGTAAGAAGTAGTAGTAGTATTAAGGGGCCAAGTTGCAATAATGGTAGATATACAGTTTTGTTATATCCAAATGGCAAATAGAGTCTCAAATATTATGAAACCATTTTGCAAACACAGAAAAAAAGCAGACAAATAGGTCTGGTCAGGGCCGGCCATTGGCATAGGCTGTATAGATGAATGCTAAGGGCGCTGCAAACATAATGTGGGCGTGGTCTTCCTGAGTTCCTCAGGAAGACTGGGGCTGCTCACCTATACCTAACTGCTCAATGCCACCACCTTCAAACCTCACCCTCTATTACTTGAAAGACTATTCAATATGTTTAAACTGCCACCGAGTCTGGTTGTCTGCATTTCGGGTCGGAATTCTAGCTCAGCCCTGAACATCTTTAATTACAAAAACAGATAAACTGCGCCCCCTGAACTGTCAGTCACGAGTTGACAATATGATGAACACTGTCTGCTATCATGACGTGATGCAAGAAACCAATGCATGCACATTATTATGCACCATCCAAGACTGTCCAGGTCTGCCCTTGAGTTGCAGCTACAAAATTAGTTGAAAAAAATTAGAGTTATTTATTATGCATAATTAATACATCAGTCATATTTTTATTATTATATATTATTGTATATTTCACATCTTAGATGTTGTACAATGTTTAATTTCTGTTGGTGATTAGTGTTGGACAAATAATGGGGTGGATTTGGTTTGTCACTGTAAACACCTTTGGGGTGGGGCGCTGATTAAAAATCTCGCCTAGGCCACCAACATTGCTAGGGCCGGCTCTGGGTCTGGTAAAAAAGCAAAAGCAACACAATCAAGATGCTTTCTGGCAGTTAGGCCCTCTGTCAATTGGTATTCATTATTTTTTTCTGTTTATGGGCCTGTATGCTTTGGTGGTTGGTTTGCTTGGAAAAACCCTGCTTACTTGTGGTGAAACTCAAATTCCCTCAACTACTTCTTCATGCATGTTGGGGTGAGTTTTTGTCAGGTACACCATCACACATACACTTGGGAAAAGAACAATGCTTTTTGATATTACAGGGAGTTTTCTCTGTGATCAGATGGCAGATTGTTTTGCAAAAGAGAAACTCAACTCAGCACATCTGATATAAAATGGAGGTACCCTGTTGTTTTAAACTGTGACCACTGGTCTACATGATAGGCAATGATAGCCCACATACAGTAGTAATTATAACAGTAGTAACATTTTTCTGATTAAATTAATTTCATCAGAAATGAAATACCCTGTTAATGAATGGAAATGCACCAACTCCAGCAACCAGCTTGTGTAAATTATAAACAGATTTTGCACTGACGTGTGTAGTCCATGTAATATCTCGATGGGGGAGATTGCCAGTGCAATCATACACAAACAGCTCATTGAGAAAACCCTTGCCCTGAGCAAAAAACACAGCAGTTGGTCTCCAATATGTGAATGACAAATGAATATCACTCAGTGGGTCAGATGGTGTAGACACACTCCATGCTCCATGCTAATCAGGCCAACCTACAGACCCCACATACCATCAGGACATCCTCCAGGGGGAAATTAGTACTTTCCACTTTTGCAAAACGAGTATAGTTTCCTCCCTGGGTGAATGCATTGTTTGTTACACGGGTAATTTATTTATGTAAATTGCACTTCAATGGGTTGCAAACCAATTATAAGTAAAACATTCAGTTTTGTACTGATTATGACTAGCAAATTAAAGGTACATTTGTGCACATCACATTTTCTCAGGGGCAAGCTACTAAAGGCTGAAATAAACCCAATATGTACCCTGACCTATGCAATACAAGTTCAAACTAAATGCTTTTTTACTGTAGCAAGTTAGCTACCTGCCAAAGTTGTGTTGAAGAAGGATATAGTTTGTGTAACATTACGTGTTGTTCACTGCAACAGCTGCTTGATGATTTTGATATCTACAGCAGCATGCTTGTTTAAAACTAGTAGGTCACTCAGGCTAACTAGTTAAAGTAGGAGTATGTTATCATAGTGCAAGATTGTGTATTTCTGATGAATGACGTTTTTATCATTAATATCTCAGCCTTTTATCAATTGTCGTCTCCACTCCACAGATACGGGGCTAACGTTAGCAGCCCCTCTCAAAGTTATTGTAATTTTTAGCGTGTCTCCTATGACAGCTATGATATCTGGTAACACAACTTTGAAGTGTAATGTAAAATGAAAAAGATAATATTAAGTGGCCAAATTACAACAAATTACAACAAAGTATGAAGTTGTACCATATTTCAATGAAGTCCTCAAACATTATGAAACCATCTGGCCAACAGAGAAATGCAGGCATAAAGGGAATGAATAGTTAAAAGTAGGCGCAGCACAGTGTGCTGCAGTCAGGCCTTCTGTCAATTGGTATGCAGTCTGACCTGCCTCTCTGCTGTGGTTGTATACTTCATTACCAAGTCCTCCCACATGCAGTGCTTATTTCATTTTGTCTATTTTTTTAATTTCTCCAAGGCTCTGCCTATAGAGGTCGACATCATTTAATGAAATTAGTACTGGCTCCGTAGAAGCTCTGCTTACTGCAACCACACGACTTCACTGTAATTAAAACTTAAAGCATTGTACTTTCTGACTGAAATATCTAAGTGACTGAGTAACAGGCTTCTTACCCTGAACTGTTGACCCAGCACAGCAGAATGCGGGCTGGCGATTATGATTGACGGGACAGAACTTTGAAAAAGCACTAAATCAAGATCAGGTTATAAGAGCTGGATGAAGCCCCGGGCATGAAACTGGGGTCAAATCTGTTTTACAAGCTGATTCCAGTATTTTTGGACTCAAAGGAGACACATCATGCTCATATCCAGGTTCATAATTTTAATTTGGGTTATTACTTGAAAAGGTTTATACATTCTAATGTACAGAGAACGTGCCAGTTTCCTCATTTTGTCCATTCCTGCACCTCCTCTTTCCAGAGAAGTACGGTGACAAACATCAATATTTTAGATTTTTGAATAAATCTTTTGTCTGTTGTCGGGAGGGAGGCGCATAGTCTCATGACCTGAGTATTTCTAAAAGTCCTGGTTGTGGCCATGGCTACAATAACATACTGATGAATCAGTTCACAAACTGTACATAACATTGCTCCTTCCATAGTCACGGGAACACACTACATGTTAGTCCCATAGTTTTATTGTCATACTGTTTCAGGGTTTGGAAACACTGAGAGGCAAATTTCAGTCATGCAGGATTCACTCCTCTCACGAATGCTTTATCTGCATCAGAAGATTTCTTTCATAGTTCCTTCCATTTTGGGCTCAATCTGCTACTTTTTCCTTCTACTTCCTCTGTTTTTCTCTTCCCCGTAACGTTTGACTTTCTGTAGGTGACACTTTTCTCCGTCTGTTCAGCCATGGTGACCGCCGTTGATCACTCTCCTTGTTTGTTAAACAATTTAGAAAAAGTATTTCTTTGCAGAAAATGTATTCTTTCCCCTTCTCTTCGTAAAAGAGCTATAGGGTCTGGATGTCGAGAGCAGAAAAAGAAAGTTTCTCGGTCTGGCGTCAGGTTGAATCCCTTCAAAATTATTTTTAAGAAAATGCCACGGAACAAATCAAAATGTAGTCCATACTGTATGAAGGTACAGTTCATGATAGTAAAATAAATGAGTCAAGGTGAGAGAAAGGTGAGGAATTGCGCTGGCACCAAAAAACAGCTCGTCAGCAGTGGTCAGCTTATCAGGTTGCTTCATATCTCTGTATCGCCCTCTCGCTGAGTATTGAGCCAGGGAAATGTGGCTCGGCGATCCACCAACCCACTCCACTGATTAACAGCGTTTCTCTCATTCCTGGCCAAGAAAATAGCTTGCACTCACATGTGTCGTTTGTTTGAGGAGGAACAACGAGGAGCGGTGCCTTGTGTTTTGTGCTTATGCTACGTTTGCTCTGAGGAGAGGGTACACATCCTGCTGAGCCACTCTGCATTTAAAGCTAGCAGCCAAATGCTTCTCATATGGAGAGGGGCTCTAAAAAAAAATCCCTTCTCAGTTTGAATGCAAGTATCTCAGTGTTCGCCTGCTGGGCCTGATCTTCCTATTGGCTCAATAGTTTGGCCCCTGTTGTAGCCTAAAGTAAACCATTTTGTACACCCCTGCACTCCTTCCTCTAAGCATTTATCCCGCCTTCACCTCCTCTCATCACAAACACATGCGCATACCGTACACTTTTGGATTTTGGATCCCAGTGGGTGCGTGGACTATTCAAACATCCTGACTCAGAGATTTAAAATGTCATTTAAAACCCATTGAATGCTGTTAGAGCTTGTTTTATTTTTCCAGTGTTAGACTACAAGGTCAGTTTGCACCAACAGCTGATGAGCGATCAATAGGAGATTTGAATTTAAAGAGCTGTGGCCCCGGGGCGGTCAGTCGCCGGTGCATGGTGTTACCACGGGGGGGCTAAGCCCAGGGGCTCAACAGAGACCTATATCCTTCCACAGACCCTCCACCCCCACCTCCCCAAGCTTGGTTAACACTCAAGACCATGATTAATTCATGGTGGATTACAGTCTGAAGGCAGGGGAGAAAACTGGCATGCCATACAGTCCTAACTGCACGCAAAGGGTTCAAGATAAAGCCTCCTGCGGAATTCATGCCACAATCCCACCACCCGAATCATTTCCCTACAAGTATGAATAATTTGGGGGGGGGGGGGTTTGCTTCCTGCAAAAGATCACGCTTCGATGTTTGTCCTTCTTGATTATTATTACGGCTATGTTCTCTGAAATACGTTGGGAGAAGTCTCTCCCAGCCGTCAGACCGCACCGCGAGAACAGTCAGCTGCAGGGAATAATAATGTAGGGGCAGGCTAATAAAAGCATAACAAGCAGCACAGCTATGGTCACGGCAATTTCGTCATTGTCCTTCACAGTTGCACAGCTAACTGCTTGTGATTAGCTGACGAGCTTGGGCAACTGAATGGAAGAATCTGAGGCCCGAGCCAGCCTAGTCGGGGAGAGAAGTGGCGCCTGCATACGTTGCTTATTCACTCCCCCTTGTGTTGGCCACAGCGAGCCAGTCCACTAATGCCTCCATGGCTGGTAGAAAAGTTAAAACAACTGATTCTACAGTTCTATATGAATTGTTGTTCAAGCCATCAGGATGTAGTGCGATGCTGCAGCAAGGTAAAAATAAACCTCTTTGTTGACAATTAGCATCACAAAAATACGGCAAAGCATGAATGTGTCATACTTTGCATGACACATTCGCGGCATGACATGTTCCTACAACTCTGCTAAAAGCTGTCTTTTCATCACTTTCCACCAAATGCCGTTTCAATTTCACTCAAAGTTTTCTAATCCCATTAATCAGAATTAACAAATGTTTACCTGTCACTACGTCTGCAAAGGCCAATTATTTCACACTCCAAGTGAATGGAAAATTAGACGTGCAGACAACACAGACGATCATCGTGACACGAGTCACACTGGCCTGATAAGCACCTCACAGAGAGGGCCTGTGATATATATATATATATACGACTCCACTAACACATGCATTAACACACTGTGGTGTCATATACTGTAAGACTGCTGCTCCAAAGAAAATGTGTTGCGTAAAATTCATAGGCATATTTTCTAGTTTTATTAGAAACACATTTTGTCAACATGTTGTATTTATACAGTGAATGGTCTAATATGCACTGGAGGTCACATAAGCTTAGGTTTATTGGAACATTAAAAGACATATCATGAGGGCTCAATATTCAAAGAGATGTAGCAGCTACTAGCTGCATATTTGACCATTAATTTTTAATAGTTTGGATTTTTCTCCTTTGAAGACACAAAAATAAAACCTGTCTAAGTATGTTATATTAACAATTTTATGAATGTATCATCAGCAGACTAAAAAATCAAGAAGTCAATTACTCCTTTTAACACTTACATTTTGTCCCAACACATTCTGCAGATAATGGTGCAAAGCACTGTAACAGTGTTTGTGCTATTTTTTTTAAATTTTGGCAAATGTCTACTTTACTTGTGTTTTTTATTCTTTTTGAACCTTTTTGTAAACAACATCTTGTACAAACTAGCACAGTGAACCACAACCCCAGCAAATGTGTTTTTATCTCCATACAATATAAATGAAATCAATACAAAAGTTTGGTTGGTTGCTTGGAACATTTTTATATGGATCAAGAGGTTCTGAAACATGGTTTTCGAGACTTCTGGACTCCTGAATTAAATAGGTTACGTAAACAGTTGACTGTTCTAAGTCCCACATTTAGAACCCCAGTAGAAGATTTTTAGAAGCTAGACTTCATTTCAACATTTCAAGTTCACTTCCATTTTAAATAAAGGGTTTGCAATCCATAGAGGGTTTTACTGTTTTGCCTTTTGAAGGCGGCCTTCCTCAGATTTGATGGAAATTACAAAATCAAGAAAAGAAAAACGAAAGAGGAAACATATCGTCCACACGGATGAAAAAAAAAGAAGTAATTTCCTCTGGCCTTCAGAAACATAGTGTCAAATATGTCGAGTGTCAATATGGCAGAGCCTATAGAGGCAAAGAGGTCTGAGGAGCTTCTGAATAAATACAAGGGACATGTCTGGTGCCTCGAACATAGTCTGAATGTTGCTCAGCCGTCCTGCGGTGCCAGGTCAGCAAACAACCAATCCTCAGCCCCTTCATTCTCTCTCTGTAAAGCTATTCAAGTCTTTGACAATAGCTAATGATGTTTTCATGTTCACAACATACTATAGGAGATTTCCAAAGGCTTGCTTTCGACCCCACCTTTGAGTGTTTGGGGGGGCGGGGGGGGTTTGGTCATTATGCTGGGCCACTGACAGCGTCAGGAGCGGTGACGGGGTGTCCCAGGGGCCCGAGGAAAACGGGTAGAATAG
The DNA here is from genome assembly GCF_022379125.1 of Scophthalmus maximus. Taxonomy (NCBI): domain Eukaryota; kingdom Metazoa; phylum Chordata; class Actinopteri; order Pleuronectiformes; family Scophthalmidae; genus Scophthalmus; species Scophthalmus maximus. The sequence continues at coordinate 2,322,852 of NC_061525.1, forward strand.
GGGCAGTTCAACAGTCTTGTTCTTTTTTTGTTGTTGTTTTTTATATCATTAGTTTTGTTAGTCCAGTTTTGGATGCAGGGAGTGGGCAAAATAAGCAACAGAAACACCCAAACACAATACTGAAGACAATGTTTTTTTGAGCATAATTTTTTTTTATGCCAGATACGCTTTCCCCACAACAAAGATCAACAAATTGTGTGGGAAAATAAATAAATAAATATGAAAACACCAAAAAATAAAATAATAAATTAAAAGATTCAATGGTGTTGCCCTAACCCTGTTTATATCCACGTCCCTGTTCTCGATTCCGGCCCCGCATCACCACCAAACCTCAACACCCTCCGTTACCGAATCTCTCGCCAGTAAAGTCTGCTCTCTCAGCAAGCTACCACACGGTGCCCTCGTTCATTTCCGAGGGCGCGTGGGACAGGTGGTTGCTGTATCCGCTGCCGTTCAGTGACAGTGAGGTAAAGGGCGGACTGGGGCCAAACACCTCAGAGGAGATGCTGTGCAGGGGCCCTGGGATTCCGGGCTCCGGGCTGGGAGAGTCCCCTGGATGGTGGGACATGATGTCGGAGAAGCGCTGCACCTCACTGGAGGGGTGGTGGCCTGGCAGGGGGTGGTCCATACCTCCAAGGGGGGTGCCCGTGGGGCCTGATGAGGGCACGAAGGGGAGATCGACTGGGGTCTGGGCCTGTGACGACGGAGGCCCCTGAGGGAAGAAGTCGTAATTCCCTCCCGGGCCATAGTATTCACTTTGATAATCTGTAGATCCAAGAGAAGAAGAAGAAGAAGAAGAATAAAAACAGAAAAAAAAGTCAACGTTAGCTCTAGGAACAATGGGTGTGCAGAAATAACTCCAGAGACATTGAGGAATTCATTCAATATACATAGCTTGATTTGTATTAGAGAGGGAGAAAGACCCTTGCCGTGCTACATTAGTCACAGAGCACGTTACACTTAAATCAAAACTACAATTGGGTGGGGAGAACAACGTGGCCACAAAATTAATTAAAGTGGGGGCCATTTCATCAGCGATTCTACCTACTGAGACCGACTTTCTTTCTCTTTCTTTTTTAAGTTCAGCAGAATATTATTAGATGTTTTGCTTCAGCAGAAAAGACAAAGGCCCGGGCACAAATGAAATTCTCTGAAAATGATCATATATTCAGAAGCACTTGAAGGAGGAGTGTGGTATCAAGTCACTCAGACGTGAAGTTGCTTCACTTAAACTTAACTCAGTGGACGAAGTGACCCAAACAGAATTAACCCTTTCACTTGTGACTGTGAAGAGCCTTTTGGCTGAATATCCACAGCTACCATAATCACTGCAAGCTACGTATTTGTCTTTATAGATATTACTGTAATTCTGTACAGTGGAGGAACACATGCTTTTTGTGAAATCAGCTCAGAATGAAAACGGTGTGCAGGCCTAGTATTTCCTGAGTGTCTGTATAAGACAATCGCAAAGGCCTAGATAAAATGACCTTATTTCTTATCCAACACCTCGGCTAAGGAGGTGTAGATGAGAAAATAGAACAATGTGGGAGCATTGTTTCATTCTGGCAGGGGAGGACAGAACAATTGAAAACAAATGACCGGCCAATAGAGGATATAAGAAAAAATGCAAATTAGTATTTTAAAAAGATGCTACATAAAATGTGCCACTATAGGAGAAAATAACAGGTAGAAAGCAAGATACAAATCAAATTGTTTACGTTGTTTTTTTGTTTTTTTAAAAAGACGCTTCTTTGAAAAACTTTTAGAGATTTTTTTTAAAAACTGTAAACAAACCTCCATAGTAGGAGAAGGGCCCGTTGGGGATGAGCTCCCCGGGCTCCAGCCGGTCCACCAACGTCCTCATTCTCCTCGGGCTGCGGAAAAACGCGTGCCTCCGGGCGCCCAGCGCACTCAACTGCTTCATGCGTCTCTCTTTGGAACGTCGGTTCTGGAACCAGACCTGGACACACACACACACACACACACATATATGGGTCACCTCGAGTTATACTCGGCAAATAGGCACTGTAGGTTGCAGACGCCATTTTGACTGCACTTCAATAGGTATTTTATTGTTGCAGGGATGTGTGAGGGGAGGGGTGGGGATGGGGTGAAGAAGCGGCTGAAATGTATGGGGGGGAAAAGAAGACAAACTACATTTTATTCCCCAAAAAAAAACCAGGACGTTGTTATTTTTGTGGATATGCAAACAAACCCGGCTGTGTAAATTCCCCTCTTTCAGAAGAAAGTGTAATTAGGTGTCATGTTTACCTTGGCGCCTGCGCCAAATTTGGCTCCTTGCTGGAGTAAACAACCGCGCGCTCTGTGTGTTTTGCGCCATGCGTGATGAGCCGGTGCCTTTAACCCGCGACGCTCTGCGGTGGAGACTATCGCGCCCAATTATCTTTACAGGAGCGAGAGTCACATCTAACCTCCCTAATGGTCCTTTAACCCTCCATTTACTCCGACTGGAGGCTGCAGCAGCGGGGGTTTAAAATCTCCAATTAATACTTAATAGGAGGGTTGTTACCAATATATTACCAGGCTCTTGGAGGTTATCATTTCCTAATCTATAGGCCGGATTCCTTTAATTACCCTCTTCCCTTTTACTCCCCTCATACATATTAGATAGCACGTGGTCACTCTCGGTCTTTATCGGTATCAATCTGTTATGTTAAACCTTTTTACCTGCCCCGCAGTCTTATCCACAGTATGATCCCCTCCTCAAAGAAAAAAATTATTAATATATGGATGAAAATCCGTTATTAAAATAAAACTGCAAAAAAAACTGCAAGTAAGTCTGATATAATTCCGGATGTGTACTAGGTAGTGATAACATTTTCCTCGCGAATCTACAATTGACCATAATTCTCTTTCAATAATTTCATGCGCCAAGCATTTCAAGCATTTCAACATTTTTCAGTCGCCAAAATGAAATAAAAATGTCCTATATACAAAACCAATAATAACAATGGTGATGATGATGTGGTCTGTGTTTTATGTTGCTCCTTGTTTAACTTAACGCGGCCCCGTTGTAATTCAGAGGTGTGAGGAAACAGTCTGAAGACCCTGGAAACAGATTTCTGCCTGTTCCACTTGGCTGGCACTGTTCTCAGCGTGGCTAAATGTGCTCGCAAAACGTGATGGCAGCGCCGTGCCAGGACTCCCCGCGCTCCCAGCAGCCCTGCGCCAGTTGGCGACTTTGCCTCGTCCCGCGCGCCAAGGATAAAAAAAAAGCCATATAAATTACCCGTCTCGAAATCAACCTCAGCGGTCAGGCCAATCGTTTGGCTTAATGAATTCAATGTGACGGCGCAGTTTTGGAAGGAGCAGGCCTCCTTTCGAGAGGGGTGAAAGATGTGAGGGCAATGGGTTAGGGGCTGGGGGGTGGAGCTTCTATGATGGGATGAGGCCTGCGAGGTTATGGCAGTCTGGCATCTTGGCAGGCAAATTTTTTTTCCCCCATAAAATATAAGCTGTTACATCACACCTTTTTATGGGTGCGTGACACCCTTTAATATAAAATAAAATTAAAAATATTCGAGAGCCCATCTCCTCTAGAAGTGGGTGTCCTCTGAAATCTATGTCCATTATACTTGAGATTTTCATGATTTACCATCAAACCATGCAGTGACTTATGTCGGGGCAACTTGGTCACTGTGATTTGGCCAATAAATATGGACTAATAGAGACATATTTATGTTGTGGTTTAATCAATTAATGAATTCAAAATGTGATAAAAGGGGTAATCCATCTTGGAAGGACCCGGCCCTGGACGCTACGCGCACTTGTCCCTTTACCTGGATGACCCTCATGTTGAGGCCGGTCTCCTGGGCCAGTTGCTCCCTGATGTGTCTGGTGGGCTTGGGGGTGGCCGCGAACGCCGCCTTCAGCGTCTCCAGCTGCTTGGCCTTGATGGTGGTGCGCGGGCCGCGCCGCTTCCCGCCGAGGTTCTGGTCGTCGTTCTCGTTGTTCACCGTCTCTTTGTCGGACAGCGCGGCGCTCTCCGTGTCCTTTAGCACCACGTCGTCCTGTAGCTGGTCTTGCGAGTCCGGTGATAAACTCGGGTCGCTGCACGCCGTTACTGCACAAATATGAAATGTGGGATTCAGAGCTGTGGTATTCACCCTCATGCATCATCTTAACTACATTTACCACCGACGCTTGGTGGACTATGACCTCAAGCCCGCGATGAAACCCACCAGCATCATTTAAAACCAAACAAAAAACGATCATTTGGGTTTTACGCATTGAAACGGTGCATTCATGCACGTATAATATAAAATCTGGAACATCCATTTCACTAATAGAAAATAAAAAAAAGCTTATTTATGGGCTTTTCTCATTTACAGTGCTGCTACAAAACATAATATAAATCTGACATGACACTTTCTGGAACAAACCCACGCAGCACATTTACATCACAGATCAGCACCTTCAGTGGCCTGAGAGGAGAGAAACGGCATCAGGGAGCAGAGTGATCTGTATATTTTTTTGTTGTCGGGCTCTGCTCTCTGAATGCCGTCTGAGTCCTGGTCATGGAAATGATGAAGCCACTGTGGGGCTGAACACATCACATCCATCACAATTTATTCCGCCTTGTGCTCACACGAACACACACAAACACACACGCGCGCACACACAAGCACTGGCAGGGCTTCCTCCGTACCTGAGAGGAGGTTGGAGTCCTTTACACTGCTGTTGCTCATATAATCGTCTTTGCAAACGAATTTGTTCTCGTCTATGATGTAGAGCTCCTCGCCGGTGGAGAGCTGTTTGTTGCACATCATGCAGGTGAAGCAGTTGAGGTGAAACACTTTGCTGCGGGCCCTTCGGACCAGGTCGTTGGGAGAGATGCCTTGCGAGCAACCGCCGCACTTCGTACCGAACCGTCTGCGAAGGGAATGGGCTGATATTAGTATTGGAATACAGCATATATTCACATGATATTTATTTAACAGCTAAAGTAATCTTGATAAAATAATAATTCTGCTTTTCTTTAAATAATCAACATCAAACCAGGTGTAGAGATAAGGTGGGACGATGAGGATGGAATGATCTACCTTTTTTAGAACATACGGGTCGATAATTATTATTATTTATAATAATAATAATAATAACAATAATAATATTCTGATTATTGTTGTTGTTTTTGTTGTTGTCTTGACTCAGTGTAGCCTGAAGTCACAGTAAATTTAATACTTATAAAAAGCAGTTCATTCCCAATCCTATATTGAAAATTTAGTGTCTAGAATTTTAAACCTCTTACATGTAATATTTTAAATATGAAATCTAATGGTTAGAAGAATGGATCACCTCCAGATATTAAAAATGTGGACCAAGGAAATCAGCTTCAAGTCAAACTTTAACAGAAACATTATTAAAAAACGCATTTTAGGAGCTTTGTGGACCTTGTGCTAAGTACTAAATTAAGAATAAACATCCATGCTCAACACTGACATTATATTTATTTGTATTATTACTACTGATAATATTATTATTAGGGCCCAAGCGCCAACAGGCGTGAAGCACTATTGCAACTGAATGAATTAGTCTTGTTATCATCATTATTTTTATTAATTTTAATATTAATATTATTTTTATTGCTTTTTTTTTACATTATTTGAATTGTAAAATAAAATGTAATTATTTTATGCACGATCTCAATTCTATTTCACTTCCATTCTACCTCCAGGCCCGCTGAAGTGACTGTTTGTTCAATGACATGTTCATCTCTACATTTTGCAGCCGTCCATCTTTAGAATAATAAATGGCGGCCTCACAGTTAAACGATGTGTATTGAGCGGCGTGCACCGCTTGTTGACTGCACGTCTGTGATTGCATTGTCTGCGGACTTGATCTTTTCAACTAGTTTACTATTCAAATCCACTTATCACATCCTCCTCAGTCGGACTGAGCAAACACACCGGGCAGCGGCTCTTCTGGCCGCGGTTTGATCCTGTGTGCCCCCCCCCCCCCCCCCCCCCCCACCCCCCCTCCCCAGCCGGGCATGCTGTAAAAAAAACCCCCCAAAAAACACCTAAACACCCCAAACTGTGATTTCCTCGATTTCCTAACAAACCTCCCCCCTCCCTGCTGCGAGCGAGTGCACACGCGTTAAATGTGGCTGCCTCTCTTTTGTTGTTGTTTTGCATAAGAATTCAAATTAACAAGCTTTTAATTACTCGCTCTTAATCAAGGCTTATCGCCTGCAAGTCCTCACTCACGCCTACAGGCACGGACCGGTCGTTCTGTTCATTTATTTAGAGGAGAAAACAATGAATTAAACCAAGAGTTTGACTGTGAAGATGTGGCAAGGTTTAAATGTCTGTTCTGATTGTCTCGTTTATCTTTAATACTTTTAAAAGGATTTTACCGATTTTATTTTCAGTTTGTCTGAAAAAAAAAGAGTGAGTTTAATTTTATCAGGAGTCAATTACTTAGATTTTTTTTCCCCTGGTGATTGGTGAGACAAAACAACAAATTCAAAAGTTGTTAATCATATTGAAGCTGCAGCATTATGAATAAACAGAAAACTAAATGTTTTTTTTCATTGAATCCTATATTTGCAGTGTTCCCTTCTATTTTTTACGAGGCGCCCTCACATGTATGCACCTATTTTATGCAACCGTTCAGATCTATAGAATTTGATTCATAATTTCCTAAATGTGTGTGTCGATGTGTACCTGCTGCTTTAACTGTCCAGCCCTTGCCTTTAGAACACACACATATCAATACACGGCGTTGAGGAGTTTTCCTGGCACCTTCCCCCGGGCTTACCTAAAGAAATCATTCTTGCAGTACAGTCTCCCCTCTCGTGAAAAACATTTCTCAGTCAAATTGCACTTGCACTCGCAGCACTGCACGCATTTGACGTGCCAGGCTCTGTCCAGCACGTTGAGCAGAAAGCGGTCCAGGATAGGCCTCTCGCAGCCGGCGCAGTGGACCATGGCTTTGGCTGGCTGGGCGACAACCCCACAGATGAAGCGCACACGCACAAACAAAATCAACAGCGCAGGCCGAGCATTGACCGAGTATCTGCTTCCTCCCCTCCCCGATTCGCCTGGAGCTCCCGGGTCAATGTGCGCGGAGAAGCCAGTCGATCAGGTGTCAACACAGATTTCTCCCTGCAAGCGTAAAAAGGCTTAAGGGTCCAAAAGGAAGAAGAAAAAAAAAACAGTGGAGTGGATAGTGGCAGCGTACTCTCTCTTTCTGTCTGTCGCTCTCTCTCTCGCTTGGAAAAGCCACAAGGAGATATATAAATAAATAGATTAGTCCTTTATTTCATCCGGAGCAAAAGCGCACAATTCAACCAAAATGCAGCTTTCAAAACAGGAAGCCGCAAGTCGGCTCAGACGAGAAGAACGGAGCCAGTTTGCTTGTCCCGGCGCTCTTCGGAGGGATGCATCGGCCGAGGAGAAGAGCGTCGTGTGCCAGTCACTGATGGAAGAGGCGTCTAATAAAATTCTTTGAGGGCACAGCTGTCACACAACAAGACACGCACGCCTATAAATAATTCAGTGTACTTTGACATGGCCGCATATCCACCGTTCACAGCCCGGCGAGAAACAAAAATCCCACAGCCAAAAATATTCAAACAACACAGGAGTGTTTCCTCCCCTCGGTGTGTCGGACGATCCTGGACGTTCAGCCTGCGGTGGCGGAAAGACGCTGGCATGCGCTGGCGGCTCCGTTAGTAGTAGGTGTGTGAGCTGGGATGTCCTCAGTCTCCAATACCATGCGTATGCTGGGATGCGCTGGGTCTCCAGTACACTGTCTTGCTCCTAAAGCTCCAGCCCAGCCTTATTCCCAGCCTCCTGACGTCAGGCCGCGGCCCGTCCAATCAGCGCCGCGCCATGCCAGCAAACATCAAGCCGCCCCATCATAACCCAGCGAGGGCTCTGCCTGCTATTTATGCCGCACACTCAAGACACCAATTGTCAAGAATTTCCCTGCAAACTGTCATATGTAAGTGAATGTGTTTGGAGGAAGTAGCCGCGGCGGAGGGCGAGCAGCGCGGAGGGAGAGACGCCACTTTTCAGCCGCTGAGAAAATTGTCTTCTGGGCATGAGGTGGGACATGAAGGAGGGATCGGAGCAGGTAGATACGGTGGCGTCTTCAGGACGAAGAGGTTGCAGGCGCATATTGCATGGCGCGCTCCCAGTTTATTCGTGTAAAGTTACTTTGCGCCCGAAAATTACGCACGAGTTTGGGCATGTGTTTGTACGGGCATGTTTGTTTTCTAACATCACCAATAAAGCAGCTGTTCGTTAAAATATAAAGTCTTCAGTAGGGGCTAGGTGTTTGATTACACAGCAGGAAGCTGCAATCTTATTCAGGTGATGGGTTGTATATGTGACCGGTATCTTCATCCCCCCCAGTGTCTTGCCAACATTATGTTTCCTCGGGCGTCTGCAGTAGCGCACTTTCAGCGGTTTTCGCTTTGGTGCGACGGTGCGACGTGGAAGTGAAAGACAGAAAGGCTCTAAAGTTGACAGCTCATGCGGCTCAGCGCGTCGTGGGGCTCGCGGCACAGACACCTCGGACAATTCATTAGGGGAGGTCCAATCCACTTCAAGTCGACCTTCAGTAAATAACACCACGAGCCTAACTGCCTACTGGACTATAAATCATCCCCATCAAATTAATCAGACAGTATTTTGAGTTGATGATTTACAGGCCTGAAGTTTTCAACAATTTCAATATTCAACTTTTGTCATGCTCAGATATATAAAAAAAAATCGATTATTCTGGTTATATCTGGTTGGAAATGAACAAATAATGTACACGCTAGCTGAACAAATTAATTTCGCTGCATCATCTAATCAACTAGTTCGGAGTAATTAATCTGTGTAACGTTTGTTTACAAGAATTGTTCTGCTGTGGCCTCGAAGACAATGAGCTGAATAAATGAAGGTACAATAAGGGAATATGTTGTATTTGTCTTTGTTCGTCCTGAGAGGGAATCGGCCGCGCTCCTTGCGTACTGTACCGCAGAGGGGGGAAAAGCGAACCAGGGACACCCGTTTATTGTCTACCAATAGCCCGCCAGCGTCCTCCTGCATATGGGCTGCTTCTCATGCAAAACGCCAGCCCGTCCCGTCCAGCTGCCTCTCGGCGTCTGGGGAGCGCCCCTTCAACAGGACATGTGTTACTGGCTTGAAGAAAAGAGATAAGGCTTCAAAACACACAGAACAGACCCCATCTCGCTCTCCTTTTCCCACATTTTTTTTTTTTTAAATTTGCATCTCCTCTCACTCTGCTCCAATCTCCTCATCCTTTTCATATCTTTTGCTACTACTGCCATGTTTTTTTTTTTTGTTTTTTTTTCCTGTTTGTGGGGCGAGCGCATCCTGCTCAGCATCTGGTGACGTTTCCATCACAGAGTCAGTGAGGGTCACTAAGCAGGGACAATTTGGCGGGCCAAAGATCTGCATATAGGAGGGCAACCAGCAATGGAAATATTCCGTTTTGCCTTTGGACTACAGAATGTATTAAATGTTTTTTTTCTTTCCTGCATTTAAACCCAGAGACGTGCTCGGAAATATCTGACAGTCTGCGGGCCCCACACTCTCCAGCACCACGCGAACTTGTAAATGCAGCATGTAAACGACAAAAAAGTTGTTGTTATTTCCATGTGTAGAAGATGCCTCGATAGTCTGTCAGCGGGGATAATCTCTGCCTGATTTAGAATAAGCCAGGGAGAGAGAAAGCCAGGCTCACAGAGGAAGATTAATCCACGAACAGAAGGAAATCAAAATATAGGCTATAGGCTTAAAATACCCCGGCTCCCTTCAAGGCAGAGACACTATTAAATGCAAAAAAAATGGTTTTAACCTTACCGCTGTAATCCCTTACTAGCGATGGATTTTTTTTTTTATTCACACTCATATTTTCACTCGGGTGCAGGCAGAAGTTGGAAATTGGAATATGTGGCGCAGCGTTTGTGCTCACGTTAAAGGAAACAAAACTTTATTTCCCCCTCTTATTGTGACTGCAGGTGCATTCAATGTGGGGCGGCCCTGCCAGCAGGCCTGTTCAGACAAGTACAATGAAGGCGGGAGAAAATTAAAATCGAAATACCCTGAATTTTCTTTTTTCATTGATGCACAATAAGCTGATTATTTGATTTACATTTTATATTTAACGCGTCTGTTTCGCCTCCTCACGAGTCTCACGTGGACCAACAACAGGCCGCGCAGCCTCGGAGAAGAAGAGGGATCCTCCTGCACCAGGGCCACGGCGTAGTACAGCAGCCCAGGAGATTTGGGGTTTATGAAGTGCAGACAAGTGAAGTGGTACACTGCGAGATAATTAATCTGAGATAATGAACGAGGCTGTGAAGATGCATGCAATCATTAATTCTAATCATGACACGTTTATTTGTCTCCCCTATCTCCCCCAGGCTCAGTTTAGCGACACTGTGTCACCGCGAGAGCGCGCGAGGGGCTCGGCTGCAGGGAGGAGAGGACGTCGGCGCACAGACTAAATGCTGCACGGAGCAGGTGATCTGAAAAAAAAAAGTGTTTAAATTATGACAAATAAATGCTCAGAGGCTTTGACCTCATACAACTGGACCAGTGAGGCCGGACTGGGGCGTTGATCAGCTGGGTGCACCGGGGTGGACGTGGGTGGGGCGAGGGGGTACCGGTCCTCTGCTCTGTTCTGCTTTTTCTAGTCTCTCTGTATAGGATTCTTATTTTTCTTCTTCTCCTTATTCAAAACGAAAAAATACGGGCACTGCGCTTCAAATTCATAATCAGCCACATTAATCATGGTCGTTTGCGACAGCGTTTATTTCAGGAATAAACGGCCCCGTTTCTGTGAAACTCGCTCAGTTGAAATCGTTTGTATTATTTTTCCTTCTCTATTCCTACCTGGGACGCTTCACCGCGTGGAACAAGGCGGATATTCGGAGGTGAATGTGAGGTAATTGACATGGAATTACCAAGAGCAATTTTATGAACATAAAAAAACAAAAAAATAAGCATTTTCTACATTTTCTGTGAAAAATAATAATCCTATTTTCACTTTAAGAAAATATATCTATTAATTAAAAGCTCTAAAATAATCTTCACCTTTTTACAAATCATATTCATTCATTGATATTTTTGTGTTTAAATACTGCTTTTATCGCCAAGTTAGCTTCAGCCTTGGATGCGCAAACTGCACTCAAATAGCGCACATTTACCTTAAAGTTGTTTACCGCCATGTACATAAATTCGTGGTGTTGGAGGGGGGGAGAGGGTGGGATGCATTTCTCTGTCCCTGCCTGGGCTGTCAATCATTCTTCACAGCATTATCACGAACCTCCCAGGACTGGAGTCCGTCCATCCTTCCAGTGTCCACCACGGCGCAGGATGCTCACGCAGCAGAAAGGGCATCTGGGGAAATTCTGAATGTGTAACCCACATGCAGCTAACGCAAAGCAAGCAGTGTGTGTGTGTGTGTGTGTGTGTGTGTATGTCCTCCTCCTTCTCCTGCACATCAGCGGCCAAACATATGCCGATGTGAACTCAACGTGGATTATTGAGCCACACAGCAACTCTACGCAAACATTTTCCCGACTTTTCAACTCCAGTCCCAGCCTGGGCTGAGATAAATCCAATGGATTTTATAGATCATCTCCCTACAGCTGTCCTTTCTCAGTCAGTCACACACACACACGCACGCACACCCACCCACCCACCCAGACACACACACACACACACACACACACACACACGGAGGCCGCCATGATCTGCTGCTCCACCACAACCATCATCTACAGCCACCGATGCCCTCACTGTCCGTGTGTGTTTCTCAAGGAGATCATATGACTCAGTGAATTAGTGAACTGGGGAGGGGTTGGAGGCAGAGTTGGGCGGTGGTGATGGTGTGTGTGTGTGGGGGGGGGGGGTCCAGAACAGTAATCCTGCATGAGACTCCGGGGTCACCCGGAAACAAGGCCACCATCACCACAATCCCTCTTGCTCCTCTAGGGGGCGAATTCAATCCGGGTCCCACAGGCCACGATACTATCACTGTTTCTTTCTCATATGTTGTTACGCGATTCGTTCCTCCTTATTCCTGGCCTAATATGTTTAGCAGTTAAATAGATGTTTAAACATTTATTTATTACATGAAGAATGTAATGTTTTATTCATTCTTTTTTCTCTTTTGAGTTTGACAACCAAAATTGAGTCTGTCTGTCTGTCTGTCTTTCTGTCTATCTATCTATCTATCTATCTATCTATCTATCTATCTATCTATCTATCTAACTATCTATCTAACTATCTACATATCTAGATATCTGTCTGTCTGTCTTTCTGTCTATCTATCTATCTATCTATCTATCTATCTAACTATCTATCTAACTATCTACATATCTAGATATCTGTCTGTCTGTCTGTCTGTCTGTCTGTCTGTCTGTCTATCTATCTATCTATCTATCTATCTATCTAACTATCTATCTAACTATCTACATATCTAGATATCTGTCTGTCTTTCTGTCTGTCTATAAACGAACAACAAATAAGTAAATAAAGCCATAAAAAAATAGTCAACGAATGTCGTGCTTATTTGGTGTTTTCTTTTCTTTTTCTTTCGTTCTGTGAATGTATTTTAATCCATGACGGGACACTGGAGTCCTCCCGGTATCACCCATTAATAATAATTTTCATTCAAACTCAGAGATCAGAGGCCCCCCACCTCATCATATCACTGACTGAGAGCCGTCACTGTAAATCGAAACAAAACAAAAAAAAGCTCCGTCTCTCTCTCTCTCTTCTTTTTTTTTGCTTCCCCTCATGCTCCAAACAGAGTCGGTGAACGAACACGCAGGGAAGCCGCCTAATGCACTTCCCCTAGTTTAGATTAATGGTACTCCGCGCCCATTCCGCAGTCGGGGTGAAAGGGCTAGGATCACTAATGATTATAATATAATGTGTGGCGATAACCACTCCCTCTGAGATATTATCGCCCGCTGGCCCAATGCTCAGGGGACGGGGCTGCGTGGCTGCAGCGCGGCAGATATCCGCTGCTGCTGCTGCGGCGGATTTCTGCGCCCTGATATGAAACAAGCCCGCAAGCGCGGAGAGGGGGAGAACTGGCCGCTGCTGATACCTGCACTGAAATATGCAACATGAGCAGAGCGGCCCGTGGGTGCTGTCCAACATACAGTCGTTGCCGTTTCTGTTTTGTCTGCCATTAGAAATGAGAGGATGGGATTATTATGTTTTTTAAAAAAATTGTTTTCATCCAGGAGCGTCCAGCCTCTAATTCTCACTTAATCGTTATAAATCCGATAAGAGAGAAGAAAAAAAAAAAAGGCCTTGATTTTAATAATTATTATTTGATTCCTACCTTGGACACTAAGTGCAGGCACCGGAACCCTCATTGATTGGTTCTTTAAGGAAACGGTCGTTAGGGTTCTTCGATCACAGGAGTGGGTGTCTTACATAATGCAAAACAAGATGTTATTAAAACCCCTGCCATCTTAAAATGAGAGGAACAAAACAAACATTAAACACAACAAAAAGCCCCAAATAATTCCGTAGATTCGATTTAATGCCGTCACCACCTTGTCACGTTCAAACCTCTCTTTTTGCGAGGTGCTGTCGTCAATTGATTGGAGCCCCATTGAAGATGATTTATATTTCATTATTATTGAAACTGTGATTACAAACAAAGGTAAGACATGGATTTCAAGAATTACACCCAAACTTTCAATCTGATTTTATGGCTGCTTTATTGTAATCTACACATGCAGGCATGTGTATGTGGTTCAACAGAGGGGAATTAGCGATGAATATTTCGTGTATCTCAGAATCTCTAGATCTGTTTTGAAAGATAGCTCCTGCACGTGCGTCTGCCTGGTAAATTCAGTCGCAGGCGCGTAAAAGTCACCGTTCTCAAACCTTACCTCATTCCAAAGAGACACATGTAACAATCAGTGTGGAACCACAGATGTCCACATGTACCTCGAAATGAAAGAGAGAGAGAGAAAAAACAAAACACGGGCCCTCAAACAAGAATCAAGACGCCTCTGATTGTTCCAAACGTGAACGCGCGCAACTTTTCCAAAGCCGATTAGGCTGGAAATCCCTGCATAATTATCGACGTTCACTGATCAATAACAAACAGCTAAATCCTCTACAACGTCTGCGGAAAAAAACGCCGCGAGAGAGGGACGGAGAGGAAGAGGGAGAGGAAGAGGAAGAGGAGGAGGAGGAGGAGGAAGAAGAAGTGGAGTGAGCGATGCTGCTGCGCTGGACGCACCGCGGCCAATCCCGCGCGATCCGTCTTCATTGGAGCTTGTGTGTGTAAAAAGCACAAGGCGCGAGCGTAAGGTAAAGCCCGCATCAAAGCCGCGGCTTTATTTTTATATCCAATAGATCAGCGGGCAGACAAAGCTTTATTTTCGCCAGGAGAGACATATTTTACCTCTGCCTCACGGTTTTATGTTGGAGAGGTGTCAGCCGGGGGAAATGGATGGCTAATGCATAGGCAAAACGCTGCTCGCCTCGGCATGCTGCACGTCAGAGGGCGACTGCAGGGGAGAGCAGCGGGGATTTAGGGCCCCTGGGGTCCAACACGGGGGACTGAGTACTGGGGGGGGGGGGGGGGTTACTGTAGCTCGTGACACAGTTGAAAACAGAAGCACATTAAAGTCACACAAACTCAGTTATAACATGAATTTGCCATTTGATACAAATTCGGCATGGGCGGCGCTAGGATTTTGTCACTGCTGTGGCTCAGTAGTTGCTAGTTCATTTTCAAAATACACTCCCCCCTATTGTTTCTTTACATCATTACATTATTCACAAAGAGAGCAACAATAAGTTATCATCAAAAAACTCTTTCGACAGAGATCATTGGTTGAAAAGGGTCAGTGGTCATATAGCTCATAACACACTCCAACATGTGCACAAGCACAGAGTCCGATAAGAGTCTCCTGAACCAGTGTGCTGGAGACCAGGCTTGGTCCCAGTATGTGTGGGGTCAAAAGCACAGCCCTCAAATCTCCGAGGCACCCCGCCACTCCTCCCTGAAATCTCTTTTATTAGATTACAGGTCAAACTCTGAGGTAAATTAACGACACGAAGAATACAATGTTGAAGAATATGACGAAGAAAAAGAAGATTAGCAAATGAGACATTTAATCCAGGGACAGTTTGTGACACACACTCAAACACATAATACAATATAGTCATATGTATATGTAATACGAATAAACCAACACGATATTTTAATGTTAAATTACAAACATATCCAGAGCTGTCCAATGATGATGACATCTGATCATAATCTGCCTTGTCAGCTGTCAACAATGCATGAAAGGTTCGGGAGAAGCTAGTCAGTGGATCCAAAGTCCCTACTTTTCAACTGTAGTTAAAGGTGAAGCTACACTAAGTTAACATGGTAACATTTAAAGTGATACAGGGAAAACGTTTTTGGGATGAATAACTGAATTATTATATGAAAAAAAGGGATATGTGTACTTTGCAACCAAAATGAACTGAGCAGCCAGGTAGGTTTGCTTTGTGCTGCCTATAAATGCATCAGAACATTATAACATGACACTACATCCATTGATCCATTTGTTTCTAAATCAGTTGTTTGAAACATTTTTTTCCCCAGACAGGGGGATTTCATTTAAATATCTAATGTACTAATATGTTTTTTAAAATGAATGCATGTTTGTCTGTGTGTCCCATGTTGGCGGTGTCTAAATGCTGGTTCAGAAGCTTTTCTCTGCCAATCTTTTACATTAAATGCATTAATGCAACCTGCCAAATTTAAAGATGGCATTACAGAACATAGGGCTCAAACGTATCTGTCCGAATCGGCCTCGCAATCACCACATTAGCTGAACCTACTTCAAACCCCTCTCACTCATCCCTGCACGGGACTATTAACTCGTTTGTTAAAATGGCGTGCACTGCTCACCGGCTGACATGAATGCAGATTTCTCGTTATATGCTGCTAAGAGTTAACAAGATTTACAATGCTGCTCAAAACACAGAGCTTCCCTGTCACATTCCACCCTCATGCTAAATAGAAATCTTAAGAAGTAATTGGAATTTACTGCATACCTGAATAACTGCATATAAATAAGCACACATTTCATTGGGGGGTTCACTGACTCTGTTTGGTCGCATAAAAACTGCTGCATGCATTATAATACACAGCAAATAATCTTATTTTGCTAGAGCCGTTGCTATATGCTTGGGATTCTGTCCAAATTACCGAGGATTCAAACAAGCGTTTTCAATTTATTAAACCTATATGGGCAACATTTCATTTTAATGGGACAATTTATATCTGGGAAGGGATTATCAGGGGTTGGTTGAAACCATGGCAGTGTATAAATCTGACTGTGTTCATCTCATTTAAAGGCAGGCGGCTGCTTTTTCTCTGCTCAGGCCTGTTTCAGTGGATGGAGAAGCATTGTTCAGGTGCCTCACAAGGCCTCACCCCCCCCCCCCCCCCCCCCCCCCCCCCCCACAGCCGAAAGGCAAAACTAGCTCCTTGACTTTGGCCATGTCTCCCAGACAAATTCCTCAATTCTCAACACCTTTATGAGCCTGCATGCGCTCACCGAATTTGGTGAAGGAGGACACAAATCCTCCGGATGGGATTGGCAGTCATGCCCCCGGTCTCTCGGCCTGACACGCTCGGGATGTAAAGTGGCCGTCGACGGCGCGACCCCCCCGGTCGAGAGGGATTTGGAGATAATGACATTGTCGCCTCTATTAAGATTCACATTAACCATTTCACCACACGACCCCGGTTCCCTTTGTCCCAGCCCCTGTGTCAAAAGCCTCCCAGTCTCCCTGTGCCTTTGGCAATATTCAAAGCTGACCAAACAACCGGCACGTGCACATCCTCCATTCCTGGGAAGCAAAAAACGGAGGTTGTACATATGCAAAGAAATACAAAAAAAATTGCTCCATGAATGAGGAAATATGCCCCGCCACACAACAAGTGGGGCATATTTCCAAATTCATGGAGCAAATTGTTTGGTTGCAAATCTATCCCCTTTGCCTGTATCTATCAATGTCTGAGGAATATGACTTGTCTTTTCCTTTCCACTGACTGAAAGGCACCTACACCAAGGGATCCCTCTCTCTCTCTCTCTCTCACTGTCACGCACTCATACACACACCAACCCCTAGTTGCCACCCCTGCTGGCTCCCAGAGCTGTGACTGTGGGAGGGAGGCCAAATTGTTTGTCTCTCCCCGTGTCAGGGCTCTGCAGCGGGGATGAGACCATGAGAACAACTGCTCCCTGTCTGGCTCCTGGCTGATGGCTCCATCAGGTTAGAGCAACAGGGAGTCTGATGCTGTGTGTGTGTGTGTGTGTGTGTGTGTGTGTGTGTGTGTGTGTGTGTGTGTGTGTGCGCGTGTGTGTGTGTTAGCGTTTCAGGAGAGGTAGGTAGATCTCTCCAGGAGCAGAGGGTGATGCTGTGCAAGACCAAGTTCAGCAGTAGAGGTTGAAAAGTGATTGTTTGGAAGCACAGTGCAAAAAGTCCTATTTCACTGACTTGTTACCACCAAACATGGGGACAAAACAAAAACAACCACGGAACACCTCAGAAGGTTAAGTTAATCAGGCTCAACATTGAGATTAGAGACGTGAAATGTTGTGCTGACTCAAAATATCAGAAATACAGCTACCATACACTGTGAAGTGTTATGATCTCGAATTATTAACATGTAATCCATCTGCCACTACTTCTGGTAGTGGGCAGACGGCCTACTACTAGGCAAAAACCAGGGAGTCGCAGTGCCAGCCGCCAGCACGTCTATGAAGGTGTCGACGAGTGACGTTTACAAAGTGCGCTTGCAGAGTTGTGTGGTGTGGGCCCGTACCATTTTTGTTTTGTTTTCGATTAACAGAGTCAGGGCCGTGAGGAAATATTCGCATAACCCCTATTCACTGATTTTTACAAAACGTGTATTGCTTTAGAATCGCTTACTGCCCCTTTAACACGGGCAGTCATGGTTAATATCAGTCTTGTCATCTATCTGCTGTGAGATGAGAAGACTGAGATATAACATTTTATTGTATTTGTACTTAGCACTCTTTTTTTTTTATTATCACTACTTAATTTTCCAGGAGCAATTGTCGAAAAATCAACAGGCGATAACATTGAAAATTAAGTTTTTTGTTGATCGTCATCAGAATAAAGATACTCTCAAAATTGATGTTTCTTCAATATGATCCCCCAAAAATGTTACACTTCAAAATGTAAGGAATGAGTGTAATTAATCTTTAGCAATCATTCTTGTGTGAACCATGTACATGGATCTATTTAATGTTGACTGAGCCGTGGGATCTCGGGTGGTCCTCAGAGGTCTGTGCGAATGGGGAGCCCAGTGATCCTTTAGCCAGGACATAAATACTCTACACAGGAGCAAGGTGACTGCTAACAGTCATCTAGTATTTATTGGCATTTCCTCCACATTGATTTTCTACAGCGCATCGCATGCAGTGCATGTGTTGGACAGCGTTAAGTCATATTTCCATCCTTGCTTGTGTGTGTGTGTATGTGTGTGTGTGTGTGTGTATGTGTGTGTGTCACTGGATCCTTTTTTTAGTCCACATCATTTCCCGGCCCTTCTCCTCTGATAATGCAGATGAGGTGGTTATGCTGCTGCATGGAGAACCCTCCTCCTCGCTCGACTCGCTATGCCTGCAGATGAGTTGAAAGGGTGAGGAGGTCACAACCTTCCTGGGGGATGTTTTACGATGACATGGCTGGCAAGGTCTGATTTGTCTCCACTGGAGCGTGCTGCTGGCGTCTTCACACCCGGCCACAGAGAAAGAGAGAAATAGAGATAAATAGAGAGAGGGCAGAGAGAAACAGAGAGTGTGTGTGCACAGAGGGAAAGTGTTGTTTGGAGGGGGGAAGGTGGTGGTGGGGTGGGGTTTGCCGGAGGTTGGGTGGAGGAGGGTGGGCTGTAAATTAGCTGGCTTGGCAAACTGATGGTCAGCAGTATAGTTTCAGAGAAGAGCACCGCCCTTGACCCCCTGCTGGACATCCAGCTGAGCCCCCGAGGGAGGTGGAGGCAGCGTAAAAAGACTGGAAGCTATTGGACATCAGATGTGACCATATAGGTTCCCTTCTTTTTCTCTGTGGTAAACACATATTCTGGTTCACTGCCAGAATCCCAGTCATTCAGGACAAAGTTATGGTTAATGTTGGGATTGGGGCTCAGGATACAGACAATGACGCCGAAATGTGGTGTAAAAACCCACTAACATACAGATTTCTCTTATAGTACATATCCTCTTATTCAACATGTGTTGCTGACAGTTTCATACACATTGTTCCAGGAATATCCAGGCTAAGGGTGACTGAAATACTGAAACATGTGGCATGTTTTATTTTCATGGATTCACCATTCAATCAAATGAAAACATGTACATGTAATTTGTTGTTATTTCCGTCTATGTATGCATGTGTGTGTATGATTGTGATATTGAGACGAGAGAACACGTTTTTTACATATGTATTGTATGTTTGCACTATTTTTGTATTTTTACTTTTTTTAACAGCAGTCACTGTATGTGTCCAAGACAAATTTCCCCATGGTACAATCAAATATATGTAATCTAATCTGATCTAATCTAATCAAATGTCAGATTTAATTTTAAGGATCCGAAAAATCTGGAGTATTGTGGTGTAATAAAAGGCTAACGCATGTGTTTTAAATATAAGATTAGTGTGAAAGTAGCCTCCGATTCACTGAAAACTTCACTGGAAAACCGTTTTAGAATGCATGCAACACCCTGTTCCAAAAATGCTCACGATTGAAATTGGCCTATTCTTTCTCTGATTTGTATTTGCATTCATAGAGCTCATTAATAGAGGAAGTTATTAGAAGCACCCTGAGGTGCTTCAGATGGTGATTAGAGAGTTAAACAAGCTAGAGGGGCACACCGTACGAAAGATGGTGGCTTCATTAGCATGGAGTTTGCTGGAATGCACCCCCCCCCCCCCCCCCCCATGGTGAGTAGTGTGGGAGAGTTAACAACCGGCAACACACAAATCATGTAATCCCTGACAATGGAAGACAAACATGGGAGCAGATCTAATCTAATCAGGAGGAATTCTTTTATCTGGGTCCACCTCAGCCTGTTCACACACAGTGCACAGTCCCACTGCAAAACCGTATGGCCACTGATGGATAATAGTAAACCCAGGGGGGAGGCAGGGGTGTTCAAATTTTGATTACTCTATATGAGTCTTATTGTAAATAAAATGTCTTGTGCAGACCCAAACCAACAGTGATTGGCTCACACATACAGGTAATGTGTGTGTGTGTGTGTGTGTGTGTGTGTGTGTGTGTGTGTGTGTCCAGAGCCCAGTATATCTAATTCCTTTGTGCCCTAGTGCTCCATTGTTGTCTAAAAATTAGAGGAAAAAATATCAGTAAGCATCAAAAATGCATGTTCCCTATCCTAATACATTGTAGAGGGGCAGTGGCTCAGAGGTAGAGATGGTAGTCCACGTACCAGAAGGTACACGGTTCGATTGCTGCTTCCTCCAGTCCGTATGTCAGCTCTTGCTGCCTTTACTCGTACTGTAAAGTGATTTGAGTGGTCAATAAGACAAAAGAAAAGTGCAATATGAATACACTCCAATTACCATCCCTACAGCTTGATGAGTAAACAAGGTAATATGAGGTATGCCTGACATATCTGATCTTATTAAATTCAATTCAAATTGTACGTGAAATTATGTTTCACCCTCATTAAAAAAACTCAACTAAATTACATGGATACCTTTTACTCTGATACACATGTTTTCCTCTTGTGCACATAAATAAAGAAAATAAATATCATTATTAAAAATATATATATGTCTTTAGGGCCATTTTGCATGTAATCCCAAACAAATCCAGATCAAACCGACACAGGGAGGAAGATATGCATATGCACGGCAGCATTCAGTAAACTTAAAAGTAGCGCACATGATGATTGGACAGCCTAAGCCAAGATGAAAGTGTGTGCAAATGCAAAGAATAGTCTTAATTGACCACAGTAGTCATATTCATCTTTATCACTTGGGCTTAAATACTTTCCAAAGTTGATGTGAACTGATTCCGTCCAAATCGGCATCCTCCTGTAAATATGCCTTGTCAGTTACAGGTACAAGACTGTATTGGCTCCCCCTCTACTCGGTGTAACACTGCGGCCCACCATGAATCAAACAAGCTGCCAATTCATCGGGGAGCCATCGCTGGGAATATATAGCAGCTCCTGGGTTACTTTCTATTGTAATAGATGCATTGTGCCGTTAAAGAATATCCCAGCCTGTATTCAAGCAGAATGAACAACAAGGGGAAGCAGAAGAAAGAGTCTGGTGCAGATTCAGAGGGAAGTAGCATAATTAGAAAGAGATGGATCGGGGGAGGTTCAGTTGCTCTAGATGTGAAATCTAATTTCTATATAATGTCATTTAAATCCTGTGA
The DNA here is from genome assembly GCF_022379125.1 of Scophthalmus maximus. NCBI lineage: Eukaryota > Metazoa > Chordata > Actinopteri > Pleuronectiformes > Scophthalmidae > Scophthalmus > Scophthalmus maximus. The sequence continues at coordinate 2,344,317 of NC_061525.1, forward strand.
TCCAGGAATTGTATTTTCACTCGGATTATCGGAATCATCAGCCCGCGAATGCATAAGATACCTGCCACTCATTGTGCAAGTATGTGTGTGTGTGTGTGTGTGTGTGTTGTGTGTGAATTTGTCCTCTGGGTGGGTTTGAGGGGGTTATTGGGGTGGCGGATTTAGTGCTCCTCAAGTTCACAAGTTGCAAGCTTTCTGGGATGAGCATAGTGATTCAAAGGAAAGATGAAATCCAGTAGAACTTGAATGAAAATAGGGAGCGGAGGGGTTTAACAGGAGATTTTTTGAAGGCAGCTCAGGGGGAGAAAACAAAATATGTCTGAAGAGAAAAGTGATTGTGAACTAATTTAAGCAGAAAACTTTTAGTCTAATCTTAGTTTAGAAAAAAAAGGAATGAAATGAAGAGAAAAAAAGGTTCTTACTGGTGCTCGTACACACTGTGCAGACGTGTTGCCTTGCTCTCACCTCTGAAAGATAGTATGTTTTAATGGTTAATGATATTGCTGCACACACCAATAAAATATCTCTCATACTGTTTCACGCTGACCCTGTTCTGCTTCTCGGGGGAAATGTATGTACTCTGCATGTCTGTCGAGGATAATAAAGTTTGTTTTAGGCTCGGCGGCTCTTTAGGGAAAAGTAGAAATTCAGGAAGACAGAATTATGATCAAGGAGGACGCTGCCATCATTCATTGGGATGATACAATGACACAACACAAATTTATTAATCCCCTCGGCGCAATCGCAAACTACAGTTGAGAATAATAAAGAGATATTGAAGCCAGCTGATGTGCCACAAGAACAGCAGTTGCCCATACTTTATGACCGGCTAAGATGTTTTGAGGAGAAATAGAGATTAAAAATGACTATTTCCCAATAACGCGTAGACGACGTAGTGGTCGATTTTCTTGGCTTTGATTATTATCCAGCAGTCAGTAAGGTTGAAGCACGTATGGCGGCCTCTCCCTCTCTCTCTCCTCTCTACTTCTCTCCAGTTCTTTCTAGTTGTCTGTCTTCCAGGTGTACCAGAGGACGTGGCCTGAGGTCACATCCACACTAACAGGAAAACAATCTCAAAAAGTTTTTGGCTCCATATCAGTCATCATCAAATTTTTTTTTTCATTCCATACTAACGTGCATGCCTGAAAACGCATATCATGTGACCAATTAAACTGCATCACATGCCACAGCATTACCAAATAAGGCTTGAACTGCTCAGTTGCTAGCAAAGACGACTGGGTCCACAATGCATCCATGTCACATTCAACACTGGTTAGGCTGTTGCCGTTTGTTTTCTTCTGGAAAGTGGTATCCTGACGGATACGTCGATACGCTGAGCAGCCAGGAAGCCTTCCCTGTGTCTTTCACTTTGTTTGGTTTTTTGTTATCTTGCATTACTCCATATTTCAAACATCCACACACACTTGTCACAACTAATGGCCAACATTACCATATTTCATCATGAGTTGTTATGTTTAGTCCACACACCCTTCATTAGGGTATGGTCTGTTACTGAGCAGGTTTGTAACAGATGAAGGGAGAAACAGTCTACCTGCTGAACGCAGGTGCGAAAAACAAATCTCCAGGTCCACTATGACATCCATGAAGAAAGACTAAGCATCGACAACGTGGAACTGAGAACTACCATGCAATCCTTCTTCTCTGACATCATTGTAAAAAACAATAAAAATGCACGTGCCTTGTTCAATACTGTCAACAGGATAACAAACCCTCCCGTGTCAATAGACCCTGGACTTCTTTTGACCAGGGCCGGCAATGAATTTGCCTCCTTCTTCACTGACAAAATTCAGAAATTTAGGCAAGCAGTCAGTGCCTCCACATCAGGTGTAGGACATGTGTTATCCATGTGTCCACTTAAAATCAGTTTAATTACCATGACACAATTTTATCCGATCAACCATAAAAACTTGGAGGACATTATACAACATCCAAAATCCCCCTCCTGTTACCTTGATATTCTGCCAACAGGGTTTTTCAAAAATGTTTTAAACTGCATGGCCTCAGATCTTCTACAGATTGTAAACACATCTTTTCTCTCACGTGTCAAGCCACTCTTAAAAAAGAACAATTTGGACACGTCTCTAATGAACAATTATAGGTCTATATCAAACCTCCCATTTCTGAGCAAAATTATTGAAAAAGCTGTTTTTAAGCAGCTGAATTACTTGATGGCAACAAACAACCATTTTGATGTCTTCCAGTCTGGGATTAGACCACACCAGAACACCAAGATGGCTGTTGTTAAGGTCCTCAATGACATTCATCTAAACACAGACGATGGCAAAATTTCCGTCTTGGTTTTACTGGATCTCAGTGTCGCATTTGACACAGTCGATCACTACATATTAATAGACCGACTGGAAAACTGTGTGGCACTATCTGGCACAGTATTAAACTGGTTTGAATCCTATTTGAAAGACAGGGACTACTTTGTGTCTATATATAACAACACATCTGAGCTGGCAAACATTACATGTGGAGTTCCCCATGGCTCAATTCTGGGGCCTTTTCTGTTCAACATGTACATGCTCCCACTGACTCAGCTCATTGAAAAAAAAAGTTACCATAATTCCGCAGACGACACACAAATTTATATAACATATATCCCCTGGGGACTATGGTCCAATACAAGCACTGGGCAAATGCATTGAGGAAATCAACGACTGGATGCACCAGCATTTTCTTCAAATAAAAAAAAAAAAAATGGAATAATTGTTTTTAGAGCAGAGGAAGAACGATTTAAAGTTAGCACTCAACTTCAAACGGTGATGTTAAAAACCACAAACCAAGCCAGAAATCTGGGTGAAATCATGGACTCAGACCTGAACTTCAACAGCCATATTAAAAACAATTACGAAGTCAGCCTACTATCACCTAAAGAATATATCAAGGATTAAAGGATTTATGTCTCAGCAGGATTTGGAAAAACTTGTCCATGCATTCATCTTTAGCAGACTCGACTACTGTAACAGTGTCCTTACAGGTCTCCCTAAAAAGTCAATCAGACAGCTGCAGTTAGTTCAGAATGCTGCTGCTCACTAAGACCAAAGGGTAGATCATAGTACTCCATTCCTCAGATCTTTATACCTTATATCTTGTTTGTCAAAGAATTAACTTCAAAAATACTATCATTGGTTTACAAAGCACTGAATGGTTTAGGGCCAAAATACATTTCCGATCTTCTGCTTTGCCATGAACCATCAAGACCTCTCAAATCTTCTGGTACAGGTCTGCTTTCTGTCCCCAGAGTCAGAACTAAACATGAAGAGGCAGCGTTCAGTTTCTATGCTCCACAGATCTGGAACACAATCCCCTTTTAAATGAATTCTGAAGACTTTTCTGTTTGCCGCTGCCTTTCAGTAAATATTATCTATGCATTTCTTATACTGCACTGTAGCCTTTTATCAGCTGTCACCTTTTTATTTTCTCTTTTTAATGATTGTATTGTAATGCGATGACATCTGTTTCTTCCCAATGCTTTTAATGTTTTATGTAAAGCACTTTGAATTGCCTTGTTGTTGAAATGTGCTATACAAATAAACTTGCGTCGCAAGCCCTTACTTTGCGCACACGATTGCATTATATAAACTAAAATATATCAACTCCTCTTCAGATAAGCTAAAATTTATATTTAACTGATATGTAATTAAAAGGCTAAAAATTCACTGTAGTGAGAGTTTCTGAGTGTAGCACTATTTTGGTGTGTTGAGCAGCAGGGGTTGAATGATACTGACTTCTAAGGCCACGAGTCAGCATGATGGGTAGCTGTTGAGTAGTTCTAGTGGATGTGATTTTAGCCAACATTAGACATACACTGTGTTTCTACACATCCACAGAGGCTTGGTGTCAAGACAGTAATATTGTTTTTTTTATCACTTTTGATCCCTGTCTATTGATCATTCTTTCACTCCAATGACATTGGCACAGCAGAAGCCATGTTTTGGTTCCACTCATCATGTCCTGGTAATATAAGAAAATAATGTTGAATAATGAAGAATAAAGATAAAGATTCTTATTCATCACGTCCTACTTATATTTTACAATAAGGCCTAAAAATGTGAAGTATCAACAATGTTAGCAAAGCTTAGCTAGTGGGAAAAAAAGATTTGAAGCTTCATTGGTGCCATATGGGATTAATGTGACAAACCTTCACATCAGATATTTTTCATGTAATGGAAATAAATGACATCCTTTCCTTTCTGGCCTTTTTTTTGTGCATGGGAAACAGAGGACAGTGTATCTGGACCATTAGCTTTCAGCACAGCTGCTGTGTTTCATAAGGTGTAATCTGCTGTCAAAACCAGCCATTTAACATGAGAATCAACGAATCAGACAAAGGACAAAATCACGAACAGGGCATGAATGTTAGATGACTGTTTTGCTAAACTTTGGTTGTCTCAAATACACAAAATACTCTCTTGTTGAGCTTTCAATTGCCTCATTAGCAGATCCTCCCGCTATCATGAGATTTTACTTCAATACTTAACAAATTCCAACTAATATGCTTTAAAACGAAAAAATAAATCTCTGTCGGGACAAGCATTTTAGCTCTGTATATGAATAAATACTAAATACTATGAATGGGAAACATCAATAGGGAAAAGCAAGAGCAGGAATTTCTTTTCCTGAATCAGTAATGATGAAAGATTCACCACTGCTTGCGAATGATCACAACCAATCAGGAAGCTAATGTTGGTGTCTGCGTCATTGTTTCAGTTTCAAAACCCCAGAGTTTTCAAACTCAAATGAGGCCAGCAGCGTTGCCAAAAGTAGCGTGGATGTAGCGTAAATTCATGGGTAGAAACTGCTACTACTTGACAACAAACCACATTCCATTTGCCGAGGAAGACAATGACATGTAGTTGAAGGGTACAGGAGAAGTTGGTATGTGAGTTAAGATAAACTTCTGTTTACAAGGTGAAGGATGAACTTTCACAGTCAACATTGCTCCATTTGTATACGGAAACAATCCTCACTACAGCAGTAGGATTCCAATTTTCATGACTGCATTCAACACAGGCAGTGTCTTACAGAAAGATTGACTAGAGTCTTTTCTGTGCGATGTAAGAGAGTATCCAGAGGGGTGAGCAGCAGCTCACGCCTCAGTCCCAGCACGCTGAGCAGACAATAAAACAGAGGAAGCTCTCGGTGGAGCCTACAGGTGTGCTGCATTGTCTTTCCTCTGTGACAGCCCTGAAAGGAGAACACGCTACTCACTGTGGCGAGCCTGATTGTAGTGGCGTTATCGACCAGCTCCCTGGTGTAATTCCAAGATAGAGAGTGGCAGAGACAAACCCAGGTGAAAAAAAAACTCTGAATCTTTTATCTCCACCAAGCAGCCGACGGCAGGGTGAGAGTTCTCCTTCCCCTCAAGCCAAAACACTGAATACTGGCAGGGATGCAGCACTTCTTTTTTCACTAGTCCCAATAGATGCTTTAAACTCACTCAGTGTTTGTGGATGTAAATCTGTGGAGAAGAACATCAAGTCAAATTTAAGACCAGCTTCAAAGGAGATCCAAGTCATGATGGAGACCAGAACAAATCAAAACAGACCCAAGCACAGCAGATTAAAGACTTCTGTGTGCACAGGACTTCTATCCTCAAACCCACCCTGTATACTTTTTAAACATCAATTTGAAAACAAAAAGAAAAGAAGAGTTTTACATGCAATGCATTGTAAAATCTCTATTCACCTATCGGTGAATATTTAGCAAGTTGCCATCTTTTGCCCTTATTCAGACCAAGGAGATGATGATTATATGGCCCACACAGTACGTGGGCGTGTTATCAAAAATTGTACCATAGGAAAAAGGGAGCAAATGATCTGTGCTCTGTTGCTCCTTTAAAATCTCTGCCACAAATGGGGGAACTTTCCAAAATTGCACATGTTAAATGTGGTGGATTGCTGTTTTGATATGGTAGCAGAATGAATGAGAATCAATGGCTCACTTGGAACAACAGAATTGATTTTGAAATCTACATGGTTTGGAAAAATCTTAAATTGAATAGAGGAGCATTGACTATAAGAAGCAGAAGCACCTGTGTTGTCCTTTAAGCGCAGGTAAGATACAACAGGATAGGATAACATCAAATATAACTTTTTTGATTCTGAAGGGAATTCTTCTGCCTTTTTTTGCTCCACAGTTACAGTACAAAGAATAAAAAGTATTCAAAAATAAGCGAGTATAAAAATAGTAAGTGTTAGAAAACAAATACATCACCAAAAAAGTAAAATAATGATAATGGAATTAAATTCATGAAAGGTAATATTGCACATTGTAATGGTATTATTGTTTTCAGTGTCTGATCTCTCAGTTTCAGGTGCCGACCTGTTAGCCTATTACTTATGGTGAGAATTCAGCTTTGTGACAACGAGCTGCAACACAGGTTCACAGGTCTGGGCTGCAGGACAGAGATCCACGGTGGAGTGTCGCCATGCGGATGTGGAGGTGAGTCCTCCCGTATTAAAGAGCTCAAAATTCTGCTTTCATTATGCCTTTTCTTCCGCTTTTTTTCAGTCACTGTCCTATTCCTTGGCCCCCCCTCACCTCCCACCCCCGCCACTTTCTTGTCTGCTTGCTCCGTTTTCTTTCTTTTCCTGCCTTTCATTTTGTCTGTCTCATTCCATCTCTCCACTCACACCACCTCCAATCTCATCATTGTGCCGCGCACCTCAGCCCTCCAAAAGAAAGAAAGAAAGAAAAAAAAAAGAGAAAAGAAAATAGGAAACTGGCAAATCCTGCTGCCTCTTATGGCATTCGTGTTTACCAACCTATAATGCCGCTCTCAGATTTGTTCAGCTCCCAAGATCAATCCTTGTGTGCATGTATCCCTCCACCCCCCACCCCCCACCTTTCTCTTATCGCCCAACAAAGGAGGCGGATGCTGTATTTTCAGCTGCAAAAACCTCCTGCAATGTTACCCCCACAGCCTCCATCCCCCTGATTGTTATAGTGGTAAGTACGCAGAAGCATCTCGCCGCATCCTGCTGCTAAACCTTGAGACTAATAGGGGAGTCTGCCAAATTCTACATACAGAGAGAGAGAGAGAGAGAGAGACCTGTCAATGCTGCTTCCACACAACCACTAACTCAAGATTAGACTGCTCTAAGCTGAGACGGATTTCAACAAGACACCTTCTTTTGCCTCGCTGGGTGGCGGTGATGGGGTTTAGGTGAGGGTGATGAAACGACACAAAAAGAAATATAATCTGCATCTTTTCATCGTTTAAGAACAGTGTGGAAAGTTGCAGATGTCACTACCGGGTTCTTCATTGATACCTTGCAAACGCTGGATGGTTAATGAAGCCTGGGGCTTTTTCAAAAGGGACGTGCATAGGAAGAACTCATAAAACCCCGGTGGAATGAAAGGATGTGCGTTACGTCTGCCAAAACACTCCAGCCAGTGCTTTAGGTCTGTTTAGGAGCAGAGCAGATAGCGGGGAATGCTGTTTTGTAGTTCTTTGTAAATTTCACTCATCTGGACAAACCTGTAATCCAGATTCAAGAGCAGAGAGAGAGGAGGAAACAAAATGAGTAAGCTTGTGGATATTCAGTATATCTGAAATATAGTATATCTATCTATTAAACGCATTACAATGTGACTTGTAAAAGTCAAACTGAAAATACCCAACAATATTCTTTTGCTTTAACATATATATTATTTTTGTGAACTTTTTTCGTGTCATGTCTGTGCTTACTGCTTTCTGTTTTCGCATTCCTATCTTAAAAATTTGAATTTAAACTTACATTTGCTCGAACGAACATGCCACCTATCTTCAGAAAAGTGTGTAAATGACCTGCGTAAACAACACAGCTTCAGCAGTGGAAATTAAGTCACGGACTAAAGTGGTGTTGCTGTTAATGCTGAGTCACCTGTGAGTCGCATTGTCACCGAAGTAAAGAAATGAAATGCATTGATATGAAAATGGCTTTAAAAATCGCTCGCCACAGCAAGGCGATCGATGACTGCAAGGAGGTCAAGGTGAAGTCTCCTTCACTTATATGGATGAAAAAAATACGTTCCATAACAGGCAATGCAGGCATGTTTTCTGCTGGTGCTGGATCAGTTCCCCTACGTTCACTGCAATATCATACAATATGCAGCCAAAATAATCTGAAGTGCAATCTCAGGCATGTAGAGCATCTTACTACTAGCTGTGTAAAGGCAGATCCACCTGCCCTCACAACACCAACTGTGCGCTTTACCAAAGCAAAAATGCACATGTGACGCTGGTTGTACGAACACTCCTGTCTCTCTGTAGGTAAATGATCTGAAAACAGCTTGCACGACGACAATTAACAATGACACGTCATGCCAGCAACTCTGTTGCATTCTCCGAACCTTCGCTCATTCTCACCTTGAATGAGAACAGCTGAATTTCAGAATTTAAACACATTGTCAACATAATGAGGTGAAATGTATATATTTGTATATACATTTTAGTAAATGTCTATATGTACAATTGCTTCAAAGTGATGGAAAAGGTGACCCGTAAGTGGAAAAACTTGGATTGATAAACAGCAGACTCTTATGACAGGTCTGGACTACCCGTAAATTCTGTTTGTACTTGAAAAATCTGAGCAAATTGGTGAATGCGGGAAGTTGTCCTGAATCCCTCGTAGACACGATTTAAGAACAAATCTGTACGTACAAATGATTCTTGCATGAGGCACATTGTTCGGCATCACTCCACAAGATGGACATTTTTAATCAATGGTCTTCTAACACAAAATGATCAGTAAAACGCCCCAAAAAACAACTCACCGGATGGAAGTAAATTTTGTATGACAAAGACAAGTAGTATGTATTCTATACTGTTAGTATGTCGTATGGATTAGGTATAAAGCTTCCATCTACCAGCAGAGCAGCATCTTTGAGTTTATATGGTTGCATAAACACAATGAATTTGATTTTCAATTGGATTTGCCTTCACCAACTGTTATATCATTGGCTGTCAGTGACAGTGACTAACAACAAGCAGCTGCAAACAGAGCCACAGACTGTAAACCCCAGCCCACATTACCTCAGATTTTTAGCTAATGACTTCTTGATATGTACAAACAGGGACACATCTTCTTGGCTTGCTGAGCCACCACGCAAACACGGGGAAGAAAGTGAACAAATAGCTAGTTAGCTAGTCGGCATACTGATCAACCTTAAAACTAAAACAGGCGGCATACTTTTAATAGATTATGGTGAGATGCCATAGATGCTTGAATGACTTCTGTTTATTTTCTACCTTCTCCCTTGTTTACATCTTCTCATTTCCTGGCAATTTTCCCTGTGTGAGATTACTCTCCACACTCAGCACGGCTGGTGGTTTCTTAGACCAAAACAAGATGTGCCGTCGACTGAATTTCAATTAATACACCTCCGGGATTTTCTTCACTTGATAGAAAGGTCTGTAAAACAAATTAGTTTGGCAGCACGCTCTAAAAATAGGAGAAGCGCAGAGGATGGGAGCAGGAAAACTGGGAGCAAGGACGTACTGAATTGTTATTTGTCTGAGCTGCAATGGCTTTTTGTTTCATGTGATTTTTAATAATACACATACACAAACACAAAAAAAGACACATACAAAAGAACGCAACAGCCCAGGGCATGCTCTGCAACACAAGGGAAGCTGGGCAGCAGCCTGCATGTCCACACTGTTTGTTTTGGACTCAGTACTGTCTCATTTACACGTGTTAATTGCAGCTAATTGGTTCTAATTAGATGAACATGAAACCCTCTGGGACCGCTCATACCTTTAATTTGAAGTAAATATCATTAATTAACATATGCTAATTCCAAGCCAATTAACATTGATTAAGAGATGCCAGCAACAAGGGGGGAAAAGCTACCAACTCTCAGAAATTACTAATGACTCAGCAAGAGAGGACACGTCAAACTGGACGTCAGGCAGTGTGGGCACGAGTCCAGGCATGACTGGCAACCTTGGCCCCTGGTCCCGCCACCCGGCATGGGGGTCACACTGTGACCACTGCCATGGCTACCATTCCTGCCACGCTCACAGTACTCAAAGTGTCTGCCATGTACCGCTCTCACTGTGTCCACCATCTGCTGGTCGCGCTGTGTCCCACCACGCCCGCCGCACCCCCCCGGTTTCCCATGTGCACCCTGCCCAGTGTAAATCCCTCACAACCACCTTCCTTGCTGTATACAATGTCCTGCCATACCTGCTGCAGCCACCAAAATTGCAGTTTACTTTACTCACCATACCCATCAGTACACCGTGCAGACTTAACCAGACTAACTCACCCTGCCCTGCTTGCCGTACCAAAGGTGCTGCGCTCACTGTACCTATTGTGCATGCTCTGTGGTACACCTGCACAGGAAGCATCCCCGCTGGCTCTGCAGACAGAGGGCATGTGTCTGCCAGGCAATTGAACAGGAGAGATTAGAGGGCTTACTGCTGAGAGAGGGAACGGAGAGACAGAGGGGGAGGAGGGGGGGCAGAGAAAGCGAGAGTGGGAGATGGAGCAAGACAGAAGGAGGGGGGACATTGATGATGAGGGCAGGAAAGGGGACGACAATTTGAGAGTGTAGCAACATACAAACAAGCAGCATATGCTGACATGATATGGAGACAGTATAATCTGTTAGATTATAACTGATGGTGACTGCTTAAGGACAAACAAATGTTGTCACATGCCACCTCAAACATAGAGGATTAATATTAGGTACAATATTGATTGTGTTTTTCTGAAAAAATTCCAGAAACAATGTGAAAAAGATGAACTCTGTGTCCTCAATGGATGCTGAAAATAATATTTTATAAATGGACCTCTATAATGGGCAGAATTAAAAAAGAATATCTGACATGAAAAACACTGAATTGAGCTTTGTTTTCTCTATAAGGAAATGGATGAATTATATATGTAAATATGTATATATGTATGTAAATGTATTGTCTTCTTCTTGGCCTGCAGGCATGATACACAATAACCATGAAGGGGTTAAGCTACACTTCTTTTTTTCTTGTTTGAGAAAATTAAGATGCAACAACAGAACCAATCATTAGGTAAAAATAAATTTAAAAACATCTCAAAAATGGAAGAACTACAACATAGCCTAGGAGTTTAAAAGGTCACTATCTCAACATACCTGTTCAAACTAAAGGAATGTTGATAGTATTTTAGCTGACTAAACTGGTAGGCCCACACCAAGCCTTTCCTTTGAGGACATGTGGTCTCTGCAGTTAGCACACTGGCCTCACAGCAAGTAGGTTGTGGGTCTCCACTGGCCAGCTGGGACATTTGTCCGTGGTGTTTGCATTGACACCA